>NC_092179.1:10555374-10861624 GCF_045791955.1 Oncorhynchus clarkii lewisi | reverse complement strand
CCCTTGAATGAGTAGGTGTGTCCAAACTTTTGACTGGTACTGTATATGTGTGTGTAATAATATTTAAAATAATAATACTTTTATGTGTGTAAATCCATTGTGAAAGGCTATGGAGTTTTCATTGCGAATTACTTCGGTGAAATGTGTCCATATATTGTTTTTTTTGTGTGCCACCTATCAGTTGTAACTGTGGATGCTACATCGGTCTGTGGCTGAGTTGAGCATTGTGCCATTTTGTCGGATGATATCAAATATGCCACCATCAGAGGCTTGTGTATCTTCGCTACGTTGGTATTTACATTTGGTGACATTTTTGTCACTCTGGTTGTTGGAACTATCTGATATATGGTGAACTTGGGCTTCATCAAGGTTTCTTTGTGTGTAAATCTGGCTTTGACAATAGCCAGTGCCTACCCAGACACCAACCTCACCGCACGTCACTGCCCTATAGAGTTAATGACTCCAGGAGGCATAGCGAGGCAACACATGAAACAACACTCGTTTGCTCACACAGAAGGCTACAGGTGTAGTTTGAGTAAATAGTGGGTGGTCATTTGATTCGCAATCTTCTTCAAGTAGGTCTCTCATCCGGCAAAGCGTTAGACCCCCGAGATTTCTGCGTCATCCTTAGTAGTCAGATATAGGGCTTTTGAAAGAGATGAACCTCTCCCAGACAGAGAGGCTGACAGATAGACAGCGCTGTGATAAAGTGTGGTTGTACATTAGGTTGCCTGTTCAGTAATTGGTCCAGTGTGGCTTTACTTGGCTGGAGAGAGAGACTGTCTACTGTCTATCTACCACCCAGCAGGACTAGGCTGACTGTCTCTCTTTGTCTGAACCAACAGGCAACCATCAAAAGCTCATTACCAACACTTCTGGAGAGGATTCAAATTGTCATGAAAGAGAGAGAACTTTTTCTGTCATCAATTAATTGAACTCTTGGAGAAGTACTTTGTTTGAAAGTTCTCGACTTCACAGAGGAGCAGACATTTGTTTGTTTCTTTCTAAACTAGTTCTGTATAACCTTGCTTAATTGATTAATTAAAACAATGGGGTTCCATTTCCAACGTTTTTCTTTTTATCTTGGCTAATTGGGAATGGAATGGCATGGTTGGGCGGGTATCTGTTTTAATTCATGTTAGGACTCTTTTATTATTTGTGTTTTATGTTGGAACTGCCTTCTTGGCCTGGTCTCCCTTGAACAACAATTAAAAAATAAATGTTTCTTCACGTTAATGGTGAAGTTCCTGGTTTACTTCCAGATTCAAACCATACTTCTTGCTTCAGACTAAGGTGAACTAAAAATGGTAATAGTGTCATGTGCTAAGTTATTAGTGCACCAATCTCACCCATTACTTTCCCGGTTATAAGGTGGGATGGGGGTGTTGACAGCCCACTATAAAAGCATATCTATCTGTGATATATCACACCCATCCCAGCTTAACAGCTGCTCATCTCAACACCACATGGAAGGACGTCTTCAGGAAAAGGCATGTGGGCCTGGTCCAGAAACACCCCTAGACCCTACTACTTCCTCCCTAGGCACTTTATGTACATGTTTAATTGGTTGGACAGTTAGCAATGTAGTTGTAGCTCAACCTCTGATTGCTACCCCCCCCCCCACCCCCCATGTTGATCTACTCCTTTCACACCGGTGCCTAGGGTGTATTAGGTAGGGGGTATCGGTTGTTTCTGGCCAACAAGTACTAGGTTGACCCTGTACAACTGGTTCCCGCTGAGTAACAGCCTGCTTTGTCCAGGGTAATTATTCACATATAAGGATGTGTAGCTTCCAGCCAGCTAGCGAAAAGCTAATCTCAAGTAGGAATGAGAACACCTGGACTAACGCGTGGCCTATCTCTAAGAGATCTCATCTGTAGCTGCCCAGCGGGGTAGCCTGCCTCAGCCTCACACACTGTCAGCAAGGTTGGCTACTCCTGATTTCTTGGAAGGGAGCACCGTAGGGGGCCTAAATGTTCCATGTTTCCAGCTCATCTCTGTTTTTTGTTTTTCTCTGTGACTTACTTAATGCTCCCTTTGACAATCCATTCTGAGCTGCCGGTAGCTAGCACCATTAGTGCCATTTCTTTTGACCTTGGATTGGATTCAAGGTTGACAACACAATAGGACATCAAGGGAATGTACTTAATAAAGGTTGACTGTCCTTGAAAACCAACTTCTTCTTTTGAAAACTGCCTATGTGGCATCAATATGAGTCAGAAACATGTATTTTAGTGTCAAAATTGACGACAAAGTGTAAATAGTATTTTGACCATTGATCAATTATCCTATCTCTCCTGGAATTCACCTAACCACCATTGATAATGTAATGTGTATACTGTATGTGTCTTGTATGTTGTAACGAGGTGCCAATGGACTGTGCCAATGAACTATTCCTGGGTCCGAGTGAGTAATGCCAACCAGTCAGTGCAATGCTGGCACATGTCCTTTGTGAATCAGGACCTCTGATTGGCTAAGTTTAACTGTGTATTTACTTTTGGTTTACGACTGTATGGTGACGGTCTTTCTCTCTCTCCCTCCCTCTGTGATATAAAAGCTGGGTCAGATATATGAGCTGAAGTCAGGCTCTGTCATGACCAGTATCTCTGATGAGAGGGGCCTGGAGCTGATCTACACTGCACTGCCCATCAGGCATTGGGAAAACCCTCAGAAGGGACAAAGGGTGATTACTAATTGATTACTAATAAGACAGTACATCACAATAGTTTAGTAATATCACCCTTTCAATACATGTCACTCATGAACTCTTCCTCGTTTTCTGCAGATGGAGGACAGAACGAGATGCTTTTGAAATCAGTCCTCTGACTGAAAGACAGGTCGATACTGATGTCTGAATTTTGGGAGAGACCTTACACTCAGTATTATTGCTTACTATTATACAAGACACATGTAGTGTATGTGGGGGGTTCTTCAAACGTGTCAGGGTACTCCTGCAATACGGAACACCACACAGGAAGGTATAATATTTGCACATTGTTATATTAGCAAAGCACTGCTTCTACGGAAGGACGGTATATTCTACATGGAACTGTTACACTTGGAAGTTATTAAAACACTTTATTTCGAATATCTACAGAAGTTCAGCAATTTGCACCCTTCTCATATCACTCTGTAGTCTACTGACCAACGCAGAGCATTCTCTGGAGGAAGCTTGGAATCGGTCAGTAGTCTACAGAGGGGCATGAAAAGAGTACCATCCTGCATCTCACATCTGCCTGTAGTTATTGATCTCCGCCTGCTGGACCCGTGGGTTGAGGCAAACTATTTCATATTCAGGAGAGAGTGTCATGCATTTACACCCCTTCTGACACCTGCCTGCACCTGTCCATAACCTGTAATACAAAAAGATGGAAGGGACTTCATCATTCATTGGAGACTTGAAGACAGAACCTCAACCAGAGACCTGTGTGTTAGCCAAATCCTTAGATTCTGCCTGGGATGGCAGGGTGGCCTAGTGGTTAGAGCGTTGGACTAGTAACCGGAAGGTTGCAAGTTCAAACCCCTGAGCTGACAAGGTACAAATCTGTCGTTCTGCCCCTGAACAGGCAGTTAACCCACTAGGCCGTCATTGAAAATAAGAATTTGTTCTTAACTGACTTGCCTAGTTAAATAAAGGTAAAATACATTTTAAAAATAGTTCTGGTTAGACAGTTGAAGTTGTACTCTACACGCAACTCATTTTCATTTGCTAGGTAAGTGTGGGAATACAATACAAATCTGTCTTTATAATCTATATGATATTTACATGTTTTGTCTTTGCAAGACGAACACACTCATCAAATCTTTTCTTGATAAATGTATCTATAAAGGTGTCTGCATGGAGAGAGTCTCCTCCATGAATGGGGAAGTGGTGTATTTATCCTGGGACACACCGGGCCCAGGTGTTTCCCATGTAGCTGACGACCCTCCCAACTCCGCCCAACGGCGACCTAATAAGGAAAACAAGAGCAAAGAGAGAATACGGCAGACAGAGTGGGAGGGTCGTCACACCGATCTATACTGTATGCACACGTATCATACACTCAAGGAAAGAGGAGACAAAACTGGCCAGTACTAGAATGTTGTGTCGTAGGACAGCTGAGCTGACTCAAGAACGGTCATTCAACATGCAATTGATATCGTTTCCACAGTAACATGACGTAATGAAATGTTGAAACTAAGTTGCAAGGCGCTTTCGTAGCAAGGTGTTGTAGAACGAGTGTCCAATGAAACACATTCCAGACACTGGCTCTTGCTACCTTGCCATAACTGATTTGACAGAGAAATATCAGTGAGATAGGCTAGCCAGCTGCAGCTATCACCGAGCTAGGCTAGCCAGCTGCAGCTATCACCGAGCTATGCTAGCTAGCTGCAGCTATCACCGAGCTATGCTAGCTAGCTGCCTCCAGCTTGGCCAAACACCAGGTCAGCACAGACTTTAGCCTGCACTTAGAACTGAATTAGCTGACCATCTTGAGTCATAACACCAGACACGGAGTAACTTTGGCAGCGTTATCACCCGTTATTTGTCTTTCTCAGTAAACAAATCCACAGCTTCGTTGTTTCCACAGAAGCCGCCTTGGAAAACACTGTGACAAACGGGCTGGTCGTAAAGATAGGCTATTGATCAGCAAGAGGCCTGACTTGTTTGCTTCGTGTCTGACTGTCAGTCCTCCCCATTTCAGTCCCGCAGACCTTGGAGAGAGTGATGCACGCACTGGTGTGGGGAGTCTGGGAGACTTCCTTGTTCCCTCTATGAAGCTCTTGGCTGGAAGTTGGAGCTCGGTGTAGATCCCTGGGGGTTTAGGGTCAGGGAGGCTGAACACCTTAGAAATCGCTAGCACAACACTTTGACTAAGCTCCCTGGGTGGGTGGATGGAAGGTAGGGATGACGGGGGTGGAGGAAAGTGGGGTTTCTCCACACCACAACAGACATCGTTTTTTAAGTTAAGGGCATGTTTCGGCGTTATCTGAGACATTGTGGAGGAGTTGACTTGGATATTGTGTTTTGTGGAGGAAAGGTTTTTCACTAGCGATTAACACCCAGCTTCCTAGCACCCCCAACGCATACTATAACCTCCCTTTTAAATACATTGCTGCATTTGACAAATACAAGAACAATAACTCAGAAAACTATACAGAGGAAGAATTTGTTTGTTTCTATACTGGCTATGGCTAATATGAAGAAAATGAATCTTGATATGCCACACCTGTCAGGTGGATGGGTTATCTTGGCAAAGGAGAAATGCTCACTAACAGGATGTAAAAAAAAAAATTGTGTACAACATTTTGGCGAAATAAGCATGTTGTGCATTTTTGTGCATGTGACCAACACTTTACATGTTACTTTTATATTTTTATTCAGTATACATAGTTACGTTTTACATTCATTGACAGATTCTGAGGTTGATGTACATTTTGGGGCATATTAGAAGGCAATTCTGTATGTGAAAATCACTGCACCAACACACACACACACCACAGTACTGTACAGCTAACCTTGTGGGGACACACAATTCAGTCCATTCAAAATCTTATTTTCCCTAACTCTAAACCTAACCCTAACCTGAACCCTAAAACTTTACCTTAACCCTAAACTTAACCCTAGCTCCTAACCATAAAAGTAACCCTAGGTCCTAACCCTAACCCTTAACGTAATTCTAACCATATCACTAATTCTAACCTTAACCCTAAACCCCCTAGAAATATAATTTGACCTTGTGGGGACTAATAAAATGTGCCCGGTTGCTCCAATTTTGGTTTGTTTACCATTCAAGTGGGGACCAGAACACACACACACACACACACACACACACACACACACACACACACACACACACACACACACACACACTAATTCAAGCAGCTTGTAACAAACCAAGGCTGAAAGGCCCCTCCATTAGCGAACCATTCCCTTCACCAAACACCCAATGAAGCTAAATGGCGCTCTTGTCTTAAACTCAGCCACTCTGGAGAAGAGGTGAAAACAGGACTGTCAGCAAAACAAAAGCACAACTCTTCACAGTTTCTTTGTCATAGACCCTGAATAATAAAAATGTGTGTGTGTCTGTGTGTGTCTCTGTCTGTGCGTGTCTCTGTCTGTGCGTGTCTCTGTCTGTGTGTGTTTCTGTTAGTGTGCTTCTTCAGGCCAGCTCCTTGAAAATAATGAAGTAGGGCTGCTCTGTATCTGCAGAGATCCTTCCCTGTAAGGAGAGACTCATGACACAGGGGATAGAAAGCCAGTGCTTTTAATAAAAATCACCCCTTTTTGTCACAGCCAGCCAGGGTGAATTAAAAAAGCATTTGCACGGTGTCAATAGGAGATTTCTTTTCTCGTTTGTCTCCCCTTTCTTTACCCCCTTTCACTGAAAGTCGAATGCAACAAAATGGGGAGCCAGCGCCTCAGTACCACTGTCATTGATATTCTTCCAAATTGTTTTGTCTTCTTCAGAGGGGCCGATCTCTCCCGCTGTACATTTTCAGGTCTACCGAGTGGCTCCGGAAAGTCACACTTATCATCGCTAAGAGATGACTTTGAGTCTGCCATTTATTCCCCACGTATCCTTAAAGACAATGGAGGAGTCTCTGGTGGCAAAGTTGTTATTGAATTCAAACACTTATTTTTCACCGCTTATAAGAGCTGTAGGGTCAGATTGTAAGATATTCTTGAAGTATCTTTTAAAAATGGTGCGATAGTTCAAATCATAATAATGTGGTGCTTATATTTGTCCTATCTCACCCATGTACAAGCTTGTATTACATGCATGAATTAGGCGTTTGGAGTCACAGCCAGCCGTTATCAACGGCGACCCTGGAACAATTGGAGTTAAAGCACCGTTCTCCAGGGCACGTCAACAGGGATTCAAACAAGCGACCATTCGGTTACTGGCCCGAACGCTCTGACCACTAGGTTACCTGCCACCAAAATCATAAACCAGAGGAGGTGCAACAGGACAGAGTGAAAGTTGGAGGAGGAGGCTGGGAAGCAGTGTTGTTCCAGATTGATAGGTTGAAGATGGGTCGTAGGTGGAAGTGTCTGAGGCGAGGACTGTGCCAGTTCTAGCTTCAGGAGGGCATGAAACAGGATTAAGAAAGCATATCAACAGGCATGTGAACATCCTTATAAGGTCACAGTGTTCCCTTGTGAAGCGTCATCTTACGTAGATATCCTGTAGACTGTCTTGGGAACTGATACTTTTGCTTTAAGTTCTTTGGTGCTCGTGCAGCACTGCCATATGCTGCTGTTTTTGATGGTCTAATTACAGAATATGGTACACAGTTCCTACAAATGATATACTGTGCATATTTGCAGTTTTGTGTTAGTACACATCGACATAGCTTCAGGCCATGTGTTCCTCTAAAAGGAATATGTCATTTTGGCAAGAAGAAACCTCAAAAGCAATTGCATCACTCAGTACAAAGTAGAACATGTCCCATGAGTGAAATTGGTTCTTGACTTTGAGTGACTGATTTCTCACTTCGGTGTGTCATCTTTCAGCTGGTGTGGTCTGTCTGTGGCTGCTGAGAGGGGTCGTTTCTGGGAAAGATGTCTTGAAAATAGCCATTGGACGCCTGCAGGGAGGAATCCGATTTGGCCTGCTGGTGACATGGAAGATGACTTCCTTCCTGCCTCAATTTTCTCCTGAGGTATAAAGTGACCCATCAACCCCTGCAGCGCTTTTCTATGACTTTCAGGTAGAAGCGGATGCACATTCACACATACGGGTACACACACACACACACACACACACACACACACACACACACACACACACACACACACACACACACACACTTTACTATTAGCCAGGACCCCATCTACAGCTCTATTTACATCCAAAAGGAAAAAGATGCAGCATTAGCGTGTGTGTCGACGCACGCAGGAGGAAACTTTCCAACCTCTTTTGCTTCCCGTGGTCCTAAATGGCAGGGAATCCAATCTCTGCTGTGGGGCGGCGTGAAATAAGAAGCTGTGGTCACAGACTAATATGATCTGTGACAGCCTGTTGGATGGAAGCAATACGCTGCAGCGGATTGGCTTACCCTGATAAGCTGAGGAGGCCTTTCTTTTCCCCTCAGATGAAATATGTGTGGATGCTACAAAGGTAGCTTATTTTCCAAGTCCCAATGTAATGCTTTTTAAGAGAGCCCCTCCCTTCTCTCTTCTTCCATCTATCCCTTCCTCCACTCTTTTCCTTGGCTTCTACCTCTGTATCTCTATCTCAGATGGTTTTTTTTCCACGCCGCAGGCAGACAAGCTCACTTTTAGATTAGTCTGCCGCTGTCGTCTCACCGCCTCTCATGTTGTTTTCATAGTTGACAATCCAAAGTGGATGGTATGATAATTCAAATGGGCTCTCACTCCCTTAACAGGAGGAAATATGTGCATAAATGTGCCAGCCCAGGCAGACACAGCCAAGCACAGGATATCCACCTTACAAAACTATGTGGACACACCTTCAAATTTGTCGATTTGGCTATTTCAGCCGTACCCCTTGCTGACAGGTGTATCAAATCAAGCACACTGCCATGCAATCTCCATATACAAACATTAGCAGTAGAATGGCTCGTACTGAAGAGCTCAGTGACTTTCAATGTGGCACCGTCATAGGATGCCACCTTTCTAAAAAGTCAGTTCGTAACATTTCTGCCCTGCCAGAGCTGCCCTGGTCAGCTGTAAGTGCTGTTATTGTGAAGTGGAAACGTCTAGGAGCAACAACGGCTCAGCCGCGAAGTGGTAGGCCACACGGGCTCACAGAACGAGACTGCCAAGTGCTGAAGCGTGTAGCGCGTAAAAACCGACTGTCTTCAGTTGCAACACTCACTACTGAGTTCAAAACTGCTTCTGGAAGCAATGTCAGCACAAGAACTGTTCGTCGGGAGCTTCATGAAATTGGTTTCCATGGCCGAGCAGCCGCACACAAGCCTAAGATCACCATACGCAATATCAAGTGTCGGCTGGAGTTGTGTAAAGCTTGCTGCCATTGGACTCTGTAGCAGTGAAAATGCCTTCTCTGGATTGATGAATCACATTTCACCATCTGGCAGTCCAACGGACAAATCTGTCCAGGAGAACACTTCCTGACACGATGCATAGTGCCAACTGTAAAGTTTGGTGGGGGAGGAATACTGTTTTATTATGGTTTGGGCTAGGCCCCTTAGTTCCAGTGAAGGGAAATCTTAACGCTACAGCATACAATGACATTCTAGAGGATTCTGTGCTTCCAACTTATTGGCAACAGTTCGGGGAAGGCCCTTACCCGTTTCAGCATGACAATGCCCAAGTGCACAAAGCGAGGTCCAAACTGAAATTATTTGTTGAGATAGGTGTGGAAGGACTTGACTTGCCTGCACAGAGCCCTGACCTCAACCCCATCGAACACCTTTGGAATGAATTGGAATGCCGACTGCCTAATCGCCCAACATCAGTGCTCAACCTCACTAATGCTCTTGTGGCTGAATGGAAGCAAGTCCCCGCAGCAGTGATCCAACATCTAGTGGAAAGCCTTCCCAGAAGAGTGGAGGCTGTTATAGCAGCAAAAGGGGAACCAACTTCATTCTAATGCCCATGATTTTGGAATGAGATGTTCGATGAGCAGGTGTCCACATACTTTCTGTCATGTATTGTTTCTATCAGTGAACTAGATGATTGTTAATTCAATCAATTAGTTCCATTTCTTGAGATCTGCTTTTGTAGTTTTGAAGGTCATACCCTGTCTGTTCTTTGGTATCATTTCATTGCCATAATTTTCACAGCGTTCAAAAATATTGCTCAAACATTTAATTGGTGAAATGTGGTCACTCGCTCCCTACGGTCATAATTTAGAAATGGGATGCTCCAGATTAAATAGTGATTAATTTGTACACCACACAGATGCACATGAGCATTCGCATCTCCCCAACTCTGACCACTGAACAGCACCATGAGTTGAATTCACAAGTAGCACCCCTGTTCCATGTTTACAGCGCGTATCGATGAACATCTAGACGTAATGTGTTGCTCCATTGATTCTTCATTATAGTAATTCCCAGAAGTGTTTTAATGTGCTATGGCAGTGCCAGGGTACACAATTAATTTGGAGTTCCATTAAAACAGAATCATTAAAGGCATGGCACACAACATTTCATAATTAAAATGGCGCCAGGAAAAAAAAACGGTCAACGGTCTCGTTAGTATTGTGACTATGTTATGTTTTGTTTGCTTGACTAAGTGAAATAACTAATGATGAATGTTAGATATGGCTGCTCATCTAGCTGTCTGCCTCGCATTTTATAAGCCTGTGAGCCACCATTAAAATAAGGGTTTATTAATGAAATTCATAAATATCAAAACATGACCTAACAAGGTTTAAGGTAATGGAAAATGTTAATGGCATAAAAACTCTGAGCACATTCTTCAAACCGTATTAACGTAAACAGAGTGTCTTCACTTCCTGTTATTTTTTATTTTTAGAAACACAAACAATTAACCTTCCGCCAACTCGACTCACAACGCTGACAAACATTTCTTGTTGAACATAATTGTTTATCATAATTTCAGATATGATGTCGGCTATTAGAAACGCAGCAACACACTGCAGGGCGATGTTGGAAAGAGCCCAAGATAAACCTCTCTCTGATGAAATGTGAAGAAATCCGATACTGTTTTTCCTTCCATACACATGGCGCCATGGCGATGGAATAATGCCACAGGAAAGATCCATACGGGGATAATGAGATGCAATTGATTAATGAATCTTCTGTGAAAACAGCTCTTATTCTAGGAAATTGAAATAACGTGAGGATGATTTCCCCAGCCAGGATTAATGATGTTTTGGGCATGTGTCTAATGGTATTTACACAATGCACAGAATCAACAGGGAGGAAATTAGCTATTTCCATAGCACTCTCTGCAACAATGACTATTCATTCATGTTGATGTGTCGTCCTGATTGTGATGTACGATGATTAAAGGGCTTGGTTATCAGTGCTGTGATTACACCATGCCACATGTGGCTGGGGGATAGGGAGTAAGTCAATGAACCTGTTGATATTCTACTGTATGTGTTTGTATGTGGCGATAATGCACTAGACAGTCCCAAATTTGGCACTAGCCTGTTTATGGGGATTGTTGCTGTATGCAATCAATATTCAAGTGATGTCCAGTCAAGTAGGGACTAGGTGTTCAACACTTGTTACAGCCGGGCCTATCTTGCTACCCTTCATTTTAGAAGTGCTGTACTCGTTAGTGTGAGTGTGATTGAATGATAGTATAGGGGCACTGGGGGGGGGGGGTGTTGAGTGGCTTGGGCATAGAGGACCTACGACATTGGGGGGGTTGATTAGAAGACTGGTAGACGAATGGTAGGCCCAGAGGAAAGTTTATTTCTCCCTCCCCTCTCCTCTCAGAACTCCGCTGTGGGGGTCGTCCTTCACCGTGTGGCCCTGTTGATTATTAAGGGCTTGTTGTAAGGGCCTGGCACCATGCTACTGTGGAGTCTCAAATGGGACTCTATTCCCTATTTACCTGTTCATGTAGTGCACTACTTTTGACTAGGTACCCATAGAGCTCCAGTCAAAAGTAATGCAAGTAATGCACTATTAGGGAATATGGTGCCATTTGGGACACACATCAGAGAGAGAGAGAGGAAACTTGGGAATGGAGTGTAGCTTATTACCGTGTAAGCACACACACTCTCTAGGGAGCGAGGCCTACGGATATCTAAACCATGTCCTCCACTTGTTCAGACACTGAAAGGTCACTGCATGATTTATGCGCCTGTTTTGTAAGTTAGATGGGGAGCTCGCACGCTTTTGGTTTCAGGCACTTGACCGATGAAAAATGAAAAATTCAATTCAATTCATAAATGTATTTACAAGGGCGAATGTGAGATGAAGCTGTTCCCGGAGTTGTTGTTTAAATAAGTGAGATGCGTGTGCCTGTCTGTGTGTTTTTGGGGTGCATTATGTGTGCATTCACTCTGTGCACATTCGTATTTCATCCATTCATTCATGACTTGGGCTGATGTCAGTTTGCTGTAGGCAGAATCCACATGACAGAAGTCCATGTTACATTCCAGAACACCAATCACTGGGGAAAGAGAGAGATGGGAGCTTTAGTTCTTAATGGCACTAGATGTCCTCGCTG
This sequence comes from Oncorhynchus clarkii lewisi, assembly GCF_045791955.1. Classification (NCBI taxonomy): domain Eukaryota; kingdom Metazoa; phylum Chordata; class Actinopteri; order Salmoniformes; family Salmonidae; genus Oncorhynchus; species Oncorhynchus clarkii. The sequence goes on along the minus strand of NC_092179.1, from coordinate 10,849,497 downwards.
ACGTTATAGTAGGTGACAAGGTACTCCATTGTACGTCCTCCATAACAGCACCACGTTGCTCTTAACCACATCGAGTCATTTATTTTCCACTCTGCATTTCTGAATTTTAACATGCCCAAATGCATTTGGGGTGTTTCCCCCCGAGGGCGGTTCGAAGGGTGTTGGAGTTTCACAACAAAAACCACCGAGAAGAGGTATGGTATTGTTTTCAGTGTAGCATTTAGCAGTACAAATTCCTCTGCATGGTTTGCATCATTTATGTAAAAGTGGCATAGGGAATTCACACCCTCACTCAGAGATAAAGAAGTGAATCTGGGTGAACCTCGAAATCAATCCCAGCTGCTGGGTAAAATACATGTACATCACTGTATTAAATCAAGGGAACATAATGACATCTCATTGCTTGATCCTAGAGGGATTTTTTTACTAAATGTAGATAGATATAGACACAGTCATCATGTTACTAACGTGGCAGGGGTGAGCCCCAAAATGCTAATTAGTGAGACTCTGAGAGAGGCTGATCTGCTCAAAACTTGGGATTCAAAGTGATCTAAGTGTTAGCTATTCCTGTGATGGTTCAGTTGCACTTTGCCTCGGTGCAGCTGCAATGCTGTATGTCATGTTTGATGGTATGCTGATATTCTCCCATATCCGAGAGTAATCTAAAGTACCGTTCTGTACCATCCATCCCAGCACTTTAGAGAGATATGCTGCCATGCACTGATGATGAGAGATCTAGCTGCTTTTCGGGGACAGCACCCCTGGGACAGAGGGGCTGAGTGGTACGTTCCGAATTGGAACAGAGAAGGAGACACAATCCCGGCCCTCCTCCTCCTCCTCCTCCACCATCTCCTTTTCCTCAGCCACCTGACAGAGAGCTGGTCCCTCTGCACGTGTCAACACGAGGGAGGCCATGCCAGCCGCTCCTCGTCCCCATTGAGCAACACTGAGGTGCATGTCAGGTCAATTAGTGACACTGCTCTTACATTTTCCACCTTTCATCAGTGTGCCTTTACTCATGCAGCGTGCTAGCTGCTTGACGGGTGTGCGATCACTCAACCTAGCCTTAGCCTAGCCTAGATTTGCCCCACATAAACCAGCTTGTGTTTCAGTCACCACGCTGTGCGCAGAGTGAACGAGCTGTCTGTCAACCCAAGCACTAGCCTAGCTATCATGAATTTGAGCTTTTCTCTCTCCGCTGTTCCATTGTGGTAGAATGACTGTTGTCATATTTTCACATTTTCCATGGAGGGTAAAGAAGAGTGACGGTTAGCTGATGTTTTGATGTGGTGAGGTGCTTTGAAGCCACAGAGAGTGGCAGTTGCAGTTCTGTTCTGTGGGGAGATAATAGAGAATGGATTTGAAAACATTTCTGCATGGCCGGGCAAGGTCGGGTCTCGGTGGCACTGCTAGCTTGTCCGTCAGGCGCTATTCGGCCACCTGCCAGGGTCCTCACAACAGAGTCACACATGGCAGATCAAAGCAGCTCATCAGCCCTTTGTTTTATTGGTTTAATGCAATGTTCTGTTAATTTATGCATATGTAATTGATCTGAAGGTATTAGCGGCTAATTGACATCAACTGGGTGATAACGTTCACATGGCAGTCAAGCAGCAGCTGGTTCTCTGCTCTCAGAGACAGGCAGCAAGATACGTTCTGTGTCTTTGTCTCGTTGTCAGCAAAGTTAAAAGCGAACGAATCTGCGTTACCTTCAATAGTCTATAATGCATTTATTATGTGACAGTCCTTAGTAATTGGATTCTATGGTCGTAAACACTTTGGACTCTATTTTATTCCTTACTGTTGTTAAACTTTGATTTTATTTGATTTTATTTGTCCATAGACCTAGTCACTGCTTTGCCCTATAATGCTTAGTACAAGGTCAATGTTCCTAACGTGAATAGGGTGCAGACGTTTGAAACAATCCTGCTTGTGGGCGTACACCCTGCTTCTCTAAAACACCACGCCTAACACCACACCACAGCGATGGATGGCCATCTGCCTTATTGTTCCACAGCATCGCTCCAGTGCTTAAGCCACCTTAACAGGGGAATAAATCTTGCTTCCCACTCCTCAAATGGTGTGATCGTCTGTCACACTCTTTCTCATCCGGTGTGTTTTATTGGTTGTGGCTTACGCCTGCAGATATTTATATCTTTTTACAGCACATACAGAGGAATGGGAAAGAAAACAGAGAGGGAAGGAGCGGCCAAGATCAGCGAGTAATGGTGTGGAATGCCGAGGAGGAGGGAAGTGTGAGGCGTTGGCGGCGGACAGCGCCTGTGTCTATCATCTCCTGTTTCAAACCTCTACGTTACGGTAATGGCTGCTGGCCTGCGAGGTGGGTGCAGCAGAGGTTGAGTCATGTCGACTGGAGGAGATGAAGGATACGGTAGTCAGAGAGGCCAAGCTGAGAGGTTATTTCTCCCAGCTTGGTCTCTCCATTCTGGGCTTGGGCATTGGTGTTTTGCCTCTCCATGCCAGGGCTGCTGGAGGAAAATGCCTCAAATTGTTCCATTGGAGGTTCCCACCTGTGTGAGGAGAGGGTCATTCACTCATAACAATGAGGTACTGAATAGCCCAACTGATCAATGCTTTTTTTGTGTGATATCACATGATAACTCCCCTTACGCCCCAAACGGACCTATGGATGATATATTTTAGATGAGAGAAGATATATTACAGGTAATACAACATACTCTCTGTTCCTCGGTCAGGTGAACAGGGCCATACGTACAGAGACTCCTGCTTGTGTTAATGTATTGTAAATGGTGCTATTTATTATGCGAAACCTGGGAGACAAAGCTCACAGCGAGTAAACCCCGACCTGACCGGCGAAAATGATCCATGCTCACCATGACAATGGCATTGGTTCCACACACCGAACGAAGGAAAAGTATCTTACATGCAGAACATCAAGCCGCCATCATACATTCAGGAACAATGGTGAAGATGTTCTAGATGACAGCATGGAACGAATGCACAGCAAGGGCTATTTCTGTTTCCTTCCGTAACTGTGGCTCTTTGTTGCTCTGTGGCTTTGTGCGCTTTTCAGTGTTCCGTCCCATTCACAGCCGAAATGACATCTTCTGCCTCTCGGCAGCAAGACGCCATCTGTCTCATACCATTTCATACTCTAAATACTTGAGCGAGATTCAGTCCATTTGCCGGCATCAACTGTAACCATCTTCAATTTGTTGAAGGCTATTTGGCAGCCTTAGTACAGAGAGATAATTGAGTAGCATTCTTGCTGACTTTTCATGTTACCTTTAAGGGACTTGGCTTGGAAAGCCCCCCCCCCCCCCCCAAATAAAAAGCCCTTTTCAATTTGATGCAAAGGGCATTCATGGAAGGGGTATGAAAACCATAATGGAATGAGCTCTGAACTTTAGCACTTATTGTTTGTGTGAGGGGACATAGTGCTGAAGCAGAGGGCTCCAGCTTTATAATTTCATAACACCGCTCGCGTAATCAAGAGGAGTGAATATCATTTTCCTTGACAGAATATTGAATATTCTCCCTTTCCCTGAATAGCAAGTTATTAGAGAAGCATTCAAGAGTTGTTGATGTAATTGCTACAATTAGACCACAGACATTCCCTACCAAGAAAGAGTCATAAATATTGAACAAGCTGACTGATGCTTATTGATTTGCTCGGTCAAATAAGATCAAACAGAAGTCAGAAGGAGAAAAAAAACACATCGATCTCAAATACATACACAAACATTAAAACGCATTCAAAACATTGGCTACGTATTTACTGAAACAAACTACGGCACAAAGAAATGAAGTGCCCTTCTTGCTAATGAGGGGTGTTTTTTGTTTTGCTTTAAGAGCTGGTGCCAGACTAAAATACAGCATTCGTAAAGAGTGAAACAGTTTAAAGATAGAGACGGCAGTGGAAGAGAACTAGCCAAGGGCTTGACTTTACTGTACTTGTCACGATTGTTTGTATAGACGGACCACGTAATATTTAATAGTGAAACTTAGCAAAACAATAAACAAACAAACGAACGAAACTACAAACCGTGACAACAGAGGTGCTACATACACTTACTCAAAACAATATCCCATAACACACAGGTGGAAAAATGCTACTTAAATATGATCCCCAATTAGAGACAACGATAGCCAGCTGCCTCTAATTGGGAGTCATACCAAAACACCAACATAGAGAAAACAATCTAGAACACCACGTAGAAAATATAGACTAGACTAAATCCCTAGTCACGCCCTGACCTACTCTACCATAGAAAATAAAGGCTTCCTATGGTCCGGGCGTGACAGTACTGTAAGTGTCTGAGCTGAATATTATAGCAATGCATGGTAGATCCCATTTCAGTGCATCACTGGAATATCACACTGAATTAGTATAATATCTGAAATCTATACTAAATCTAACATAGTTATTGTACTGTCAATTGTGCCACCGTGACGAGTGTGAAATGTTCCATTAGTGACCCTGTGTAGAGAAAAGAAGCATAGCTTTTCTAATCGGATGACAGCTACTCAAATGGGAAGGCTTTGTAAAGCTCGGCAAGAACATTGGGTTGGTGATGTCTTTAGTGCTGTACAGAATTCTGATGTGCGGCTCTAAACGATCAATTAAACGTCCCCCCTTTCTCATTGAACTGAAGTGATCCTTTGTTAATTGTGATTGTTCACCCACATGATGAATACAATAGGCAAAGGCTGAAGGAACAATGCAACACAGATACAGAGTCTTTCTCTTTTCACTTAAAGGAAAATGATCATTTGTCAAAGCCTTAAGAGTTTTAATGAATTTTCAGATTGGCATTTCTAATTGGCTTAGATAAACGTTTGAGTGTACACAATCAATTAATTTTTTACCCATTGTGCACGTTGTGCTCCAAAAGAAAATGGGCCTGCATAGCATTGCCAAATCCTCAACAATTTCATGCTTGCTGAAATATCCATCTATTCTATCATATCTATTCTATTCTATTCTGTTCTATTTATTTGAGCTGCTTTAGGTCGACTTGTTGTTTTCCATTTCTGTTGTCTGTGAATCTTTGCTGTTTGTTTTACTTTCTGTGTGTCGTTTGCTCTTCCCATTTGCAATACCTCCATCTCAGAATATTTCAAAAAGCTACCGATTTTTATTAAAGTGCCACAGTGTGACTCAGGGAAGCTGCACGCTGATGGACAGAAATGACTTCCTGGAAAATGTATATCTCCCAGATTGCCACTCGCCCGTCTCTTAATCAAACGACACCCGTCACAGCTTGCCTTGGTGATGAAGACGGCTTGCAGATGAACACAGCCTGCATGTGCGTCCTACTGCACTCCAATCAAATCCACTCATGGAAAATAGAAAGGAGAGGGGTGACTTATTCTTGTGACGGCAAAGTTCAATGGTGGTTTGAACAATGGAGACATAACAAGAACTGGAGACGGCATCCAACATGTCCAACCAGGTAAGGTAATCTACTCACGTCGGCATACCCCTGCGTCCGCTTTATCCGGACCAACATCACATGCACACTAGCGCACGGGGAGCGGTGTGCACAGCGACGACGTCGCCACGTTATCCAAAAACATGACTGTGAGTGCCTCAGCAACAATTATTGGAATAATTCAACGGATGTTTTTGTGCACAAAGGTAATGACTAAAGTGTCTTAGGAATTAGGAATTTTCAAATCTGACTAGTCTCTGTGGCCGTGTATGGATATAGTATTTCTGGGCCGGGCCATCAGTTAAATTGCAGTACCGAAGCAAAACTGTAGGAGCAGTCGAAACTGTGCTTCTGGACCGGAACCCTGGCCCCCTTGGGTTTGAATGCCATTGACATATGGAATCAGGTCACTATTGATTTGATGCTATAGGTCCAGCAGTGGGAGAAGAGGAGAAAGAGAAACCTCATTCTGTCCATGTTTATATACTGTCTAATAGGCAGGATAGAGGAGCCAATCATTGACATGGAGACATCACACCAACATGGACTACATACAGCTTGAGTGGCATCTCCACTTCCTAATCTACTCATTTCCACTGCCAGAGACATTACAGTGGATGCACTTTTGATGGGTACTAGAAAGAGCATGCTTCACAGGCACTGGGATTGATTGAAATGACCTTACAGTGTGCTGCTCTTGCAAGCTGGGGCAATAGCTAGGCTAAAGCCTACTTCCAAAACAAGGACAGATCAGGTGGATATTACAGTATGTGAATGCTATCTCCATTGAGACCGTGTCTGTGCCTCGACATAGGTTGGCAGCTGATGTAACATGGCGGTGTTTGCCTTAGCAATCTCACTAGGATAAAGACCTCCTCCTCCATTCCTGTCATTATTGAAAGAGATCGTGATACCTCACATCTCAAAATAGGGCTACTTAATGTTAGATCCCTCACTTCAAAGGCAGTTATAGTCAATGAACTAATCACTGATCATAATCTTGATGTGATTGGCCTGACTGAAACATGGCTTAAGCCTGATGAATTTACTGTGTTAAATTAGGCCTCACCTCCTGGTTACACTAGTGACCATATCCCCTGCGCATCCCGCAAAGGCGGAGGTGTTGCTAACATTTACGATAGCAAATTTCAATTTACAAAAGAAAAATATGTTTTTGCCTTTTGAGCTTCTAGTCATGAAATCTATGCAGCCTACTCAATCACTTTTTATAGCTACTGTTTACAGGCCACCTGGGCCATATACAGCGTTCCTCACTGAGTTCCCTGAATTCCTATCGGACCTTGTAGTCATAGCAGATAATATTCTAATGTTTGGTGATTTTAATATTCACATGGAAATGTCCACAGACCCACTCCAAAAGGCTTTCGAAGCCATCATCGACTCAGTGGGTTTTGTCCAACATGTCTCTGGACCTACTCACTGTCACAGTCATACTCTGGACCTAGTAAACTCACTAAAAGTGGCAGTAATAAAGCCTCTCCTGAAAAAGCCAAACCATGGCCCAGAAAATATTTTTAAAACTATCAGCCTATATCGAATCTTCCATTCCTCTCAAAATCTTTAGAAAAAGCTGTATACGAAATGCTTCAGTCTGGTTTTAGACCCCATCATAGCACTGAGACTGCACCTGTGAAGGTGGTAAATTACCTTTTAATGGCATCAGACTGAGGCTCTGCATCTGTCCTCGTGCTGCTAGACCTTGTGCTCCTTTTGATATCATCAATCACCACATTCTTTTGGAGAGATTGGAAACCCAAATTGGTCTACACGGACAAGTTCTGGCCTGGTTTAGATCTTATCTGTCGGATATCAGTTTGTTTCTGTGAATAGTTTGTCCTCTGACAAATCAACTGTAAATTTCGTTGATCCTCAAGGTTCCGTTTAAGGACCACTATTGTTTTCACTATATATTTTACCTCTTGGGGATGTCAATCGAAAACATAATGTTAACTTTCACTGCTATGCGGATGACACACAGCTGTACATTTCAATGAAACATGGTGAAGCCCCAAAATTGCCCTCGCTAGAAGCCTGTGTTTCAGACATAAGGAAGTGGATGGCTGCAAACCTTCTACTTTTAAACTCGGACAAAACAGAGACGCTTGTTCTAGGTCCCAAGAAACAAAGAGATCTTCTGTTGAATCTGACAATTAATCTTGACAGTTGTACAGTCGTCTCAAATAAAACTGTGAAGGACCTCGGCGTTACTCTGGACCCTGATCTCTCTTTTGACGAACATATCAAGACTGTTTCAAGGACAGCTTTTTTCCATCTACGTAACATTGCAAAAATCAGAAACTTTCTGTCCAAAAATGATGCAGAAAAATTAATCCATGCTTTTGTTACTTCTAGGTTAGATTACTGCAATGCTCTACTTTCTTTGTACCCGGATAAAGCACTAAAGCACTAAATAAACAGTTAGTGCTAAATACGGCTGCTAGAATCCTAACTAGAGACCAAAGAATTTGATCATATTACTCCAGTGCTAGCCTCCCTACACTGGCTTCCTCTTAAGGCAAGGGCTGATTCCAAGGTTTTACTGCTAACCTACAAAGCATTACATGGGCTTTCTCCTACCTATCTTTCCGATTTGGTCCTGCCGTACATACCTACACGTACGCTATGGTCACAAGACGCAGGCCTCCTAATTGCCCCTAGAATTTCTAAGCAAACAGCTGGAGGCAGGGCTTTTTCCTAGAGAGCTCCATTTTTGTGGAATGGTCTGCCTACCTATGTGAGAGATGCAGACTCGGTCTCAACCTTTAAGTCTTTACTGAAGACTCATCTCTTCAGTGGGTCATATGATTGAGTGTAGTCTGGCCCAGAAGTGTGAAGGTGAACAGAAAGGCTCTGGAGCAACGAACCGCCCTTGCTGTCTCTGCCTGGCCGGTTCCCCTCTCTCCACTGGGATTCCCTGCCTCTAACCCTATTACAGGGGCTGAGTCACTGGCTTACTGGTGCTCTTCCATGCCGTCCCTAGGAGGGGTGCATCACCTGAGTGGGTTGAGTCACTGACGTGATCTTCCTGTCTGGGTTAGCGCCTACCCTTGGGTTGTGGCATGGCGTAGATCTTTGTGGGCTCCGGGGGTATCATTGGATGGGGCCACAGTGTCTCTTGACCCCTCCTGTCTCAGCCTCCAGTATTTATGCTGCAGTAGTTTGTGTCGGGGGGCTAGGAGTACTGGAGTACTTCTCCTGTCTCATCCGGCGTCCTGTGTGAATTTAAGTATGCTCTCTCTAATTATCTCTTTCTCTCTTTCTTTCTCTCTCTCAGTGGACCTGAGCCCTAGGACCATGCCTCAGGACTACCTGGCATGATGACTCCTTGCTGTCCCGAGTCCACCTGGCCATGCTGCTGCTCCAGTTTCAACTGTTCTGCCTGCTGCTATGGAACCCTGACCTGTTCACCGGACGTGCTACCTGTCCCAGACCTGCTGTTTTCAACTCTCTAGAGACAGCAGGAGCGGTAGAGACACTCTTAAATGATCGGCTATGAAAAGCCAACTGTGATTATTATTATTTGGCCATGCTGGTCATTTATGAACATTTGAACATCTTGGACATGTTCTGTTATAATCTCCACCCGGCCACCCCTCATAGCCTGGTTCCTCTCTAGGTTTCTTCTTAGGTTTTGGCCTTTCTAGGGAGTTTTTCCTAGACACCGTGCTTCTACACCTGCATTGCTTGCTGTTTGGGGTTTTAGGCTGGGTTTCTGTTCAGCACTTTGAGATATCAGCTGATGTAAGAAGTGCTATATAAATAAATTTGATTTGATTTTGATTTGAATGCCTGTCTTTGTGAGGACGAACAAGGCACATTACACGATAGCCTGCCCACCCTGTCACTGTGATTTCTCCCAACCATCTACTGTCTATGGTGCTCTGAGGGGTGGCAGGCGGGCAGGCTTGTGGCAGCGGGTGGGCAGGCAGGCAGGTGGGCGTCTTGCATGTTACATGCTAAGTGCTCCTGCAGGTGAAGCCTATTCATTCCCAGCGAGCCACTGCTGACCAGGACCTATTTCACATGAAGCTGGGTTGGGGTTTGTGGAACAAGGGATGGAAAGAGTGAGAGTGCTTTGCTTTGCTTCAACATATTTCATCCATAACGCCACTCAACTTTTAAGCAGAGCTTTCAAATATGACTTAAATCCATCACGTTGACATTTCTAGTCGAACAGAGCGCCAGCCTTCCGAGCTCTCACAAAGGCATTGTGCTCTGCTCCTTCTTCACTCTGCTATGACTCTCTAGGACGCACAGAGAGCTTCAATGACATCCACTTCCATTCACACCCACAGTACCTGGAAGAGGTAGCAAACCAGTGAAAGCCCAGCATATAAGTAATTATCCCATCAGGGTCTTTAGCTTGGAGATGTATATGCAGAGCAGAGAAGAGAAGCGTACCAAACCCTCTTTCTCCTACAGCAGCAATCCTCATCTCATCAGAGTTAGGACTTCTGTTGAGTCCAACACAGCTGCCCAATTTGGGCCGATAGAGAGACTGAGTTAGAGACGGGGGGGAAAACACCCATTCATGTGATTAATACATGGTTATTATGTACTTCAGAGGTTACATAAGGAGAGTCTCTCTCTTAATGAGAATTTGTGTATTTGGTGCATGGTTTCTGAGTCTGAGTTGTACTGTACGTTGTGATGATGATGACTCACATAGACCAGACGGAGAAGAGTCACTACATGGAGCTAATGAGAAGGCCTAGCTCTGCAACAGCAAAGCTCCATCAACCAACTTCCAATATCGGTGGACTGGAGCTGCCTCGCTCTTTCCATCACCAACCCAATAAACACCATCTCTCTCTCTCTCTCTCTCTCTCTCTCTCTCTCTCTCTCTCTCTCTCTCTCTCTCTCTCTCTCTCTCTCTCTCATATATGGAACCTCCTCCTGGCTAGATTGGCCTTTTTCTCATATTGCTTGTGTTTATCAGAATAAATCAAGACATCTGACTGGTAATCGTTCCGACTGAAGCGTGGTGACAGTGAACGGATGCATCTGTTATGCCTGTGTAACTGGCTATTATGTTGTGCTGCATGATTGGCCCTATTCCTATTCCTGTGTTCCACTTCAGGCTCCTGGATGCTACCCACTGGGGTTTTTTTGTGGGGAGTTGGAGGAAGACAGGGAGGCACGCAGTTAATTCAAGTCATCACAAACACTTTTCAATTGGGATTTGTGTTTTGCAGTGTGATTTTGCATGCAGGACGAATCCTCTGTGGTAATTACAAAGAACACACTTAACCAAGCTTTTAATCATTGCTTGTGTATCTGTCTGCTTTCGTTTAAGTCCCCTGGTAGAATTTTTGAAGGTGTGTAACATTACTCAAATTAAAATAAAATTCCCAGCACCTCAAACGCCCCCATATGACCTCTATTAGATCATATCGTAACGTGGTTTGTTGTGCCTCTGAACAATATAGAGGCACTGTAATATCTACCATTCTGCTCTATCAAGTCAAACAAGATCCTGAAGATGCTTCTTTTACACGCCACTTCGGAAACAGTTGAGGTATAAAAAATGCTCGTCACTTTTGGCTCGTTTAGAGGACCATCTGTAAAATCAATGGAAGAGTGAGGGGAATTTTAGGCCAGGTCAGTGTGTCAGAAATTCCCAACACACGCATTCACACACACACACACACACACACACACGCATTCACACACACACACACACGCATTCACACACACACACACACGCACACGCGCGCACACACACACACACACACGCACACGCACACACACACACACACACACACACACACACACACACACACACACACACACACACACACACACACACACACACACACACACACACACACACACACACACACACACACACACACACAGCCTTCTCTACCCCACTTAGTCCTCTCCTGATGAAACAGGGTACCAAACTCTCTTCAAAAAGACTCAACTATGAAATGTTCTCCCTGTTCCCCGTTCCCTATGAAATATGAAATAAAGATGAATTATCCAGAGCGCCTTCTCATCTGAAATGCTATTATACGTACAACGAATGACGTGGGCTTACGAGGGCCTGAACACCTCATTTGGGTGCTGTCTGAATCATTCTCCGGGATCACATCCCAATGTTTTATTGATATATTCAATATTTTATATGGTTTCATATTTGACCTCTCTCACTTGAGACATTGTGAATCATCACAGGTTGTAGTTTCTTACTTTGAACAGTGTTTAAATCTGTTATAGAGACTGAAGTGTTTGATATGAAGGCATCATTTCAGGTTGCTAGCATATTTTATATGCTGCATTGTAATTAAACTGTAGTGTTAAATCTTCATTTAGAAGTAGTTGCACTATGGGAAGACTTTTATGACAGCATCAGTCATGCTGTTGCATTGCGGCACTTGAAACGTTGATTTTCCAGCTAAACCTTGAATACCTTTCATTAACCACTGATGCATATGTATGCTCATTTAGTCTTGCCCAGTAAGGTGCTTTTTAACAGCTATCTCTCTACTCTCGCCCGGCATCATTTGCATAAATAGGGTATATTTTAAAATGTCAGTATGAAATTAAGCCACCTGACGAACTAATTTGCTGGGAGATAGAAGACCATTACGTTTTTTAGACTGGCTGAAAAAACTCCAGCGTGGAAGGCTGGAAGACACGCTTGATGCCATGTCATCTGGCCCGGGTTTTTACATTTCTCAGTCAGTATCCTTGGCTTGTTGAATAAAATGTACTGGAGTGAAGACTGTGGCGAGACGGAGAAGACAGCGCCACAGAGTCATATCCCAGACAGGCCCAGCCGAGCTATTGATGTCAGCCAGCCGAGAGGCTTGGAGGGGCCTGCGAGGGGATGAGAGAACCTGCTCCGTTTACTCGGCATGCTGCTTGGAGGAATCACTCTTTGTTTGATCTCACACGGAGCTTCACGTGGGAAAGATAACTCAAGCTCGTCTCAGTGTTTTTTTTCTCCCTCCGTAGCGTTCAGCCCTGCCCAGCTCACTCTCCGTGCCTTGCACTCGTCCCAGAAAAGAGAGAGGGAGATTGGGGGATGAAGAAATGGCAGAGAATGACTTATGAATGCCTCTCTCTCACTCTCACCGCGGGGGGTAAACAATGCTGTTTACACAGAGGGAGTGTACAGACTTGGCTGTGTGTGTGTTTACTAGCAGGGTAGATCTCATCTCTCTCTCCTTCCCTTTCTCTCTGCCTTTCTGCCTCTCGTTCTCCTCGTTCTCTTCCCTCCATTCTCTGCCTTTTAATAGAGCGACCCTTTGTGCTGTCTTCTTGAAAGGTCTTATGGGTGTCAACCGCAGTGATTGGGTAATTGCATTTAGCAAATTGGAGGCAATATCTGGTCTCGCATAAAATGACTGTGGCAAACTTCTCTAGTTGTTCCTCCACTGACATGCAGCAGTCTACTGTTTCACTTTACAGAAGTTCTTCGCCTTACTGTGCTGCGAGCATTTATATTTCCGGTTATTTTTGCCTCAACCTTGCATGTACATGCCATATTGAGAAACAACGCTGACATTTTGTTCTAGTTGAAGCTCCACCAGGGAACTTTGAAAGTGAGAAAGGCCTGGGGGCTTGTGGCGTCTCTACAGTTTCACATTTATCCAAGCTCATTAGTGGTTCTTTCATTCACATAACAGCAAGAGAGCCTATCGTTGTTCTGACTTAATGCTGTCTTTTACCTCATGCTTTTACCTTCTCTGACTATGTGGGCTTCTTAGTACAAAATAATGTTTAGCATATTCTTGTTAGTGCTTTCACAACACAAACTGCCGTATTTGAGTTCTGGAAGCCTTCTTGGAATACCCAAGATGCACTGTAATTCCTATTGGCAGAAGCCTGTGGTTAAGAACCACTGAAGTTTGCTCAGGTTTTTCACATCTTTACATCAAAGCTATCTCTCACCAAGGACTAATGAAATGCAACACATTGTGGGATCTCTCTGTAGACGGATATATACGCTGGTGGAGGTGTTTATCTCTAGAATAGCAAGGTGTGTAAAATTCCAATGGAGTTGTTTCTGGGCAGTTCCACGTAAATGGAATTGCTCTCTCAGACGAAAACCATCCAACTCTACGCACAGGGACTACTTTTAACAATTTACACTGAACATTTGACAAAAACAGTAAAAGGTCAAATCGAGGTAAAAGTTTACCGAGGTAAAATCTCCCTCGGTTTTATATGTGACCATGTTTTCCAAAAACTCTAATGTTAAAAAACTCTACTGTTCCCTCTAAACTGCGTTCCTGCGTGGGAGCGCAGTAGCCCCCTAGGACTGCCTTGCAGAATAAATATTAGCCCAAATATTAGCCCACAGAGAGAAGCGCGAGACTGAACATCACTCAACTTTCTAGAGCATTGGTCACCAACCGGTCGATCTCCAAGGCATTCCTAGTCGATTGCCAAACATTTCTGTAAAAACAACAACAACGATAAAGCCTTGTGTTCCTGTTTTCTTAATTCGTCTTGGTCTGTTGACGGTAGGTGCACCAGATTCAGCTGCCCTGTGCGCTGGGTAGGCAACTGTTGCCATTTTGAACAATTCCATGTGTCTGAAGGTACAAACTCTGCCTTCCTGGCAGGCCAGCAGAGAAACTGAAGTGCACTATAGGGCTAGCGCTCGCCAATCGGATGGCTCAGATGACCATGTCTGCAGTAATGTAACAGGCATTACAGAAAGATACAGCAAAGTTGATATTGTGAGATTTCAAAACGTTTAAAACCATGACTAGAGAGACGGTCAACGAATGCAGCAAAGCGCTGCTGTTTTTATGAGGGAGTTCGTGTTTAAGTTCTTACTCAGCACTGTCAACACTTTCATCAGCCATAAAATGCGCATACTTCCTATTTCCAGTCAGCGCTACAACAAGCATTGCAGCAGTAATGAATGAGTAGGAAAGCTAAATCAAATCAAATTATATTTGTCACACGCGACGAATACAACAGGTTAAAATGATCTCCAATCAGAGACAATGCTAAACAGCTGCTTCTGATGGGAACCATACCCGGCCAACATTGAAATAAAACAACGTAGATTACCCACCCTAGTCACACCCCGACCTAACCAAAATAGAGAATAAAAAGGCTCTCTATGGTTAGGGTGTGACAGGGAGAGGTTAATTTCCTGGCACCACTCTGCCAGGATCCTAACCTCCTCCTTGTAGGCTGTCTCGTCATTGTTGGTTGATGATTGAGTTGGAGGCAAGTGTGGCCACGTGGTCATGGGTGAACATGGAGTACAGGAGGGGGCTGAGCACGCACCCTTGTGGGGCCCCTGTGTTGCGGATCAGCGAAGTGGAGGTGTTGGTTCCTACCTTCACCACCTGGGGGTGGCCATCAGGAAGTCCAGGACCCTGTTGCACAGCACGGGGTTCAGACACATGGCCCGATCTTAATGATTGGTGTGGCAGGTAGCCTAGTGGTTAGAGTGTTGGACTAGTAACCAAAAGGTTGCAAGATTAATCCCCTAGCTGACAAGGTAAAAATCGATTGTTCTGCCCCTGAAGAAGGCAGTTAACCCACTGTTCCTAAGAATTTCTTAACTGACTTGCCTAGTTAAATAAAGGTTAAAAAAACAATAATAATTATGAGCTTGGAGGGTAGTATGGTGTTGAAGGCTGAGCTATAGTCAATGAACAGCATTCTGACGTAGGTATTCCTCTTGTCCAGATGGGATAGGCCAGAGTGATGGCGATTTCATCGTCTGTGGATCTATTGGGGTGGTAAGCAAATTGAAGTGGGTCTAGGGTGTCAGGTATGGTAGGGGTGATGTGATCCTTATTTCCATTATTTTACTTTTAGATTTGTGTATTGTTGTGAATTGTTAGATACTACTGCACTGTTGGAGCTAGGAACACAAGCAGTTCACTACACCCACAATAACATCTGCTATATATGAGTATGTGACCAATAAAATTGGATTTGATTTGAATTCCTTCGACCTCGTGGATTGGTTTTTGCTCTGACATGCTCTGTCAACACTGGGACCTTATATAGACAGGTGTGTGCCTTTCCAAATTATGTCCAATCAATTGAATTTACCACAGGTGGACTCCAATCAATTTGTAGAAACATCTCAAGGATGATCAATAGAAGCAGGATGCATCTGAGCTCAATTTCGAATCTCATAGCAAAGGGCCTGAACATTTACATAAATAAGGTATTTCTGTTTTTTATTTTTAATACATTTGCAAAAATTCCAAGACCTGTTTTTGCTTTGTCATAACAATTTTATACATTTTAGAATAAGAATGTAACGTAACAAAATGTTGAAGAAGTTATAGGGTCTCAATACTTTCCGAATGCACTGTATATAGCCTACCTATAGCCTAGCTTAGGTTTTGAGATAGAATTACAAAAGATGACCCGAACAACGATGCTTTGGCAGGGCAATTCAAGCAAAGGCAATATGCAGTGATAATGTTTTGGGCCTATAGCCTACTGCACAAACCTCATTGCTACATTACTGTTTTAATTGGTTAGTGGTGCATAGGTTTACATTTTTGAAGTAATGTCATTTCAGAAAGTGATCTTGACAAGGTCGATGACCACTGTTCTAGAGTTTTCCCTGGTAACGCTATCCCTTCACTGTGGCAAATTGTATTCTAATCAATGCAATATTATCCACTTTCAATGCAACATACCCAAACAAAACCAACTATGCAAGAGATTTTGTTCGGAGTAGGATTCTACACTCATCGGAGTAGGATTCTTTTGCATTGACACACAGACCGGCGGGAGGCATGAACAATCAGAGCTGCAGCTTGTTTTGAGATCAAGGAGAGAGCTGCATGTAGCGTGTGCACATTTTGTGCATTCATTTCATTTCCTTAGCTACTGTAGTTAGTGGGGTATTAGCCCAGATATAGATCATTCGTAGTCAGCAATAGGGGAGTGATTGCTTCCTACAACAGCACAAAACCTGTACATTTCTAGCCATCTCAGGTAAAGAGCTTTTTTTTGTCTTAAAGGGGCAGTGTTGTATTTTGAGACAGGCTTGAATAAGCGAAGTAGCCAATAGGCAGAGGGTAGCGTCATTTGTCTGATTCTCTGTAATAATGGTGTGGGAAAAATAATTCATTTCATTTTGTAAAATGGTTTCTTGTATCAAACAACACAACAACATGTTCAGTCACCGCCTTGTCTGAAGGACTAGTGGATAAACCGTTTTTTCCCCCAACGACTCATGGAATGTAGGCCTACATTGAACACCAAACATTGGCCGCTACTGTAGGCTGAACGGTTGAACAGCTATTTTCATGTTAAAATGTCAAGGGATGCATTTTCTCCATTGTTTTTGGTGGCAGGCCTCTCTGGTAGGCCTACATTATTATCAAATAGCCACAGCAGCCTACTTCACTGCTGTTAGAACTGTAACTCAGTAATGGAATTTCTGTAACTTAATTTCCTCATGGGATCCTGACTTGTTCTACGCAGAAATGCATAATTATGGATATGTCATTCTCTTCATGGGATGTGTCCTAAATAGGTACACAAAGTAAAAAAATATGCAATATCCTCCTTTGCATATTTGGGTATTATTCTACAGTGCCTGTTATTTCTATGAGCTCTGCCCCAAAACAAGACCAAATATTGCCATAACAAAAACCATAATAGTCACAAACCACAGTTCGGTTCAAAAGTTTGGACAGTACAGTACAGTACAGTACAGCACGTTAGAGTACAGTAAAAGAAAGTACAGTACAGTAGAGTACAGTTGAGTCCATCACAGTACAGTACATCTACAATACAGTACATTATAGTGTACTCAACTTGTGTGCTCTACTGTGTACTGTTCTGAACTCTACTGTACTTTTCTTTACTGTACTCTACAGTGCTGTACTGAGCATACTGAACTATGCTCAACTTTTTTTTACTGTACTCTAATGTGCTGTGCTGTACTGCACTTTTGAACCCAACTGTGCTTTGTGACTACTATGATTTCCCATTGTAGCCAATTCAATTTCAGAAATTGAATTACTGATTTTTCTGAATTTTTGTTACCGATTTGGTAATCACTTAATAATTCATAAACAAAATTGATATCGGTACAAACACTAACTAATTGATAGGCATACCTTTACTTGTTACTTCTGTGAACTGTCATTATCCTCCCTCGTGAGGGAGAAAATTATATTAGAAATATTAGAACATTTGAAAAATATTTGAAAAATATATATTAGAAAATATCTTAAAGCTATGTGTGTTTTTAGTAACAGAATTTCAAGGTACATTTTTCCAAAACCAAATATGTGTTGATATTAGTTGGCAGAGGTCTTTTCCTTCAACATGTTTGTATTTTGATGTATTTTTTAATACCTTTTTAGATACTTTTTCTGGTAGATATTTTCTAAGAAGCCTTTTCCATCTGTTTGATAGAAGTCTTTGCTTATTCCTAATTATTAGGATGGAAAATGTACACGGTATATGCCTTAACTTCTCCAAAATATAGACCCTTAGCTGTCATTTGACATGCTCCTATGAAAGTCACATGTTGGTGCCCATGGGCGCTGTCGTAACACAGTTGATCTGGACACAATTTAAACTTAGTCTTGAATGATGCATGCCAAGATATACCAGAGGTAAGGGACTGGTCAAATCTACGACAGAGCCAGTGCAATGAGTGGAACTTACTCAGGTTTTCAAAAGCTCATATCAGACCGAGAGCCTGATGCTTCTCATATAGTTCTTTACGAGTTTTAGTTTAGAAAACTATCTCTACGCAGAAGGGACTGCTGATATTGCAACCACACAACTCAACCGCTGGTTCAACAGTGTGAACGAAATCGCAAGCCGCTGTTGTCCGCTAAAGATGATCATCTGTTTGCCTCTGGCAATTTATTGGCAGTCCATTATCCAGAAGACCTGTCCCCAGAGCTTCCTATACAGTTAATATCTTTCTGTAATGTGTTGAGGCCGGCAATTAAGGAGAATGAGAGGCTCAATTAAAGATGCTACAGAACTGCTGTATTTTAATAACCCCTCCGTTCTGCACAGTTTCCCTGATGTTGCTACGGCAATCAAGCTGTTTTTACCCTCCCTGTTACTGCTGCTTCTGCGGAGAGATAGTTTTCTAAACTAAAACTCGTAAAGAACTACATAAGAAGCATCAGGCTCTCGGTCTGATATGAGCTTTTGAACACCTGAGTAAGTTCCACTCATTGCACTGGCTCTGTCGTAGATTTGACCATGGCATTTGTTCACCGATATCCCCCATACACTTTCAATCAGTTCATTTATTTTATTTTCAGTCACATTCCCGAAACCCAAGAAACAAACACTTAGCTTCCTTGTACATATGGAAATTAAAAAGGTTTATGAATGACACACATGGGCCCCCAGAGCTTGTGTCTGTTACGCCAGTGCTCATGGGCCCTTTTACATGGAAATGACCTTCTTTGTACAATGAAAGGTGTGCAATATTTAAGAGCTACACGATCAAAACACACTTTTGCTACTTTACGTTATCCATTACTCTAAGCCTAGGATACATTGCATCGCAAGCAGTGCTCTCACATTGTCTGCTCTCAGTACGTCTATATCCAGTTGCATTGTGCACCGTAGTAGAGATGTAGAGAGATGTCTTTGTACTGTGCCCTGTGTGTTCCCCACTCCTCTTCTCCGCTCCGCTAAGCTCCTCCCCTCATGTGTGACCTTTAGATCATGTGGCCAGGCTGTCTCCATCTTGGGGAGCGCCATGCCTCCTCGTGCTGGTGATAATGACTGTTATCGTCTGGAGAGAGTGGGTGAGGGGTGTGTGTGTGTGTGTGTGTGTGTGTGTGTGTGTGTGTGTGTGTGTGTGTGTGTGTGTGTGTGTGTGTGTGTGTGTGTGTGTGTGTGTGTGTGCGTGTGTGCGTGTGAGCGTGTGAGCGCGTGAACGCGTGTGCGTGCATTTGTGTGTTTGTGTGAGTGAGAGCAGCTAGTGGGACAGCAAGGAGGCATGATTGAGCAGGGCTGACGGTGGGGACAACAATGTGTGTTAAGCTATAATGCCTTCACTACAGGGCTGCCGGAGAGGAAGAACACACTGTTCAGAAATAGCAGGGATGTGGATGTAGTACATTGGAGTGCATAGCAATAGTATCTGAGCAAATGGGAGTTTGAAGAGCATTCTGACTCTTCTTCAAGGAGATACCAGGAAAATACTATTTATTAATTTGTCTTATTATTAGATTGAGCACTTTTGTCCTTTTTCAATAAGTTATTTGTATGCAACTTCTGGAAACACTAGCTCTTTCATATTCCACTGCGCATATCAATCATAACATTAGATTTTGGAACAGGAACTTAGAACCAGTATGTACATTCTACCTTTATGAGTCTGAAATGATAACATGACGTGTCAGTTCAGGAGAAAGGTTAAGTATTCATTCCACTGTCATCGCCAAAACGTTTTGGCATAGCATTAATCAGTCTATTGACAGTAGCAGGCTAAAGGTTAGCTACTGCGAAAGAGAGAGTGTTTTTTTTCTCATATTGTTGTGGTCTGTGCTGAGGGGACCAGTGTTTTGATGGTACTGTCATCAGCAGGACAAAGAGC
Source organism: Oncorhynchus clarkii lewisi (assembly GCF_045791955.1). Taxonomy (NCBI): domain Eukaryota; kingdom Metazoa; phylum Chordata; class Actinopteri; order Salmoniformes; family Salmonidae; genus Oncorhynchus; species Oncorhynchus clarkii. The sequence goes on along the minus strand of NC_092179.1, from coordinate 10,829,523 downwards.
ACCTGTGACGGGTGGACAGGAATCAGTTACACCCCAACAGAGCAGGACAGGCTTTAGGCACTGTTCAGTCACACAGCCATGGGGGGATTGGTGTGTGTGCATGTGCGTGTGCGTCTTATGAAAGGAAATTAAAGGTACAGATGTTCTATCTTAATTTGATCACCGTGTTGTCGCAGAGAATGTTCCTGCGCAGCAGGAAATGAAAATTGTAATGTATTCCAGGTTTAAAAAGGCTTCTAAAGTATGTCATTTCCAATTTAAAATGTCAGATTTGATTTATCCTAACAAAAAATGCATCAAACCATATAAACATTATAATCCTCATAAAAATTCAATTTTCCTGTTGCTGCAGGATTATTTTCCTCCATTGAAAAATGGGTCAAATGAAGATAGAACACCAGTATATAGATTTAACCTCTTACAAGTTAGCCCCCTACTTTTTTCAATTTCAGCCTGAAGACATACCCAAATCTAACTGCCTGTAGCTCAGGCCCAGAACCAAGGATAATGCATTTTCTTACTTCAATTTGAAAGAAAACACTCTTAAATGTGTGTAAATGTGAATTGAATGTAGGAGAATGTAACACAATAGATCTGGTTTAGATAATACAATGAAAAAAACATACATGTTTTAATTTTATTGTTGTATCATCATCTTTATAATGAACAAGACAAAACAAACATTCAGATAGGATGATGGGGACAATTTCAGTGAAAAACATAAGAGGGCAACAGTACTTGTGCAAAGTTTCAGAATGACAAATTCCAAAATGAGTGTGCTACATGACATTTATCATGAAGTCACCCAGGTGTCCCACACAAGTAGCCCAAATGTACCCAAGTGGCCAAATTGGTGAAGTTACAAATTTTGAATGGAATAACTATATACAAAATACCAAAATGGTACTCTAACACACACCCCCAAAAAATGGAGAAAAAACATTTTAAAAAATGAATATACATTTACAAAATAACACTCAATATTTGGAAGACCCTTAGTCCTCTACACAATATTGTGCTGCTGATGCCAGGTGCCATAGCAGTCTCTTTCTGCTGTAAAGCAGAGGGTCACCAAGCATGTGGTGCAGGTGATGGGGGACCTCATTTTGCAAATAACACAGCGAAGCCTCCATGCTGTGCCCTTTTGGCCCTGAGGCACATCCATGCCTGCAGAAATAAATTTGGGCCGATGAACACCACTTGTGGCAGGAGCAGAAGGGACAGAGGTAGAGGGGTCAGAACGTGGTGCAGTGGTGCTGTAGCCAGCAAGCTCCTTGATGAGCAGCTCTCTGAAGGCTAGCTGTGAGATGGGGGGTTTTCCACAGCTCTTAGCCATTTCCTTGTGTAGGATGAATGCTTTCACCACAGCAATGTCGATTAAATGATAGAAGAAGGTCTTGTACCATTTCATCGTCTTATGGAGAACATTGTAATAGCCTATCAGCGCATCTGACAGGTCCACACCTCCCATGCTCTTGTTGTAGTCCTTTATTGCAGTTGGAATGGGGACATTTTTTGCGGTCCATGCCCCAGTAGCGCTGAGACAACAGGTGTCCGGCTGGATGAACCAGCTTCAGTGGGGGATGAACACCTTGGCACTAGGGGCTCCCATTCTGGGGGCTCCCATTCGGAGTCAGCATCGTATTCTTTCGCAGTAAATCATTTTTAGAATCTGACAACGCAGTTGGGTTAGCTAGATTCTATGCTTTCGAACCATGTGAGACACTTGTATTTTCATGAATGTTTAATATGACTATTTATGTAGCGATCACCGTATGTTGTCGAATTTAACAGTATACTGCATCAGTACCTCAATTTCATTTTTTCTCCGTTCAGTCTGAGTGACAACAGTCTGCAATGAATACCAAACAAGTTTGTCCTATCAGAACGCCATTTACTGTATGCTGGAGGGCATCAATCTGCAGCAGCATAAAGGGCAGAACCACAGAGACCGACAGACAGACACAGCAGCAGCAGCATCCACACCGCACTCCACTCCCATCAGCTTAGCTCCTCCAAGATGCAGCCATAACACATACACACACACACAGACACACACACACACACACACACACCACACACACACACACACACCACACACACACACACGCACACACTCACGCAGACGCACACACGCACGCAGACACACACACACACACACACACACACACCACACACATACACCCACACACACATGCACACACGCACGCAGACACACACACACACACACACGCACACACACAGACACACACTCAGCCTTGTATACACCAATAGTTTCTTCACTTATCTTAAATTTCCTAATTTGACGGCTCCATTTTTCCAGAGGATGGATCAACTCCTGGTATCTTGCCTGCTGCCGGATGAAAAAGTTAATCATTCCTGATACATCAAACTCCTCATAAAATACCTTCTCTGACTTAATCAATGGCAAGGTCCTAATTAAATGCTGCTCCAATTTTCTGCTTTCGTATTCATAAGCTGCAGCCGATCATTTTCTGTATATTTAATTCAATTCAGCTCGTGTTCCAGGTTTAATTCTGAACCCACTTCTCCTGCCTGCTGCTGCCTACATTTTCCCTCATTTTATTGTGCCACAAAGGTGAAACTCAATAAATGTCAACCTCACTATGAGTCTGGCGTTTTGTTAGCGCAATCATACATTTAGAGCTCGCAATTATGTCGAAGCACCGAAAATGTATGAAATGCTTCCTCACGTGGGGCCTGCCTGTCATTTACATACTATTACGTTTGTTTATGGACATATCCATACTGCTCCAGTCACATTTCATGGCGCATTAGCCGAAAGTGAAACTCTTGTAAAACTTCCAACACCGAGTAAGTATGTTTATTGCCTGATCCATATGCTCATTTTTCATGCTTTTATGACTATATTACTGAAGCCATACTGCATCCCAAATGACACACTATTCCCTATATAGTGCACTACTTTTGACCAGGACCCTGTAGAGCTCTGGTCAAAAGTAATGCACTATATAGGGAATATGGTGCTATTATTAAGGATGCATCCAGTCTGCTGTGCTTTAATACTAATTTCCTGGCTAAAATGGCCTCCTCCTTCTCTGTAATTCCTTCACCGGTGCCCCGTGTTTTTATGCCCTGGGTAAAGTGGGTTACCTTCTGTGGATGCCGCACACACAGTGGATGTTCGGCGGAGCGTTGCGGTGTCAAAACGGTGTGAGCTTCAAATCTTTGGGTGTCCTGTCGTACGTGTGACATGAATGACAGCAGAGAACATAGAATCTGTGGTTTGGAGATGAATAACCGTGAATTTCCATTATCACGGACCTTGGAGACGCTAGGAGGGTGACTGAGGCTGGGCAGAGTGGCCCGAGAATGATGCACTGCGGTGGGGATGCCACACCGCAAATTGGCCAGTGTTACCTAATGTTGATTTTTCACTGTAGCATTTTGGTGTTGATTCAGGTATTCCATTAACTCTGTAAGTGTTCAATAAACACTCATTGCTGTAAAAGAACCTCATTGTTGGTGTTAATAACCAGTGTTAAACAAAAACCACACCCATCATTATCATATTTACCAGCATGCTCCATTGTATTTAAAATAAAATAAAATTTTGCTTTAAAATTTATGTTTTTGAACTAGCGCTAGCGCAATTGCCAACCAGCGTTAGTGCAATGACTGCATCGATTCTACATTGATTGATTCATGAATTGTATACTCAAATATAAATAACATACATTTTTCTAAACTAACCAAATGTGACTTGCAGGCCTGAAAACCTTGAGGCAACAGTATTAGGGTAAAACTAGGCCCTCAAAATAAAGCCTCATTAAACATTTGTTGTGTTGTGTTAAATAATTTAATTTATTAATAATATATTCGCTTAGGAGCTCACTTGGTAAAGGCCACGAGACTGAACATGTATGAATACAACAACCATGTCTCTGCCACTAACAAATACAGTCATGGGTGGTAACCACTGCAAATTACACCATGACATTCGGAGACGTCTCTGTATTGACCCTCTCAGCCAATGTTCCCTCTGAGCAACGTTCAGGTCTGCTGACCGCAAACTTGAACGTTTACTGTGAACACTGAGGGAGGACTTGCTTTAAGTGACAGTTTTAACAGCGGCTAAGTAGGCTGCTGTGGATATTTGGTCATAACGTAGGCCTACCAGAGTGGCTGACCATAAAAAAGCCTGGAGAAAATGCATCCCATAACATTTTGCCACTGAAATAGCTGTTATATCGTTCAGTCTACAGCAGCAGCCGATGTGTTGTGTTCAACGTAGGCCTAACCTGTTTATCCACTTGTCCTTCAGACAATGAGGTGACTGAAAATGTTGTGGTGTTGTTTGATGCAAGAAACCACTTTACAAAATGAAATGTATTATTATTCCCACACCATTAATACAGCGAATAAGACACATTTTGCTACCCTCTGCCTATTGGCTACTTCACTTATTCAAACCTGTCTCAAAATACAGCACTGCCCCTTTAAGACAAAAAAAAGCTTGTTACTTGACTTGCTTTTCAAAGAAATGAAATGTACACGTTTGTGCTCTTGTAGGAAGCAATCACTCCCATATTGCTGACTACAAAGCATCTATAACTGGGCTAATAACTCACTAACTAGCAAAATGTGCACACATGGCTACATGCAGCTCTTGCTTTGATCTCAAAACAAGCACATCTACAACAGCTGTAAACACTGTAAACACTGTCCAGCTCATAGTAAATGACACAGATCCATACATGGCAACGGTCTACTTGCATGTAGGCCTACTGCAGCTCTGATTGGCTATGCCGCACTGGTCTGTGTAGAGTACCCCTAAGTTGTGCGCAATAAAATCCTACCTTGATCTGTTCTGCCTACAACAAAATCGCTTGCATAGTTTATTTTGTTTCGGTATGTTGCGTTGAAAGTGGCTAATATTGAGTTGCGTTGAAAGTGGCTAATATTGTGTTGATTCGATCACAAATGCCACTGTAAAGGGAAACATTGATAGTGTTAACAAACAGGGATAACTCTAGAAAGTTGAGTGAAGGTCAATCTTATGCTTCTCTCCATAGGCTGATATTCTTCTGCACTCTGCACAGCAGGGGGAACTTTGCTCTCAGCCAAAGCAATTTTAAACACACAAACACATGCAGGATAGGAGGCCTACATTCAATATAGGCCTAAAACACGAGTTCATGAGTTGTCCATATTTCATGAGGTAATGCTTGGAGTCTTCCCAGATCATGTGACATAAATCACTACCTTTCTATCCTTACATTAATGACCTTTACGACAGTGTTACTACCATTATTAAGCAGGTAACAATTGAACTAGAACGGTGAACTTAAACCCTGTACAGATCATGGATCTGGTCTACTGTCATTAACGTATACTTGGTGGATGGATTGGATGTGCGTTGGTGTCCAGTTGTCGGCAAGTTGTTCAGTGATATTGTCGCCCATCATCAGGTGATCCAGTAAAGAAAACAAATATTAATAGAAAATAATAAAGGTAAATAAATAATCTACCACTTCTGGCCACGGATGGTACGGAGAACACCAGTACCCACACCCACCTGAAAAACAAAGCAATGAGCGCTCTAAATATTTCATATTTACCACTGTAAAACGTATTTACTACCATATTTTAAGCAAATAATAGCATGTTAAATGACCATTATTTAGAGACCCTTGTGCAATTCACTTCAAAGACACACTGCGGTATAAGAAAATAAGGCTTTACACTAAACAATGTGTTAATTTAACACCGAAAGGTGTGGACCCGTATAGATACTGGACCCGTGTTAAATGTAGCACTGTCAGTGTTAATTTAACACCGAAAGGTGTGGACCCGTATAGATACTGGACCCGTGTTAAATGTAGCTCTGTCAGTGTTAATTTAACACCGAAAGGTGTGGACCCGTATAGATACTGGACCCGTGTTAAATGTAGCACTGTCAGTGTTAATTTAACACCGAAAGGTGTGGACCCGTATAGATACTGGACCCGTGTTAAATGTAGCACTGTCAGTGTTAATTTAACACCGAAAGGTGTGGACCCGTATAGATACTGGACCCGTGTTAAATGTAGCACTGTCAGTGTTAATTTAACACCGAAAGGTGTGGACCCGTATAGATACTGGACCCGTGTTAAATGTAGCACTGTCAGTGTTAATTTAACACCGAAAGGTGTGGACCCGTATAGATACTGGACCCGTGTTAAATGTAGCACTGTCAGTGTTGATTTAAAGGAATACTTCGGGATTTTATGAAGGAAGTCAGAGGTGGTTTCACGTAACAACGATACTTTGCCGATACAAATAGACTTCCAGTCATTGCGTTAGCACTAGTTAGCAACTTCCTTTAAACCACACGCAGAAACATTAAAATGGTATCCACGAGTTTGTGGAAGTAGATAAATGGCCTCTGCCAAAATCCGTAAGTAACACTGGAGAATTCCCTGTTCAGAGATAGGGATCCTGCTACCAGGCCTACTAACTAGCCTAATTGTCCGCTCATTCAGTATGCATTTGCTTTTTGGGCAAACCTGGAATCTGATGGAGATTCAATTATTTAAACATTTTACAATGGAATATATTCAGACATTGATTGACAACCACCGTCTTATTAAGAAGCTAAAAGGGCTCTAAATCACAATGCCTCATGATTGTGTATCTATCTACTCAGGCCTGTAGAAGTGGTTGGTGAAAGCTTGAAAAACTCCCCCCAGCCTCAGTTGATTAATCAGTGTTTAATCAGTGTTTAGCTGCTAACAGCTGTGGACGTCTTTCTTCTCATTTTTTCCAGCTTGATCACCCAGTCCGTCACACTCTCTCTCTCTCTGATCTTCAGACAGTATATGTTATTATCCCAGTCAGTTTATTTTCTTCTTGTTCACTGTGTGTGTGTGTGTGTGTGTGTGTGTGTGTGTGTGTGTGTGTGTGTGTGTGTGTGTGTGTGTGTGTGTGTGTGTGTGTGTGTGTGTGTGTGTGTGTGTGTGTGTGTGTGTGTGTGTGTGTGTGTGTGTGTGTGTGTGTGCGTGCGTGCGTGCGTGCGTGCGTGCAGCGGCGTCATGCCCACAGGGGGCACAAAGGCCCTCATGTGTCATTTTTTTAAATGTTAAATTAATTACTAAACTTCATTGTTAGGCCCGTTTTATAATTTTTATAAAGGACCTGTCAGCTATTCTGCAGAGGGGGCTTACTGACTGGACCAGGCAACGAGTACCACCCCCCCCCCCCCCCCCCATTCTCCCTCGTAAGTGGTTCCTTCCAAGGTGCATGGAGCAGAGAGATTCCTAGGCCTGATGCTACATACTGTAGTCCATGCAGTATTTTCAGTGGAGGAGGAGAGAGAGTGTAGAGCGACACACATAGCGTTTGTTTCCACATTTTGTTACGTTACAGCCTTGTTCTAAAATGGATTAAAAAAAAAGAAATCTCATTAATCTACACACAACACCTCTACAACAGTACCCCATAATGACAAAGAAAAAACAGGCCTTGCAATTGTTGCAAATGTATTAAAAATAAAAAACAGAAATACCTTATTTACATAAGTATTCAGACACTTTGTTATGAGACTCAACATTGAGCTCAGGTGCATCCGGTTTCCATTGATCATCCTTGAGATGTTTCTAGAATTTCATTGGATTCCACCTGTGGTACATTCAATTGATTGGAGATTATTTGGAAAGGCACACACCTGTCCATATAAGGTCTGTGTGTGTGTGTGTGTGTGTGTGTGTGTGTGTGTGTGTGTGTGTGTGTGTGTGTGTGTGTGTGTGTGTGTGTGTGTGTGTGTGTGTGTGTGTGTGTGTGTGTGTGTGTGTGTGTGTGTTTGAGAGAGAGAAGGGACATTTCGCCGGTCCCCCCAAGGAAAAAGGATTTTGAATGGGAATCAATTGTCTGGTCCCCAAAAGGATAGTAAAACATAGTGTGTGCGTGTGTAATTGCTGAGTAATCACAATAAAGACAGAATGACCTCCTGAATGAAAAATGCAGCAGGAAGGAAAATGTGCCTTCCCTAGAGCTGCTGGTGTTGTTTATGCAGTTTATTTGTATTTTTCCCCTTTACCTATACTCTTTGAAATGAATGAGGCGTCATTCAACAGTAGTATCAAGACACACTCCACAGCTGCTACTTTATTCTTTGAGGTAGAGAATATACTCTATATCATTTAAACCATATAAACGGTAAACCACACACATATCCTTCCCCACAGCATATATTATTAAATCCATAATGGAAGTTCCAGGAGCCTATACTCTCTTAGAGGGCAACCCTTGAGAGAGACCTCCACATGATCTGGAAGTGTGAAAAATTGAAATGTATTTTCTGGTGCTGTTATTTCTTAGCCTGGTCTGGACCTGGCTTCAAGTCCCAGCTGTTTGCTGTATTTTTGCCTTCTAGCAATCTGTGCTCAGTGGGGATATGGGAGTTTTGCTTTGAAAGGTTTTTGCCTGAAGATAAATTGGATAACCTTCTTCTGTCGTTAGCAATACCTTTTCCACCGGTGAACACATAGACATTGGGGGCAGAGAGAGAGAGAGTAGAGAGCTGAGAGGTTGCACAGGAGTTTCTGGTAATTACCGGGTCAGAGCTTTAAACAGCCAAGATACTGAGGTACGTCCAACCGAGACATTTCCGTGTCTGCAATCCATCAAGGTTCTCTTTGTTTTTGTTGCTTAATTCTCTATGGTCTACAGTGTCTGGACATGTTTAAATGAACACTGTCTCTTTGGGTGAAAAAGTCTCAACAGGGTCAGAACTAGTGACTGCTTCTCCTGGGATACTGCTTTGGGATATCTGTCTTGATCAGATGATCCAGAGAAGTTAGGAAGTTAAGGCTTGGCCCCGGGCTGGGCCCTCCCCGCTCTCCAGGCTCTCATCCTAGGGAAGAGTCACGATGACAGGCCCTTCATTAGCGACTTTGTCCTGGAGACCTGGAAGAGTCCCTCACACAATTAATGTTTCCGTGATGGATTACACGGTGGATTGCGAACAGCGAACATGTCAGTGGGAAAAAGCATCAAGAGGATGAATCAACTCCCATGCTCTCCGCCCTTTTCCTCTCTCTCTCCTCTCCCTCTCCCCCTCCCTACCCTATCACAGCATCTCATCCTCGTTGACTCTTGCTGATTAAAAAGTCACAATATTTACAACAGGAGTGACTGCAGTCGAGGGAGGTAATATAATAATACAATACTAATAATATAAATACTGTATATAAAGGTAAATTAGCCCCATGCTATGCCTACCTTCTCCCCGAGCTCTCCATCCCGGATGGTAGGACTCAATAGATGCTGCCGGGGCATCTGACAAATGTTCATCTTGTGATATTCGCAGGTGGGATTGGGACGGTTTTTAGCCATAAATCAATGCCATCATTAAGGATGCAGAAAGCACAGTGGAAATTAAGCCCTGCTGTTGGTGTTGCATCCCGCTATGAGGCTCACTATCGGCATGCATTTATTAATCTCATGTACTGTATACAACACAATTCAAACGTGAATGCTTATTTCTTTGTAATCACTATGTTTTTTTTACATAGTTATTTGGTGTTATCTCTCTAGTAGCTGGCAAACATGAGTGTTATAGGGCTCCATTTGATTCAATAGCTACAGAGGTGTGTTGATGTTAGCTGCTTTAAATCCTCTCATTGGAATTTTCTGCATTATTTTGCATTATGTTTTGCATATTTCATACACTAGCTAACTTTTCCCATTCTCATTAAGAGTCCAAAAGAACCATACCTTTTGTGTACTTACAAACAAACGGAGACCAAACAAATTGCAATACGCTCCATATTTTAAGATGAGATCAAGCGGTCTCAAGTGGACTGACATTTAGCCTAATTGCAACCGTACAAATTAGTCATTGGATTTCAACACGTGTGTAGTCAATATTCGTGCTGGGAAGAGATCATCTGATGGTTCTCACGGCGCCAAACCCTGTTTTAAAACTTTTTTCTCTTCATATTGATGATTGTCGTGCTCTGATTGAAAACTGCATGCATTATATAACTTCATCCAGTGACTTTAGAACTATCCATGCCATTCATCCCGCTATATCGCCAGTCTTATAAGATCGACCGCTTAAAAATCTCCCAGCGTCAGAGCAGCACGGCTACAGTTTAGTGATCCTGCATAAGGAGGATGTGACTTACTAAATTATATATTTACTATTAGCAATAAAACGCTGCCTAGTGTCTGGCAGAGCTGGAATAGATTATACAGCACACGCTGTTTTCCTGCCTCTCTTCCTCGCCACTCACTGATCATGTCATCCATCAGGTAAACACCGAGAAACTAGACGACGACGCCGTGACGCGTTCGCACAACATGTTTGGAGGCCCCCCTGTTTTCCCATGAACCTTAAAGGTGCGTGTTTATCCACACAGAGATATAGTCTTCACACTGCGGTCACGTTGTCTCTCTTTCAACCTTTGGCTGTCCTTGTATTGCGCCAACGAGTCTCTCACCTTCTTTGGAGCAATATTCAAGCTGAATCCTTTAGAATGGTTTGTGTTATTTTTCCCTCATTCTGCTTCAAGTGACGTCGATATAACCATGCATATTTTCTTGCAGAAAACAAATCAACATCCCGTTTTAGTCATCGCACAACGTAGCTTTTCATAAAAACAAACATGTATGCACTTTGTGATTGATGTGGCGACAGTTTTCCCATGACAGTTATGATGTGTGTGTTGTTTTCAGAGGAAAAACATCTCTCATTTATTCACGGTACATTCACGAAATCATATTTCTTGGTGTGAAATGATGTTTTATTAGAACCACCTCAAATTGTTGTTTACAACAACTATGAATACTTAGACTCTGAATAACCATGCCTAGTTTTTAGCAAGCGACAGTTTGATTGATGCTGAAAAGACTAGTCAGTGTTGGGTGGACTTTGTAGTTTGCTGCTTCTCATATTCAGTGTTGCGTCAGAGAATACACTGTGTAAAACGGTGTAGCTGAGTCTTGCGTGTCAAACTCCAACTTTCTTTGATTAGTTCAGTCTTGCAGGCAATCTCACTCAAGGCCTGGAGATGAGCAAGATGCTCAGAGGAGGAGGATTTCTCACCAATCTGTCTCACTTCCTGAGAGAGAGAGAGAGAGAGAGAGAGAGAGAGGGAGAGGGAGAGGGAGAGAGAGAGAGAGAGAGAGAGGAAGAGGAAGAGAGAGAGAGAGACAGTTATATTGACAGTTCATGACTAATGTTCAGCTGTCTGCTTTGGCAAATGTGACAGGAAGAAGCTCCGTCCTGAAGTTACACCGCCGCTAATTGGACACACACTGAACGCACGCCAACAACGGTTTCGTTTAAAACAAATTAGCTGACGTGATAGCCTTAAATTAACCTGAGCTGTTTCCCCTCGACCGACAACGTCTCTTTTTTTCCAACGTCGCTGGGCAAGATTCGACTTGATAATTTACCATCACTCTCAGACTCATTTCGCATTCACAGTGAAAGAGAAGTGTGAAGGTACTGTCATTTTTTAAAAATCAGTCAAATAACACCACAATGTTGAGTAATTATGACATTTATAGAAAAGTCACAGTCATCACCTTATTCTAATATATTCTTAGAAGTACTGAAAGTTAACATATAAACCTACCTCAGTGCAAAACCTTCACACATGAGTGCATAGATGCATAAACACATGAATGAATTAACAAGTGATGATGATTTCTAAGGCATTATGAAGACTGAGATAGACACAGTGCTTTAACGCTCAGTGAAAAAAAGAATGCCTCTGTTCAAGACGTTATTTACCAAAATTAGATACAGGTTTTAAAAAACTGTCCATTAACTATAATCCAGATAATAATTCACATTTCCTGTTGCTGCAGGATCCCTTTCTCAAGTGCAGATCCTACACCTGTACGTTCAGTACAGATCGATACCATCATTTTCTTTATATTCTTCTTCCCCTTTGTGAGGGCCTGTCAACATACATGAATACACACATCACACACACACACACACACACACACACACACACACACACACACACACACACACACACACACACACACACACACACACACACACACACACAGTGATAGAAACCTGTTTCAAGGGCTGTTCACATGAGGCAGGACGGGGTCCAGATAATGAACATGGTTCAGTCAAAGCAGGGTTGTCAGAAGCTGGGAAGAAAATGCATGTGTAATGAGGATCGACAGATTGGATTCTCCTCCTCCTGCCTCATCTTCTCCACCTCTCCTCCTCCTCTCCCCTCAGTCGGACATCAAAGGATCAAAAAGGTTATGAACTCGCACCTGCTGTACAGTAGAGACACACACACACACACACACACACACACACACACACACACACACACACACACACACACACACACAGGAGGAAAGAGACATGCTTTCATGATAGTTTCCATCATCTGTGAAGCCGTGTTCTCTCATTTTTCTCCTTCCATTACACCATACGGGTTCTTTCCCAGTTTCTTTCAGTACACCTGTGCCATTTTCTGTCAGCTGTACCCAAAGACCATTCTGTGCCGTTCTCCGTGTTACATCTGAGAAGTCTCACTGCGATTTCAAAATATGATTCACATATGGCTTGCTCTCTCCTCACAGGATAATCTGGTGGGGGGGAGAAATGGTGCTCGTTAATATAAGTTTTCCGTTACTTACTTCAGAAAGTATTCACAACCCATGACTTTTTCCACATTTTGTCGTGTTACAGACTGAATTTAAAGTGGATTAAATTGAGATTTTGTGTCACTGGCCTACACACCATACCCCATAATGTCGAAGTGGAATTATGTTTTTAGAATTTAAAAAAAGTGCATACATATTAAACCCCTTTGTTATGGCATGCCTAAATAAATGCAGGAGTAAAAATTTGCTCAACAAGTCACATAATAAGTTCATGGACTCTGTGTGCAATAATACTGTTCAACATGATGTTTAAAGACTAGGGAAGTTTTCCAATGCCTCGCAAAGAAGGGCAACTATTGGTAGATGGGTAAAGAAAAATTGTCACTACAAAGATATATAACTCAGTTGCTGGAGAGGAAGAAAACCACTCAAGAATTTCCCCATGAGGCCAATAGGGTCATTAAAACAGTTACAGAGTTGAATGCCTATTATAGGAGATGGATGGATCAACAACATTGTAGTTCCTCCACAATACTAACCTAAATGACAGAGTGAAAATAAGGAATCCTGTACACAATACAAATATTCCAAAATATGCATCCTGTTTGCAATAAGGCACTAAAGTAAAACTGCAAACAAATCTCCTGAATACAAAGGGTTACATTTGGAGCAAATCCAACAAAAAAAACATCACGGAGTACAGATGTAGGATCTTAATTTGAGCCAGCTTGCTACACCAGGAAAATAAAAAGAAATGTGTATTATTATGTGAATTATAATTAATGGACATTTTTCGTTAGGGAACAAATCATCAAGTCTGACATTTCTAAGTGGAAATTACAATCATTAGAATACTTTTAAAAGGCCAAATCTACACTTGAGATGCACACCAAGACGACATTAAATGTTCTTGAGTGGCCTAGTTAGAACAAACAATTTGACAGAGCTTGAAGGATTTTCTAAAGAATAATTAGCACATTTTGTACAATCCAGGTGTGCAAAGCTCTTAGAGACTTACCCAGAAAGACTCACAGCTGTAATCGCTGCCAAAGGTGATTCTGACATTTATTGACTCAGGGGGTTGAATACTTATCTAATCAAGATATATTTGTGTTTTATTTTTAATGAATATTTTACAAATGTTAGACTTTGTCTTCCATTTTGACATTACAGAGTATTTTGTGTTTATTTTATTTTTATTTAACCAGGTAGGCCACCTGAGAACAAGTTCTCTTTTACAACTGTGACCTGTCCAAGATAAAGCAAAGCAGTGCGACACAAACAACACAGAGTTACACATGGAATAAACAAACTTACAGTCAACAACACAAGAGAAAAATATACAGTGTGTGCAAGTGTAATAAGATTAGCGAGGTAAGGCAATAAATAGGCCATAGTGGCAAAATAATTACGATTTAGCAATTAAACACTGGAGTGATAGATGTGCAAAAGATGAATGTGCAAGTAGAGATACTGGGGTGCAAAGGAGCAAAAAAATTATAACAATATGGGGATGAAGTAGTTGGGTGGGCTATTTACAGATGGGCTGTGTACAGGTGCAAAGATCGGTAAGCTGCTCTGACAGCTGATGCTTAAAGTTAGTGAGAGAGATATAAGACAGTCATTGGCAGCAGAGAACTGGAAGGAAAGGCGGCCAAAGGAGGAGATTACTTTAGGGATGACCAGTGAAATATACCTGCTGGAGCGTGTGCTACGGGTGGGTGCTGCTATGGTGACAAGTGAACTGAGATAAGGCGGGGCTTTACCTACCAAAGAGTTATAGATGACCTGACAAAAAATGACAATTAAATCCCTCAAAATCCCACCTGGTAACACAACAAATGTGTAAAAGGTCAAGGGGTGTGAATACTTTTTGAAGGCACTGTAAATCATTGGTAGATGTCATTAGAAATGATCAATACAGTAAAACTCTGCAATCCTCCTCCATGCCCTTTTTTGGGAGTCTGTTTGTTGCGAAGTCCTCCCTTGGAAAGCTCAGACTCATCAGTATCTCCCAGTATATCATATTCCATTTTGCGAGCCAACGGTGGACTGTTTAATTGCCCCTGAAAATCAAATAGGTTTGGTCCCTGAGGGAGCATATAATTGCACACGCCTCGTACATAAATCAGCTGCTCAGGCCGCTGGAAGGTGGTGGTGTGGTGGCAGTTATATGGAGGCTTGGCTGCGCCACATGGCTGTCGGGAGGAAATGGAACTGTCAGAGGCATGAAATAGTGTGACAGCCGCGTCACTTTGAGGCGGCTGCTCCTCCGTTTAATTATCATACCAGAACAAAGAGTGTCCCAGCTGGCCTGCCGCTGCCACGCTTCTCCCCTGGCTGACACTGCCCATGTGAGGAGTGTGTTTTGGGGAGGAGTGTGAGGGTGGATGTGTGTGTTTGTGTTTATGTATATAATAAGGAAGGTAGCAGGTACCACCATACTGCAGCTGTGTGTGCGTGCATTTCTGCGTGGATTTGAGTGTGGGTCAACAGGTACAGCAAAGGAGGAAGATATAGCTTTTTCTGTAGCTCCCATAGTAACCAAGAGACTACCATTCAGTCAAATCAATGTGAATCTGCAGAGAGAGAGAGAGAGAGAGACTTACAAATGATCATGGTCAGTACAGCAGATCACACTGGGTGCGTGTGTGTGCGCGCGCTCTCAGTCCACGCTCTCAGTCCACATTTACCGGTCCCATGGTCCTCTAAGGTACTGCTATAAGAGTGAGGCCTGCATCACTGACTTCAATGTGTTAAATGTGTTCATCTTATTGATTTGGGTCCAGTTGTAACCTCATATCAGGGCTTGCAATGTTCTCCACCGCATTAAGCCCCAGCTCTAATTCAACATCCCAGAGGCTAACTGGCTCTATCGCTCTGACATGTCAAAATCAGTCAGTTAAATGGAGCTGTGAGATGGAGAACAATTATTACTGGCTGGATAGCCAGTGACCTTGTAGGCATGACTGAGCAAACCCTCCTCTCCCTTTTCCATGTTCCTTGCCCAAACCAGCCACACTAACTGCCACACGAAGAGGACCTAACAGTGTACTAATGCAACAAAGCATCTTGTGTCAGTGTGACCTGCTGTGCTGACCATGAGAATTTGTAAGTTTGTTTTAATTAAAAGCCTGGGGAATTGCAGCCAAGATTACATCACATAAGTTGAAACACAGAGTAGACATTAAGTACACAAATATATTAGCCTATAATTATGCTTTATAATAGCTTATAATAGCTTTATAATATATCTTCACCACAGCAATCAAACAGTTACCCTTACTCTAGGATTCCTTCTACATTTTTGAGTCCTTTTTTTTTAAGCCTTTCTGGATATATATATATATATTTTTTTAAATCAAAAGCCAGTGGGCTACTCTTTACTGAGGCTGACTTTGATATTCCTTTGAAAACATGTTTCTCTGGCTTCTCTGAAATAAAAAGAGAGAAAGTTTGGACGCATAGGTGTATTTCAAATTCCTCTCTGCTGCTCAGAATCAAAAACGTCTTCCTCTGAACGTTTTACACAGGAATTTGTACACTGTAAAAAACAAATCCTGTCATTTTTACAGTCAATTACTGGAAGCACAGTAGCCAGTAATTTACTGTACATTTACAGTAGTTTACTGCATTCACAGAGGCACAGTAGTTAGTAGACTGTTGCAGATTTATGGTGCAGGTAGCTAGTGCCAACGACGGGCAGTATTTCTGTTACATGTATTTGATATATTTATTTCAATACCTGTTTTGTAATTTGTTTTTCACTGGCCTGAACTACAATTCATGTAGCCTGTTTTGGAAAAATGTAATTAGAATACATGTATCTTGTATTTTCTAATACAAATCTATATTTGCAAGTAACCCGCTTAACTACAACATTCTCTGTGACAGTAACATCATATGTTCACTTCCTAGGACTGTGGTATGTTCTAGTTAACCTTAGTTTAATACACTGACTGTAAGTCACTCTGGATGAGAGTGTCTGCTAAATGACACCCAGCAGTGTGCTTGCCAAAGGCTCTTTTTTGACATTGACATTTTGGAAATTTAGCCAGGGCCAGATTAAGAAATCTTAGGCCCCGGGGCTTTGTTTTTCCAATGGTACACTGACTCACCTAATGATAAAGATGAAGCCATAGGCTACTCACGGTGGTGGCCGATGTGCTTGTCTTGGCAATAGCCTATCTCAAGATGAGCTACTTTGAAACAAGTGCTGCTGTTAGATACAAATTGGTTATATTGGTTCTGGAGGCAGATTAGTCTTCTCTTTTTAGCCGTAGCCATTTGCTTTCCGAACTGAAACTTTTTTCAGGAGATTGTATTTTGAAACATGCAAAAGGCAAACAGACAGCCGCAACAAACCATAGAAATATAATCGATAGATGGCCGTTCCCACTCAAGTCAGGACTGGCATCTATTGCTAGTGTACCCATGAGCTTAACCATCAAATTGCCAAAGTGAGGTTACAAGACCATTCTATGGATTATACACCACAAGCTGTAGCCTATATTTCGCCCGCATGCTGCCCAAACTGTGACCTTCCCGACTGTAGGCATACTGGTAACTGCCAAAATAAAGGAAACACTTGAGTAAACAAGGGATACAACGTATATGTTATGGTGTGGGGTGCATTCTCCTGGCGTGGTTTAGGTCCACCTGTAGAATCTGTGCCAAGGCTCATCGAAGCTGTTCTGGAGCACCCTTTTAAGACAATTTATGCTGATACCTGTATGAGCTTGTGATAAAAACTTAATCCTTCTTTTTTTAATAAACTATTGGTCCTCTTTGGTTAAATTGTGCTCTCTGTGGTGTTTTGAACATAAAGAGCAGGCTCCTTTGGTTGGATACAATATATATATTTTTTTACTTTATCTGACATCTGTTTGCCTCTTGGGCTCTCTACGGGCTTGGGCCCAGCCCCTGACTCACACAATTGACCAGTCACATTTATTTATTATGCAGTTTATTTAAATTGTTTGTATTAATCAGTTACCCACGTGGATGTCCCCCCATCTGATGAGCAGCAGCAGGCAGCAGCAGGCAGCAGCAGGCAGCAGCAGGCTGCCTACACTCATTGGGAGTGGGATCCTGAGTCTTCCTGTGGTTGGCAGTTGCAGTAAAAAAAAACATGAAATATGTACAGTGGCTTGCGAAAGTATTCACCCCCCTTGGCATTTTTCCTATTTTGTTACCTTACAACCTGGAATTAAAATAGATTTATGGGTGGTTTGTATAATTTGATTTACACAACATGCCTACCACTTTGAAGATACAAAATATGTTTTATTGTGAAACAAACAAGAAATAAGACCAAAAAAACCCTGAAAACTTGAGCGTGCATAACAATTCACCACCCCCAAAGCCAATACTTTGTAGAGCCACCAGCAATTACAGCTGCAAGTCTCTTGGGATATATATCTGTAAGCTTGGCACATCTAGCCACTGGGATTTTTTTCCCATTCTTCAAGGCAAAACTGCTCCAGCTCCTTCAAGTTGGATGTGTACCGCTGGTAGACAGCAATCTCTAATGGTTGCGTGTAGGTGGCAGGGAAGTCAGGCACAGGAAAACGAGCTTGGTATAAACAGAGTTGTTTAATAAGTGCTCGTACAACTCCAAAAATATATATATATATATATATATATATATATATACAAAAGTGGGTACAAAACCCGTCGCACACCGACACATGACTTGCACAAACATACAATAAAACAGTCTCCGACAAAACATGAGGGGAAACAGAGGTTTAAATACATAACATGTAATTGATGAGATTGGAACCAGGTGTGAAGGAAGACAAGACAAAACCAATGGAAAAGGAAAAATGGATCAGTGATGGCTAGAAGGTCGGTGACGTTGACCGCCGAACACCGCCCGAACAAGGAGCGGGACCGACTTCGGCGGAAGTCGTGACACAATCTTTAAGTCATACCACAGATTCTCAATTGGATTGAGGTCTGGGCTTTGACTAGGCCAAGACATTTAAATGTTTCCCCTTAAACCACTTGAGTGTTGCTTTAGCAGTATGCTTAGTATCATTGTCCTGTTGGAAGGTGAACCTCCGTCCCAGTCTCAAATCTCTGGAAGACTGAAACAGGTTTCCATCAAGAAGTTCCCTGTATTTAGCGCCATCCATCATTCATTCAATTCTGGCCAGTTTCCCAGGACCTGCCGATGAAAAACATGGTATCCTCGGGGTGATGAGAGGCGTTGGGTTTGCGCCAGACATAGCTTTTTCCTTGAAGGCCAAAAAGCTCAATTGAAGTCGCATCTGACCAGAGCACCTTCTTCCATATGTTTGGGAGTCTCCCACATGCCTTTTGTGCTTATTTTTTTCTTTAAGCAAAGGCTTCTTTCTGGCCCCTCTTCCGTAAAGCCCAGCTCTGTCGAGACTGTGGCTTAAGTGGTCCTATGGACAGATACTCCAATCTCCGCTGTGGAGCTTTGCAGCTCCTTCAGGGTTATCTTTGGTCTCTTTGTTGCCTCTCTGATTAATGCCCTCCTTGCCTGGTCTGTGAGTTTTGGTGGGCGGCCCTCTCTTGGCAGGCTCGTTGTGGTGCCATATTCTTTCCATTTTTAATAATGGATTTAATGGTGCTCTGTGGGAAGTTCAACGTTTTTGGATATTTTTTTGTGACCCAAACCTGATCTGTACTTCTCCACAACTGACCCTGACCTGTTTGGAGAGCTAATTGGTCTTCATGGTGCTCCTTGCTTAGTGGTATTGCAGACACTGGGGCCTTTCAGAACAGGTGTATATATACTGAGATAATGTGACAGATCAGGCTTCATAGCAAAGAGAGTGGATACATAGGCATGCACCGCTTTACTTTAAAAAAATATATATAATTTCTTTAAACAAGTCATTTTTTCCATTTCACTTTACCAAATTGGACTTTTTTGTGTATGTCCATTAAATAAAATCAAAATAAAAAGCCATTTAAATTACAGGTTGTAATGCAACAAAATAGGAAAAACACCAAGGGGGATGAATACTTTTGCAAGGCACTGTACATATATATATATATATATATATATATATATATATATATATATATATATATATATATATATATATATATATACACTGCTCAAAAAATAAAGGGAACACTTAAACAACGCAATGTAACTCCAAGTCAATCACACTTCTGTGAAATCAAACTGTCCACTTAGGAAGCAACACTGATTGACAATACATTTCACATGCTGTTGTGCAAATGGAATAGACAACAGGTGGAAATTATAGGCAATTAGCAAGACACCCCCAATAAAGGAGTGGTTCTGCAGGTGGTGACCACAGACCACTTTTCAGTTCCTATGCTTCCTGGCTGATGTTTTGGTCACTTTGAATGCTGGCTGTGCTTTCACTCTAGTGGTAGCATGAGATGGAGTACAACCCACACAAGAGGCTCAGGTAGTGCAGCTCTTCCAGGATGGCACATCAATGCGAGCTGTGGCAAGAAGGTTTGCTGTGTCTGTCAGCGTAGTGTCCAGAGCATGGAGGCGCTACCAGGAGACAGGCCAGTATATCAGGAGACGTGGAGGAGGCCGTAGGAGGGCAACAACCCAGCAGCAGGACCGCTACCTCTGCCTTTGTGCAAGGAGAAGCAGGAGGAGCACTGCAAAATGACCTCCAGCAGGCCACAAATGTGCATGTGTCTGCTCAAACAGTCAGAAACAGACTCCATGAGGGTGGTATGAGGGCCCGACGTCCACAGGTGGGGGTTGTACTTACAGCCCAACACCGTGCAGGACGTTTGGCATTTGCCAGAGAACACCAAGATTGGCAAACTCGCCACTGGCGCCCTGTGCTCTTCACAGATGAAAGCAGGTTCACACTGAGCACGTGACAGACGTGACAGAGTCTGGAGATGCCGTGGAGAACGTTCTGCTGCCTGCAACATCCTCCAGCATGACCGGTTTGGCAGTGGGTCAGTCATGGTGTGGGGTGGCATTTCTTTGGGGGGGCCGCACAGCCCTCCATGTGCTCGCCAGAGGTAGCCTGACTGCCATTAGGTACCGAGATGAGATGCTCAGACCCCTTGTGAGACCATATGCTGGTGTGGTTGGCCCTGGGTTCCCACCTAATGCAAGACAATGCTAGACCTCATGTGGCTGGAGTGTGTCAGCAGTTCCTGCAAGAGGAAGGCATTGATGCTATGGACCGCCTGTTCCCCAGACCTGAATCCAAATGAGAACATCTGGGGCATCATGTCTCGCTCCATCCACCAACGCCACGTTGCACCACAGACTGTCCAGGAGTTGGCGGATGCTTTAGTCCAGGTCTGGGAGGAGATCCCTCAGGAGACCATCCGCCACCTCATCAGGAGCATGCCCAGGCATTGTAGGGAGGTCATACAGGCACGTGGAGGCCACACACACTACTGAGCCTCATTTTGACTTGTTTTAAGGACATTACATCAAAGTTGGATCAGCCTGTAGTGTGGTTTTCCACTTTAATTTTGAGTGTGACTCCAAATCCAGACCTCCATGGGTTGATAAATTTGATTTCAAATTCCATTGATCATTTTTGTGTGATTTTGTTGTCAGCACATTGAACTATGTAAAGAAAAACGTATTTAATAAGAATATTTCATTCATTCAGATCTAGGATGTGTTATTTTAGTGTTAGCAACTTCCATTCATCTAAGTTTGATAGAAAACCTCATATCAAAGTCATAGAAAGTCAGATGTTTCTGTAACCGTTACTGGCCATGTTGTTGTGGTTAAGGATACATCTGTCCTCAACATATCCTGTATTTTTAACAAGACACCTTTTGAACATATCTTAGACTGTCTCTGGTTAGTGCATGCTATGTTATTGTAATATTCACAGCAACTAATCACCAGCTTCTTGTAAGTTAGTGGAAAATGCAGAGCAATGACAGTACAATACTGTAAGAAAGTAAATGCTACATCATGTTGGTATTTTACTGTAATTACATCGGATTAGTGCAAACACGTTGGCTGCTAGGTATTTGTATATTTATGAATATTTGGTGTTTTATATCACTTGCCCTTCTAGAGGCCTAAACAAAGGCTTCCAAACTGGCTGTTATTACAGGGCGAAAGGAGACGGTGTAATATTCAACCATTAAAGGTTTAAGACCCACTGTCACTGATTGCCCCTTAAATATATTACATTGTCAAGGGACTACTATGACATATCAGTTCAATTGGTACAGCATTCTCACTAACGGGTGCAACAATTATTAACTTTGAAGCCACGCCTCTAAATGTGTTAAATGAGTCAGAGATTATTTCGATGCCCACAACATTTTCCCACAATGCACCATAATCCACAGTATGCTGCTGTAAATATGGAGCAAAACAGGTAATACAATACTTTACTGTAAAATTGCAGTGTAGCAGAATACCATTAAGCCCGCATAACGCATTGCTCAGTTGACAGCATCTCAAATCTCGCCCTCTGGAGATGAATCACTGGACACAATGCAAATAGACTGTGGCATTTGCCCATCACTCAGCCTTGCCATCTTGGTGAGGAACGAGAGGGGATATTGGAAGTGTTTGCTTACACAGCACTCTTTACCTCAAACCATTTATCTACGTGGCCCCATAAATCCTTGAGATATTTCTACCTCTGTCTATATGATGAAAACTTCTCTCTCTTTATCTCTCTCTGTCTCCCTTCCTCATAATGTTTATACAGTTAGCAATTAGCGATGAGTTAGCAATGCTGGCACGTTCTGTCTGTGCGATGTAAATGTCGCTTTTTCTCTCCCCTCCCTATGTGCCTCTCTCTTTCTGTCTGTCTGTCTCTCTCGCTCTCTTTTTTGTACCCCTTTTTCTCCCAATATCGTGATATCCAATTGGTAGTTACAATCTTGTCCCATTGCTGCAACTCCCGTACAGACTCAGGAGAGGTGAAGGTCAAGAGCCGTGCGTCCTCCGAAACACAACCCAGCCAAGCCGCACTGCTTCTTGACACAATGCCCGCTTAACCCGGAAGCCAGTCGCACCAATGTGTCGGAGGAAACACCATACACCTGGAGACCGTGTTAGCGTGCATTGCGCCCGTCCCGCCACAAGGGTCGCTAGAGCGCGATGGGACAAGGACACCCCTGTCCCTAACCCGGATGACCGTGGGTCAATTGGGCGCCGCCTCATGGGTCTCCCGGTTGCGGCTGGCTGCGAAAGAGCCTGGACTCGAACCAGGATCTCTAGTGGCACAGCTAGCACTGCGAAGCAGTGCCTTAGACCACTGCAAGAAATTAGCAACGTTGGCACATCCTGTAGCGTTTTCTTCCTTCTCGTTCTCCCTCAGACGGACAGCTGGATGGAGGGACTGACTGGGGGAGGTTCTCGACCTGTCTGACCTGTCTGCCTCTACGCCTTGACCTCAGCAGCCTGTACTTGTATCAGGATCTATGAAATGCCATCTGGCCGCTGGGTTCTGCCTGGCCCTCAGCCAACACTGACTCTGATATGATCATCAGCCTGTCGCCGAGATGGCCCTGACAGCTCTCTGTGTGTTTTTGTATGTGTGTGCGAGCGTGCATACGGTGTATGCTTGTGCGTGTGTATGTGGGTGTGGGCATGCGTTTGTGTGTGTCCCGCCGTGTGTGTGTGTATGTATGTGTGTGCTCTGCAGGCATGAGGTGACTGTTATCTCGCTGATGTTGGCCACTGGAGAGGTTTAGCTAGCTGCTAGGGCTCTGGCCAACGATGGCCACACATGCCACAGACATATCTGCATGAGAAACAGATACTGTATCTTATACCTGCCAGTGTTGTCTGTCCTTGTGTGAAGCACGTACTGTTCATTTACTCTACATGGCTTCTGTATGGTTGTGCCAATGGTTGTGGTGCTCTGTGGTTTGTAAGCATAAAGCACACTGTTCTCTGTGCCTGTAAAATAGATCATTCTCCATTAAATAGCTGGTAAAATAAAGTTGAAATATAAATCATTAAAATACACTGTGGTTGGATGCTCTACGCTTGCCCTGCGTACCAGTCTGCACGGTACATGCACTACATGGTGGTAAGTTGTTGGTACAATGTTGTATGGTTGTTGGTAGGTACTGTGTGTGCCAACCGATGCTCTGTCTGTTGACACAGATGTTGGGCTCTGAGGGCATGTTACTAGATTCCAGAAGCATCGGGAGAAGCTGGTGCTAACTGCTAATGGTTCTTCACACACATGGTAGCGCAGGAAGTGTTTTTTCAAACCTCAAACCAACACCCAGCCAGCCAGCTGCATATATTCACCCAGCTTGTTGCTTATATTGCAGGTGTTCTTTAAACGAGAGCGATTTATGCCCCGTCCTGAATGCAGCATCCGCAAGGCAATCGCTGTTTGTCTCTTTCTTCTGAAAGGATTGCATTCTGCCTCCCCTTTGCCTGAGCACTTTGTATCATAAGTAAAATAAGCAACTGCATAATTATTTGATTTGCAATTCAGTGGCGGCAGTTAGGGGAAACGCTCTTGCCAACAGCGGGAGACACTTTTCAGTTTGAGTCACGAAGCTTGAAAGGAACATTGGGGAAGTCTGTGAATGTCTAAGTGGAAGAATAATGAAGAGAGCGTCAATACCACAGGTCGGCGAGCCTATAGTTATGATAATAAGGAACTGGATGCATTAAATCAAGCCAATTCACTGCCATGCGAATTGTGTCAATCCCATGTGATTTTCTCCCCTTACAGCACAAAACCAAACCACCTCAGTGGATATGGAGAATGCAGAAATTGCATATACTGTTAAAATATTTGTGAAAATGACAGAAAATCTATTTAGGTTTAAAACAAAAACCCTCCTTTTTGCTGAGTGCCTAGAAACCAGTGCTACTTCTGAATATGTGTTGCTTTGGCATTGAGCTCGATTGCTTCTTTTAACTGTTGAGTGGGGATTGATTGAGTGGTTACAGTCAGAGTCGGGGTAATTTGCTAGAGGAGAAGGCCAAAGAGATGCAAGTAGCTACTCCCGAAATAACGGAGGGAATTTTGGGGCATACAGGGAGTCACTGAAGAGTTTTGCTTTGTGCATGTTGTGCTGCAACTGGGGATAGACTAGTGCAATCCTTTTCTGAGTTTGAGATTCAATGTGGACAGATGCTGGGTCGACGTTCAACATCAGCTCCCACAGATCCTTTATTGTGAAAACTTTTTTTTTTTTTTTAATTGACCACAGTGGGTGTGTGTCAATGCGATCTCTTTTGCTTGGCAAATAAACACACACTCCCAAAACTTAATTGATTCCGATGGCTCATGTTGACCAGAGTTAAATGTGATATCTGTTAGGACATTGGGAAACAGAAATACAACAAGAAGCTCCAATAAGATACCGGCCGGTTTGTTGTTTTTCATTTGAGGATGTCCTGTTCTGATTGGTTATGTCATTTTACAGTGAGCTAGCTCATTTATCCGCTCTGCAAATAAAAAGCTATTTAGCTCTCAACTGGTCCCTCGGCCACAGCCATTTGGCAGGTGGCACAAGCATAGCGCTCCATCAACAACAAATCTATATAGCCAAATAAATGGAGTGGGGCCTGCTAGCTCACTGTAATACAAATGGATGTGTGATAAGGCTCTCACCCCATCGCACCATCAGGGTGTAAATGAGTTGTTGTGCTTTTCTGTCAGTTTCAGGTTTCTCCGAGTGTGATTGTTTATGTTGTAGCTATATTGAGTTTAACTAACTGACCTGACAAGGAACCACTCGCAGGCTGGATCTAGAGTCCCTTTTCTTTCTAGCTGGGTCATGACAGAGTCTAGAGAAACTATTGTCCTATAGTAATGGAACTTATCATAGAATCTAAATCATTCTGTTGATGCAACTGAACCTCTATTGCCCCCTCCCACATGATTGATTTACTCCTACTTATCGCATACTAGCATTTTTCAATAACTCCTGGTCATGTTGATTGTTGAGCCAAAGGATTTAGTACCAGCAGCCAATCAGCAGTAGACACGCAGGTGTAAAGGGCTAATTACACCCTTTCTAAGTGGTACTCGTTTTCAACCACTAATTGCACCATGCCAAAACCATGCCTTTGTTATGCCTGAGACAGAACCTTCCTCCCGTCATTATGCAATCATATACACAGGCACGCACTTTTACATTTTTGGGGTGGAATAAATGATAGATAAACATAACCTGCGTGTGTGAACGACAAACACACGTCTCACTGAATAGCCATCAGCGGCCGAACCACGACCTGTGATTCATGGCAATAAACTGATCCAGTTGGCCAGAAAATCCAATCAAACGCAATTACTGTCCACTTCTGGTGTTAGGAGAGGGAAAACACATGCACGCTCACACACACACACACACACACACACACACACACACACACACACACACACACACACACACACACACACACACACACACACACACACACACACACACACACACACACACACACACACACACACACACACACACACAGAGCACTAGGCATGGTGATTTACTCTCCTAGTTGTACCTCATCAGGCACTATGTCGCCGACTAGCCGTTCCTCTTGCTTTTATGAACTTTTTCAGAGGTGGGCTGCACACTGGCGGGTCCAACTTTTATGTTCCGTGGAATGGGATGCTGCTATCGTGTCTGCTTGGATGGAAGGCCGCTCGTTTCACTTTGGAATTCAAATGTCCTCGTATAATTTCTCCTTAATAATGACATCTTCAAAGCTGCGTCCTCAGACAGCCTTTACAGAGGAATATATGATGTACTTTTTCCTCTTGCGATGTCAAGGCCGATGTAATAAATTGTGTGGGAAATGCAACCAACCTGTCTGTCTGTCGTGAAAAGACTAAAGTGGAAATTGTCCAGCTATGTGACATCAGTTCTTAAAAATGTCACCTACACGATCAGCATAGGGGGACCAAGCTGCTCCTGACAGCCTTTGAATCGAGTCTGATCCATCTCGATGAGGTCTCGAGAGGAGAGGAGGAGCGACGGAGACCTGCCCTTCTCCATTTGATCTCAAGCGCCACCCGTTGGCGTTTGATGTGCATGAAACACCGTCCCTTACGAGCGATGCTCAGCTGAATAGCCTCTGTTTGGCAATAGGAGTTGAGTTGTGCAGCAAATTGCCTGTGATATCCCCAAGTGTCCCCAGCAGCTCCTTTGTGGACAGGAGAACTGAGAGCCATGTTTTGTCCCCCTCTCCACTGGTATTTTGCCTAATTAGGACCACTGAGGTCTGGGTACAGTGGAGCTGTGTGGCATGTTGGACTGCTCGGGGGTATCTAAGGCCCTCAGGTAACGATTCAGGAGATGATTATAGGATAAAAGGAAGCGAAGACAGCTCTGTTCACATGCTCCGGGACGACTCACTGTATGGAGACCACTAATGCAAGGGAGACGAGAGTTTTAAAAAAAAGAAAAAAAGATGAAAAACAGGAAAGCGACAAAGACTTCACCAGCATGTTTCCCGAACGGCTCATTTGTTTCGTGGCGGTGAACCTGGAGGATGGTGATGATGTACTAATGAGTTTACTGCATGCGTGTGCGTCTATGTGTGTATACCATGTGGGGAAATGTGTGCGATGGCGGTGGGAGGAGAGCCGGGACTGGAACTGTCAATGTGATCTCACCGGATGTCATACCTGTCACACTCAGACGCGAGGCAGAAGGTGTGTGGGGGGGTGGAACCCCTGCTACAGTTTAGTCTCATGAACAGGCATTCATCATGCTACGTTTTATTCCCACTTTGCTTTCTATGTCAAACCGTCAAATGCAACAGAAATAACCCCTGTAGTTCCACAGACACTCACCAACACCCAAAATACATCTAGACATCTTCCTCAACAGCATATACAACACCCATCCCCCCTCCCCAAAACGTTGACGTAAAATGAAATAGAGCTGGAGGTGAAGCCAAGCTGTGTTTCAGTTATCCAGTCTCGACATCCTCGTAATTTTCTTTTGATTTCTGCATACAGAGGAGATTGTACATAAATCCTTAATCATCCGGCATGATCTGGTGTGTGTGTGTGTGTGTGTGTGTGTGTGTCTGAGTTTAGGCCAGGCCCTTGTCTCGCTGTGCTGTCAGGAGCATGTGCTCCACTCAGACCCGCTCCACGCAGGCCCTGACCTGCAGCCTCAGCGCTGACGAACATAGATTGGCTGAATTAATTGTTGTTATCAGATGTTCCTGAAGGCCACTTACTGCTGTCTGTTTCCTCCAGGTCTGGATGGGAATAGAGGGAAGATGTCTTTGTAGATCACACAGAGAGTGCAATCTGTGCTCAACACTCTCTTCCCTCAAAGGGCAGATTATGGGGAAGGTTCTGTGCCAGCCAGGGACATGTGCGGCTGCTCTACGTAATTATATATTACAGCACACCAGTGAATATTATGTGTTTTATATCACTTTCGCTTGTGGAGGCCTTAACAAAGGCTTGTAAACTGGCAGTGACTACAGGGAAAAACAGTAGTGACATTACGTTTGATACCGGAGCCCCGAGGCATGCGTCGAAATCGCTAAGCAGCTATCTTCGAAGCAGTGTGCCGATGCGTGTATCACTTTATCAGAAGTACATCATCGATGACGTCCGGAGCTTCGCTTGATCACGTTTTTTCCAACCGTGTGTTGCGAAATGCAAAATCCCACTGATTTCGCCGTGGTTCATGTGCTTTTTTTCGTTACCAAGCTACTATCATACACCGACCTTTACTGAACACCATAATTACAAATATTATTAGGATTCTGTACATGTCACTGTTGACTTTCACCTGGCCCGGTAGCTTAGCAGGTAGAGTATGGAACTGTGGAACGTTGAGGGTACGAGTTCAAATCCCATTGAAGGCACACTATTTAAAAAATTGTTCCTTCTGCAAATTTGTTTTATTTGGTATAAGCTTCTGTCTAATGCCATAGATTCAGTTTTTTTTAAATAGTCAACTTGAAGTCAAAAATGGGACGCATTTTTGAAAGATGTAAACTTGGTCTTCCAACTCAATATAGGCTACCAAAGCCAACGACTTACTGCTGCGGTGTTATTTAAAACGGAGAAAAAAATACCTCTATCTGATAACCATACGCTGCTATTTATTGCTGAATGGCAGATTCCTGTGCAACGTGAACTGATAATGAAGCTCGGAGTAATGCACCGTTTTTCGGCACAATTTGGTGAAAGCCTCGGTTCCTCATCACTACAAAACTGATCGAAAGGACTTGGCTTAACGCTCAACCTGTAAAGGTTTGAGACTTGCTGCCACTCTGATCTGTCCCGCACACAGAGAACTACTATCACGTTTCAGTTAACAGGTGAAACTAATAGAGCCTCTTACAAAGGCACATCTCAAAATGTGTTCATGAAAAAAAATGATGGTGTGGTACTGTATTCCTTTGGGTGCACTGAATAACAGTAAATGACTGGCAGCACAGTAGCCAGTCATTTACTATAGATTTACAGGACAATGTTTTTACATGACAAAAATACGGTATGTTACTGTATTCTGTGGGGTACAGCATACTCACTAATGGGTGCAATAGATATACACTGTTAGCAATTGCTGTAATTGTATTACAATACAATTTAACCATAAAGTACTGTATTGCAGTTTTGATGTATATTTACTACAGCATTCTGTAAATGCATTCTGTCTTATTAACATATTTCGAGGTAAGCCCAGAGTGGCATCAAGTCCCAAACCTTTACTGGTTGAGGGTTTTGCCAAATCCTTTAGGTCTTATTTGCCTTGTAATCACAGTCAGTTTGGAAGCCTTTGTTCAGGCGATATAAGGCGTTAAAGTGATGTAAAACACCAAATATGAATAAATATGCTGTAATATAATAATAATACCTATCAGCCAATCTGCTTGCACAATCCCATGTAAAATAATGTAAAATAGCAATATTACAATTACAGTAGCATTTACTTTCTTATAGTATAGTGGGCACATTTTACAGTACTGTACTGTATTTTTGGCAAGTTAGTGGCGAGTTGCTGTGAATATTACAGCAACGTTCAACAAAAGGTATCTTGTTACAAACACAAAATACCTCGAAGACCAATGTATCCCTAACTACAACAACATTCTCAGTAACGATTACAGATGGTTTTACTTGCTATGACTCTGAGATGTTTATTTTTAAACCATTTCACCAGTCTTAGTTTAATGCACTTGACTGTAAGTCGCTCTGGACAAAACCACTTGCAATGAGCTTCACCCTCAAACTATTTGTATTTTGATCAAATTTGGCCTTGTTAGTGGGAAGAGATCATTAGAATATTACCCAGCAGTGTGCTTTTACTCTGATTCAACTGTTACAAAACACATGAAAATTCAGGCCGGTGAAATACAAATGACAAAATAGATATTGAAACTACAGAAATACCTATATCAAATACATGTAACAGAAATACTCCCCATCGTTGGCATTAGCTGCCTGCACTGTAAATCTGCAACAGTTTACTAACTACTGTGCGTCCAGTAATACAATTATAGGAATACAGAATGTTGCTGTAGTCAAGAGTTGCAATAATACGCTGTAAATTGGTGTTTCAGTAAAGCTCCTATAAATCTGTGCTGCCAGTATTTTACTCTCAGTTTACAGTAATCTACTGGCTACTGTGCTGCCAGTAATTTACTGTAAAATGACAGTAATGTTTTTACAGTGCCGGTTTCTATAGACTGTTGTGGTGCAGATATATGTTGATTAGGAGAGGAAGGGGTATGAAAGTTATGCACGTACAGTACATTGATACAGTACATATACAGTGCCTTGCGAAAGTATTCGGCCCCCTTTGACTTTGCAACCTTTTGCCACATTTCAGGCTTCAAACATAAAGATATAAAACTGTATTTTTTTGTGAAGAATCAAAAACAAGTGGGACACAATTATGAAGTGGAACGACATTTATTGGATATTTCAAACTTTTTTAACAAATCAAAAACTGAAAAATTGGGAGTGCAAAATTATTCAGCCCCTTTACTTTCAGTGCAGCAAACTCTCTCCAGAAGTTCAGTGAGGATCTCTGAATGATCCAATGTTGACCTAAATGACTAATGATGATAAATACAATCCACCTGTGTGTAATCAAGTCTCCGTATAAATGCATCTGCACTGTGATAGTCTCAGAGGTCCGTTAAAAGCGCAGAGAGCATCATGAAGAACAAGAAACACACCAGGCAGGTCCGAGATACTGTTGTGAAGAAGTTTAAAGCCGGATTTGGATACAAAAAGATTTCCCAAGCTTTAAACATCCCAATGAGCACTGTGCAAGCGATAATATTGAAATGGAAGGAGTATCAGACCACTGCAAATCTACCAAGACCTGGCCGTCCCTCTAAACTTTCAGCTCATACAAGGAGAAGACTGATCAGAGATGCAGCCAATAGGCCCATGATCACTCTGGATGAACTGCAGAGATCTACAGCTGAGGTGGGAGACTCTGTCCATAGGACAACAATCAGTCGTATATTGCACAAATCTGGCCTTTATGGAAGAGTGGCAAGAAGAAAGCCATTTCTTAAAGATATCCATAAAAAGTGTCGTTTAAAGTTTGCCACAAGCCACCTGGGAGACACACCAAACAAGTGGAAGAAGGTGCTCTGGTCAGATGAAACCAAAATTGAACTTTTTGGCAACAATGCAAAACGTTATGTTTGGCGTAAAAGCAACACAGCTCATCACCCTGAACACACCATCCCCACTGTCAAACATGGTGGTGGCAGCATCATGGTTTGGGCCTGCTTTTCTTCAGCAGGGACAGGGAAGATGGTTAAAATTGATGGGAAGATGGATGGAGCCAAATACAGGACCATTCTGGAAGAAAACCTGATGGAATCTGCAAAAGACCTGAGACTGGGACGGAGATTTGTCTTCCAACAAGACAATGATCCAAAACATAAAGCAAAATCTACAATGGAATGGTTCAATAATAAACATATCCAGGTGTTAGAATGGCCAAGTCAAAGTCCAGACCTGAATCCAATCGAGAATCTGTGGAAAGAACTGAAAACTGCTGTTCACAAATGCTCTCCATCCAGCCTCACTGAGCTCGAGCTGTTTTGCAAGGAGGAATGGGAAAAAATTTCAGTCTCTCGATGTGCAAAACTGATAGAGACATACCCCAAGCGACTTACAGCTGTAATCGCAGCAAAAGGTGGCGCTACAAAGTATTAACTTAAGGGGGCTGAATAATTTTGCACGCCCAATTTTTCAGTTTTTGATTTGTTAAAAAAGTTTGAAATATCCAATAAATGTCGTTCCACTTCATGATTGTGTCCCACTTGTTGTTGATTCTTCACAAAAAAATACAGTTTTAAATCTTCATGTTTGAAGCCTGAAATGTGGCAAAAGGTCGCAAAGTTCAAGGGGGCCGAATACTTTCGCAAGGCACTGTATCTGCATCCACATATGTATTGACTGGCTGATTATGTTTTGGCAGCACGTGTGTGTGGGTGCCTGCAACACATGCAAGCAACACCTCAGATTACAAATACTTTTGAAAAACTAGATGACTTATTCTTGGATTACTTTTAAATTCCGAAAGGATGGTTTAAACACCTTTCTGTTTTCTCCATGACATCCAATTCGAAAAAGGCGGAGGTTTAAGTTTGTTCCACCTGAGCAAGTCTGACTGCAAGTCAGAGATCACGATGATGACACACCGAATGTGTTTGATGGCTCCTTTTTGTCTTCTTCTAACGCCTCTTAAGGGGAACGTAATCCAAAATCATTTTGGACAAGTAACGAGTAACTGTAGTGGTGTGGATGTGTGTGACTGTGTGTACGTCAGTGTTTCTGTGTATCTGTGCATGAGTGTCTGTGGGCACCAGCCTCTCACACATATATCCCTTAGTTTACAATCTTGGAATGATTGGGATCACACACATACTGTACATAAAACCAGATGCAATTCGTCTAGAAATCTATCTGGCCTCGTCCCTTCACCCTCGGCCTCTCTCTCTCTCTCTCTCTCTCTCTCTCTCTCTCTCACTGTCATTTTCCCCCGGGATCTGTCCAACCCCTCTGTCAACTCCCTGCTCATGCTTAGCCTCCAAGGACACGCCGGTCAGAGTTTACACTGCCTGTTGATGGCTTTACTGCCAAAGTTATCACAGCCCCATCCCGACTGCCTGCGAGCGTCTGTTCTCTATATTAACTGTGTAATTAGCGAGTCACTGCCGGCGTGGCCCACTGGTCACCCCAAGGTCTCCCGAGTTAAAGGGGAAGGACGACAGGCGTGTACCCTGCCTTGTCCCACTCCGAGCAGGGAGGGTGAGTGAGTGTATGCGTGCGCGCCATGTGCATGTGTGTGTGAGTTTGTGTGAGAGATGGGAGTAAAGACTGACAGCTTGTTTATTCCCTTTATGAATAACTCGTGGTGGAATATCTATCTGAAGATACTTCAGGCTTTTCCCCTGTGGAGGACAGAGCACAGCAGAGCAGAGGCCCCAGGGATATGTTTCATTCAGCAATGCCAACTCTTGTACTCCACACACTGACTGCATGCATTTTAGTAGAAAATATGTTGTTCTATTTGCTGCTAGCTCAGCCATGCAAAATCGGAATGATTTTTGGAATCATTTCAACATACTGCGTCATGTAGATGTAGGGTGAACCATGAAAAACAACAGTATCTTTGTCAGTGTGCTTTTGCTTTTTTGAGTTTGTGAGACATACCTAGTCCCACTTGAATGGTGGAAAAGGAGTAGAGGGTATTAATTTGATAACCAGTCAAAAGTTTGGGCACACCTACTCATTCAAGGGTTTTTCATTGTTTTTACTATTTTCTACATAGTAGAATAATAGTGAAGACATCAAAACTATGAAATAACACATGGAATCATGTAGTAACCAAAAAAGTGTTAAACAAATCAAAATATATTTTATATTTTTGATTCTTCAAAGTAGCCACCCTTTACTTTGATGACAGCTTTGCACACTCTTGGCATTCTCTCAACCAGCTGCATGAGTTAGTCACCTGGAATGCATTTCAATTAACAGGTCTGCCATGTTGAAAGTTATTTTGTGAAATTTCTTTCCTTCTTACTGCCCTTAGCCAATCAGTTGTGTGTCACGTTCTGACCTTAGTTCTTTTGTTATGTCTTTGTTTTAGTATGGTCAGGGCGTGAGTTGGGTGGGATGTCTATGTTCTTTTTTCTATGATTTGGGATTTCTGTGTTTGGCTTGGTATGGTTCTCAATTAGAGGCAGCTGTCAATCGTTGTCCCTGATTGAGAACCATACTTAGGTAGCCTGGTTTCACTTTTGATTGGTGGGTGATTATTTCCTGTTTAGTGTCTTTGTCTGTCACCTTACGGGACTGTTGGTTTGTTATTTATTGTATTGTTCAGTGTTCTAGTACGTCATTAAAAGCTATGAACACTTACCACGCTGCGCATTGGTCCTCCTCTCTTTCTCCCAACGACGAACGCTACATTGTGTTGTGACAAGGTGGTGGTGGTATTTTGAAGATAGCCCTATTTGGTAAAAGATCAAGTCCATATTATGGCAAGAACAGCGTAAATAAGCAAAGAGAAATGACAGTCCATCATTACTTTAAGACATGAAGGTCAGTCAATACAGAATATTTCAAGAACTTTGAAAGTTTCTTCAAGTGCCGTTGAAAAAACCATCAAGCGCTATGATGAAACTGGCTCTCATGAGGACTGCCACAGGAATGGAAGAGCCACAGTTACCTCTGCTGCAGAGGATAAGTTCATTAGAGTTACCATGCAGCCCAAATAAATGCTTCACATAGTTCAAGTAACAGACACATCTTCATGGTCAAATTGCTGCAAAGAAAGCACTACTCATGGATACCAATAATAAGAAGAGACTTGCTTGGGCCAAGAAACACAAGCAATGGAGATTAGACCGGTGGAAATCTGTCCTTTGCTCTAATGAGTCCAAATTTTAGATTTTGGATCCAAACACTGTCTTTGTGAGACGCAGAGTAGGTGAACACATGATTTCTGCATGTATGGTTCCCACTGTGAAGCATGGAGGAGGAGGTGTGATGGTGTGGTGGTGCTTTCCTGATGACACTGTCTGTGATTTATTTAGAATTCAAGGCACACTTAACCAGCATGGCTACCACAGAATTCTGCCGGGATACGCCATCCCATCTGGTTTGCTTGGAAGAATCTAAAATCTAAAATATATTTTGATTTGTTTAACACTTTTTTGGTTACTACATGTGTTATTTAATTGTTTTGATGTCTTCATTATTATTCTACAAAGTAGAAAATAGCAAAAAATAAAGAAAAACTCTTGAATGAGTAGGTGTGTCCAAATGTTTGACTGGTACTGCATGTGTATATGTGTATTTTTTCAAACCCTTATTTAAGTTGACTGAGAACACATTCTCAATTTACAGTAACGGCCCAGGGAATAGTTCCTACAATATGTGCCATGGGATCTTCAGTGACCACAGAGAGTCAGGACACCTGTTAAACAAAGGTTGCAAAAATCTGGTAACTTTCCCCAAAATCCCGGTAATCAGGAGGGAGTAACCTGGAAAAGCAACCAGCTAGATTTCTTTGGAAGATCTGGGAATTTTGGGAAAGTTAGCAGGCTTTTGTAACTCTACTGGAGATAGATTAAAAAAAAAACATTATTCCATAAGGTATGCTGGTATGTATGCTATATGTGTCCAACTGTTTTGAAGCAAAGATACATACAGCCGTGTCAAAGTACATGCTGAACCTTTTCTTTTTCTTTAGGTCCGCTACCTAATCCTTCACGGCAACCCACTTCTGACAGGGCCAATTTATCACGTGTGATTTATGATCAAAATGCTGAAGACCGAGTCATGTCGTAGACTAGTGAAGGACGAAACGTCGCACAAGTTGTACAGGAAAGCCATGCAGATGGGATGTGTGCAGAAGATTGACTTTACTCACCAGTTCCCACATTCGGTCAAGACAAAGCACACAGTACTTCTATATTCTCTCTCTCCTTTACTTGCACAGCATGACAAAACCAAACTTCTGGTTTTATTCGCTTTTCTCCTACCGCCGGACAGGGAATAGTCAGGGGAGATAGGAATGCTGCTTTGTTTGTCTTTTTTTCAAAGGAAACAAACCCACACATATGATCTCACAGAGGCAACCAAACAGTGGGATGTTTGTTGGTTGATCGTGTGCTTTTTTCATTGTTATTCATGCTGTTTGTCCATGGATGTCTGAGTGTCCGTAAAGGACTGGTGATGGCTAATGGCATGGTGTTGCCTGTAATCTTCCCTGTCACCAGCCCGTAGATCAGCCCCTCCATTAGAGCAGAAGCCCAGGCCCACAGCTGCCTGATGTTACCTGGGGACGGGTAATTGCTCTGCAGGAGACCGCCCTCTCTTCACACCTCATTAAGCCATTCGCCACAGTTTGAAGCCCTCTACCTTCCCCTTATAATATATGCCATTTAGCCAATGCTTTTATCCAAAGTAACTTACAGCTATGCCTGTATTTGTATGCGTGGGTGGCTCCAGGAATCAACCCACAATCCTGGCATTGCAAGCACCATGCTCTACCAACTGAGCCATACAGGTTTCAATCACGTCATTGGTTGATTTTGTGTGGGTCAACCAAAAACACCCTAATGATTGGCTGACAAATAGTGCATCCCACTAGCCAGACAATGGCTGCATGGTGCAGTTTGTGAGAAGCAACTGTAGCTACTTGAAGGCGATGTCACCAAACTACATGACCTTTGATCACATGATTTTTGTAAAGTTCATGAAGTAGATATGTAGGCGCAGGTCAAATTTTTGTATCCCCATAATGCAACAAATTTTGAAAGGCGATGACCAACGGTGATCACCGACTAGACAAAATTGATATGGTCCAACAAACCCAGAGATAGGACCAGTGAGACACTGCACACAGAGCCAAGACTGGTATGCTCTCTGTAGCTGTGTTATACAAGCTCAAGAGAGCCGGTCTTCTCCCCCCTGCTCACCTCCCTACCCTGAGAGGGGAGACGGGGAGACGGTTCTTCTCAGCAAAAGGGCAAACATTTGTGTGTGAGCGTTTGCGCGTGCTTCCTATGTTTTGGGCGGTCAATGGCTCCTCTGTCTACACATATTTGTGAAATATTTCTCAAAGTCATATTCCAAATTGCAATGTTAAGAACCTTCTTCAGGCTAGGGTCCTTTTTTCTCAATTTCCGCCTGACTGACGTGCTGGATATGCATATAATTTGTACCACTGGAAGGAAGACACTTTGAAGTTTGTAGAAATGTTAAAATAATGTAGGAGACTATAACACAATAGATATGGTAGGAGAAAATTTTTAAAAATACCAACCTGATTTTTTGGTGTTGTTTTGTTTTGAGAGCCCATGCTCTTACAATGGACTGTATAGGGAAATCATTTAATCTAGCTCCCAGTATGCAATTCCTATGGCTTCCACTGGGTGTCCACATTTGTGTCTGCGCGCGCAATGAAGAGGACACACACCTGCTAATATCGTTTTCCTATTGAACATACTTCTTTCCGTATG
Organism: Oncorhynchus clarkii lewisi; assembly: GCF_045791955.1. Classification (NCBI taxonomy): domain Eukaryota; kingdom Metazoa; phylum Chordata; class Actinopteri; order Salmoniformes; family Salmonidae; genus Oncorhynchus; species Oncorhynchus clarkii. The sequence continues at coordinate 10,792,478 of NC_092179.1, read as the reverse complement.
AAATATTATAGCAGAATTACATTTTAGGGTATCTGAGGATTAAATATAAACGTATTTTGACTTGTTGAAACAAAGTTTAGGGGTAGATTTTCGGATTCTTATCTTGGCACGTTGAAGGAGTGGATTACTCAAATCGATGGCGTCAACTAAACAGACTTTTTGGGATATAAAGAAGGATTTTCTCTAACAAAACGACACTACGTGTTATAGATGGGACTCTTTGGATGACAAATCAGAGAAAGGTTTTCAAAAAGTAAGTGAATATATAATCACTATTTGTGAATTTATGAAACCTGTGCTGGTGGACAATTGCATAGCATGCTTTACTGTAAAGCCTACTGTAAATTGGACAGTGCAGTTAGATTGTCACGGCAGATTTCCTCCTCTTCCTCTGAAGAGGTGAAACAAGGATTGGATCAATATGCAGCGTGGTAGGTGTCCATGTTTTAACAGCAAAAACTGAACATGACCACAAAATAACAACGTGAACTGGCAACAAAACAGTCCCTTGTGGCACAGACACAGGAAACAATCACCCACAAAATACCCAAAGAACATGGCTGCCTAAACCCCTAGACAAGACAACACACATAAATCACCCATGTCACACCCTGACATAAACAAAATAACAAGGAAAACAAAGAACACTAAGGTCAGGGACATAGATTAACAATAATATAAGCTTTCAACCGATATAAGACACTTGTATGTAGCTAAATGTTTAATATCCATCATTTGTATTGTTATTTATTTGAATTGCGTGCACTCCAGTGGTTAGGGCGTTGGGCCAGTAACCGAAAGGATGCTGGAATGAATCCCTGAGCTGACAAGGTAAACATCTGTCATTCTGGCAGTTAACCCACTCTTCCCCTGGCGACGAAGACGTAGATGTCCACTATGGCAGCCCCCCGTGCCAGTTGAATTTCAGTTGAATGCATTCAGTTGTACAATTGACTAGTTATTCCCCAATGTCTTCCATTTTGGAGGTTAGGCGACAATAAAGCTCAATAGAATACATACATTGCAGCCTATGGTATGTGAATGGTAAAGGACTGTCAAAGGACTATAGCTACTGAGCTGGCAGATGATTTTCCTCTCTCCCTCTCTCTCTCTCTCTCTGGCAGAAGATAAGAAGATACGCAGATTGTATAGATGTAATGCCTAGACAAGTGTATGCATAATTTAAATTGCTCATGGAAAATGCATATACCATGGATAACTAATGCATGCTTGTACCAGGGTTATATTCAATATAGGCCTGCCGAACTGAACGGTCTCGATCCCCCTCTGAACGCATGCAATTAATTTAAATTGGCTACAGGATCAGCTAATGGAAAAATTAGTACTTTGAGGGGTTTAAACCACCATTAAAAAATTAAATAATATTTCCTCTCTTCCAATAACATGACACTTTCTTGAGGCTGTATGTCATGGGTCGTTGTGTTACGGTGAAAGATGTAGTCGTGTGTGTGTGTGTGTGTGTGTGTGTGTGTGTGTGTGTGTGTGTGTGTGTGTGTGTGTGTGTGTGTGTGTGTGTGTGTGCCTGTCTGTGTGTATGTCGTCACAAGATGGAGGCGTGTAAGACGTGTTTGTTTTCGTCCCATGTAAATATTGTCTTTTCCCTTAATTTTATTTTTTTGTATACATTTCGTTATTTCATTCTCTTTTTTCCATTTTCAAATTAAATATACCTTCCTGCAACCCGCCTCACCCAATGTGGTATGGATGTGCTATTATTTTGACCTTATAACTGGAACCTCCATCAGAAGCTAGCCAGCTAATTAGCTACTAGATTTTTAGTCATCGTTAGCCACTGCTAGTGGTCTTTACTTTTAGCTCGGACTCCATCCGCTAACCTGGATAATACCTGCCAGTCTGCACAGCACCATATCAGCCCTGAGCATATCGGAGAGCTTTTTCCCCCCACTACATCACCGGATTCCTGCCGCAAGCTCTGGACCATTACACCATTACATCTTCGCAACTAGCTAGTTGCTACCGAGTGGCTATTGTGGCAAACGCCCTTGTCCAGAAGCATGCACCAACTAGCCTCGAGCTAGGCCCATTTCCCAGCTAGTGTAACAGTATAACTTTAGACCGTCCCCTCACCCATACCCGGGTGCGAACCAGGGACCTGGCACACATCAACAACAGTCACCCACAAAGCATCGTTACCCATCGCTCCACAAAAGCCGCGGCTCTTGCAGAGCAAGGGGAACTACTACTTCAAGGTCTCAGAGCAAGTGACGTCACCGATTGAAACACTATTTAGCGCGCACCGCTAACTAAGCTAGCCGTTTCACATCCGTTACACTAGCAAATTAAGTACACCAACTACAATACGTCTCTCGCCAATTGGCCTGGAACCCTTGTCGACACGGAGCCCCGTCGATCCATCACGGCTGGTCTGCTGATGTAATTTGGCCGATGTGCTCTCAACCGGCCTCTGTGTCGTGGATGTTGGTGTTGATCCATCTGCTAGCCCCGGCCTGCTAGCTTCCTGAACGCCGTGTCTCCCACTCGTCTTGCATTTTAATCGACTACAGAAGGCTTCCTGTTTCATCTTTGCTGCTAGTTGGACCCTATGATCACTCGGCTACACAGCTGATGCCTGCTGGACTGTTCATTAACACAATACTTCATTTTGTTTATCTGTCGGCCCTAGCCTCGAACTCTGACCCTTTCTGCCCATTCATTGCCATTTACCCATTGTTGTTGTCCAAGCTGTTTACCCGTTGTTTGCTCACCCGTTGTTGTCTTAGCTCTCCCAATCAACACCTGTGATTTCTTTATGCCTTTCTCTAATGTCAATATGCCTTGTATACTGTTGTTTAGGGTAGCTCACATTGTTTTATTTTATTTCAGAGCCCCTAGTCCTGCTCAACATGCCTCAGATAGACCCCTTGTCCCACCCCCCAAACATGCGGAGACAGCACCTAGCTTAACTCTTGCCTCCAGAGATGAAACCTCTCTCATCGTCACTCAATCCCTAGGTTTACCGCCACTGTACCCGTACCCTACCATACTGTACACTATGCCCTAAATCTATTCTACCACGCCCAGAAATCTGTTCCATTTATTCTCAGCGCCCAAAGCACTAGACGACCAGTTCTTATAGCCTTTTATCGTAACCTCATCCTACTCCTCCTCTGTTCCTCTGGTAATGTAGAGGTCTAACCTAGGCCCTGTGTATCCCCAGGCGATCTCATTTGTTGACTTGTGCAATCGTAAAAGACTTGGGTACATGCATGTTAACATCAGAAGCCTCCTGCCTAAGTTTGCTTTATTCACTGATTTAGCACACTCCTCCGTTCTCTGTATATATCAATGATGTCGCTCTTGCTGCGGGTGATTCTTTGATCCACCTCTACGCAGACGACACCATTCTGTATACATCTGGCTCTTCTATGGACACTGTGTTATCAAAACCTCCAAATGAACTTCAACGCCACACAACTCTCCTTCCGTGGCCTCCAACTGCTCTTAATTGTTAGTTAAACGAAATGCATGCTCTTCAACCGATCGCTGTCCGCACCCACCCGCCCGACTAGCATCACTACTCTGTACAGTACTGACTTAGAATATGTGGACAACTATGAATACCTAGGTGTATGGTTAGACTGTAAATTCTCCTTCCAGACTCACATTAAGCATCTCCAATCCAAAATGAAATCTAGAATTGGCTCCTATTTCGCAACAAAGCCTCCTTCAATCATGCTGCCAAACATACCCTTGTAAAACTGACTATCCTACCGATCCTTGACTTCGGCGATGTAATTTGCAAAATATCCTCCAACACTCTACTCAGAAAATTGGAAGCAGTCTATCACATTGCCATTCGTTCTGTCACCAAAGCCCCATATACTACCCACCACTGCGACCTGTATGCTCTCGTTGGCTGGTCCTTGCTACATATTCATCGCCAAACCCACTGGCTCCAGGTCATCTATAAGTCTTTGCTAGGCACTCCAGCAGTTATATTTCACTGGTCATCCCCAAAGCCAACACCTCCTTTGGCCGCCTTTCCTTCCAGTTCTCTGCTGCCAATGACTGGAACGAATTGCAAAAATCACTGAAGTTGGAGACTTATATCTCCCTCAATAACAATAACTTTAAGTGTTAGCTATCAGAGCAGTTTACCAATCGCTGCAGCTGTAACCAAGTCCATCTGTTAATAGCCCATCCAACCAACTACCTACCTCATCCCATATTTGTTTTTGTTTTTCTGCTCTTTTGCACACCAGTATTTCTACTTGCACATCCTCATCTGCACATCTATCACTACAGTGTAAATTGCTAAATTGTAATTACTTTGCCACTATTGGCCTATTTATTGCCTTACCTCCTTACTTAATTTGCACCCACTGTATACATATGTTTCTATTGTGTTATTGACTGTACGTTTGTTTATCCCACGTGTAACTCTGTGTTGTTTTTGTCGCATTGCTTTGCTTTACCTTGGCCAGGTCGTAGTTGTAAATGAGAACTTGTTCTCAACTGGCCTAACTGGTCAAATAAAGGTGAAATAAAAAAAATAAATACACGTGTGTCTCCATCCATCCTGGTAACTAGAGTCAGTGAGAGTCAGGATCCATATGGCTGGGAAGGATCTCAGAGCCACAGAGCCAGTGCCTGTGATTTGTGGGACAGCTGAGAAATGATTTCCTGACGAATGAGCTTTCGCTCCACCGAAAGGCCCCATATCTGCTAATAATCGTAAAATCATAGAGCAATCAGCAATGGAGTGTGGACAGTGCCAATTCAGGTGCCGCTCTCAAGAAACTCATCAACTCTCCAGACAGGATGGTGGGGAGGAAGAGGGCGGAAGGGAGGATGAGGAGATGGAGAGGGGGAGGTGGGTTATTCTGTTTCCACAGCCCAGACATTTTTCCACAAAAAAATATCCCTCAGGTACTGATAATGAAGCATAAAATTGCATAATGTGTTATTTTCTAATGCTAATGTTGGAGAGAAGCAGGAAGAGCGGATTCTCTCTCAGGGATACAGCTCCATGTGACCTGTAAGCACTCTTAAAGTAATTAAACAGACAAGAACTGCATGACAAGAACACCGCCACACACACACACACACACACACACACACACACACACACCACCGCACTGGAGAGTTGTTAAAGGAAATATATACATGCACAGGAACCTTTATGTCCATGGTGTTTATCATAGTGTTTATCATAGATGAGGCATAGTAGAGGTACAACATCTCCGCTTTCTCTTTCCCCCCTCCGGTAGCGTTATTCTCAGTACCACTGCTGGGTATGTCCTTGTGCTGTAAGGACAGGAGACAAGATAGTAGGGTGCACAGTCACCCACAGGTGGGTTACCAAGTGTTAGGGAGTGGTAGAGAGGGTGAAATGGAGAATGGATCCAGCAGCCGAGAGAGGGTAGGAGTGTCTCCCTCTTTCCAGGCTACCCTCTGATGCAGCACAGAGGATGTGGGGGATGGGGAATGGAAGTTTGTCATGATTCCATACAGTACATTAGGGAACTTAAGGATCCCACAGTACAGGGTCATCTTCCCAATGTGGCCTGGTCTTATACATCACCAGGTCATTTTGCTGTGTCGGTCACACAGTGCAAAGCCAGGAGAGGGACCAGAGCAAATCTATCAACACAGGGGTCAAGTGCAGAGTCTTTGCAGTAGTACTGTGCCTCTGTAAAGCACATAGGAAAGCATGAGCATGCATTCATTAGCTCTGATTACTTATTTTTGGTTTGCTTATTTAATTTTACTTAACGAGGCAAGTCAGTTAAGAACATATTCTTATTTACAATGAAGGCCTAGGAACAGTGGGTTAACTGCCTTGTTCAGGGGCAGAACAACATATTTTTACCTTGTCAGCTCAGGGATTCGATCTAGCAACCTTTCTGTTACTGGCCCAACGCTCTAACCACTAGGCTACCTGTCGCTTATGCATCAACATGGGCTAAAACGGTCTCGCTTAGCAGGATATGAATGCCCACGCCTGGTCAGACTGGTCAGAATGGGGTGATCTAACTGTAAAAAGAGGCCATCCTGCTCCCCTCCTCTCCTTAGTTTGACTGTTTAGCTTACCTTAGTTACCCAAATCACAGTCAGCATAATTGTACTAGCGGGTGAGGTTATTCCAGCCGACCGCTCAGACGAGTGAGGGCATACCAGCCGACCGCTCAGACGAGTGAGGGCATACCAGCCAACCGCTCAGACGAGTGAGGGCATACCAGCCGACCGCTCAGACGAGTGAGGGCATACCAGCCGACCGCTCAGACGAGTGAGGGCATACCAGCCGACCGCTCAAACGAGTGAGGGCATACCAGCCGACTGCTCAGACGAGTGAGGGGATACCAGCCAACTGTTTTTATACCTACAGTATTGATGACTGAAGTGTCTCACTGTTTTCTGTGAACACAGCAGGAGGTCACTGTTACCTTAATCTAACATATACACATGTGAGGGGATAGACTGTGTGTGTGTGTGTGTGTGTGTGTGTGTGTGTGTGTGTGTGTGTGTGTGTGTGTGTGTGTGTGTGTGTGTGTGTGTGTGTGTGTGTGTGTGTGTGTGTTTGTGTGTGTTTGTGTGTGTGACAATAAGTCTCGTACAAACATGGACCCAAGCGCAGAGAAACACAGCAGGCAGAGGTGAGGATAAATCCGGAACGTTTACAGACGCTTACACAGCAGAAACAACAAAGCACTGGCACATGAATCACTAAACAAAACAAGAGACCTGAGCACCCGGCCCAGTCCACAGACTACCTAAATATTCATACACCAGGTGAACCCAATAAGCCCAATCAAGCTCACCTGGACACTAGAAAACATAAGGGTTCCCTCCAGTGGCACCCTCAGGGAGTACACGCCAAGGTGACCTCTGACCTGTGACGTGTGTGTGTGTGTGTGTGTGTGTGTGTGTGTGTGTGTGTGTGTGTGTGTGTGTGTGTGTGTGTGTGTGTGTGTGTGTGTGTGTGTGTGTGTGTGTGTGTGTGTGTGCATACTCAAGGTGTGTGCACCGTGTGTTTTTATTTGTCAGGGGCAGGGTGATGTGATGCACTCGCTGAGCGACGTAATGGTGGCTGTTTTGCGGTTGTGTGCCCCTGTCATCCTACATTACCCATAATTACACCTAAACAAAGACAGCACTCAGACCGAGCTGAGTCTCTTGGGACATGGAGGCAGTATATAAAAAGGCAGCCTTTGTAGATCTCCTATCTTCCAATCTTATCTTCCAGTCTCTCCCTCTCTCTCTCCTCTCTCTCTCTCCTCTCTCCTCTCTCTCTCCTCTCTCTTCTCTCAGTGTGACCCAAGAGGTAGGTGTTTGTTCAGTGAGATGCAGACAGAAAGTGTTGGATGCAAAGGGTCCACTGCAATGATCTATGGCAATATAAACCCACTCTTATTTGTTTGTAAAAAGTTATAGAATATGAATAACAAGACATCATACAGATTGTGATTATACAACGATGATGTGCTTAACCGGACATCATACAGATTGTGATTATACAACGATGGTGTGTTTCTTTAGAGGCTCATTCTCAGTCTTACACTCTGAGGTACTGCCTCTTCTGAGCATGTGCCGTGCGGTTGCTCCAGCGAGCTGTGTCGGCAACCTCATTTGGTTGATAATGGTCCAGCCACACATTCATGGGGCTCTTCAGAGGTGCTTATCTTATTTGCAAATATGAATACTATTATAGTATCCTTGTCCGTACAAGCGGACAGTATGTCACTTTTATACTGATTAAAAGGCGAGTCTAGGCAAGCTGTTGCCTAGTCATTGGAAATGCAATGTTCAAATAAATCCAATGCGTTTGAATTAAAGAGGCCAAATGTAAGTGAAATTGGCTATTCTTTGAGTGAGAGGACAAAGCAAAAGCTACTCAGTTTCTTTTTTGCCCCTCTTGTGATTCTGCATACAAACGATTGCTTAGTACGACCCGGAGCATAAACTAATACAACTCCCCCTTTCAACGTTTGAAATAGATTGCTGTGCAGTTGTCAACAGCCAGAGAGGGCCCATCTCACACACCTGATGGATTATATTCATTTAGCGCAGTGCATTTGATAAACAGTCTTCCATTCATACAGGGATCCAAAGGCACTTTACAATTATTGGGCAGATTATGAAAACCTCATAGACGTGCTAAATGCAGAATCCTACTGTATAGCTGGGTGATGAATGGAGACCATTTTGAACAACTATGCCGCATCATATTTTGGTGCAGAGCAGAGAGTTCGGTGCCAATTTGGCCTGGCCTCTTCTTGATAAATGTCACAAGACCCCCGTGTCTCTGTGCACTCCGTTGGCCTCCACCTGAACCGTGGATATGCTACAGTCTTCTCTGCCATAAAGAATGGTATTGCCCTCTGCTGCAGGCTAGATGGTAGGCCTACTGTAACGTGTAAGTACTTCTCTGATGTGCCAGTTACATTGTCTGGCGGTATGCACTCCTCATTCAGCTTTTAATTTCAAACAGGTGAAAAATGAAATACATGACAGTCATGTTAGGGGCTAAGAAATCACCACAAGGAAAAACCTTGCATGGCTGAAGCCTGCATGGTCGGCCGTGGTGCTCTCTCTCTCTCGCTATCTCTCTCTCTCTCTCTGTATCTCTCCAGTAGCGGTGCGTGGGTATCTTGAGGAATATTGAGGAAGCCAAGCCAGTAAAAAAAGCCATATTACAACCTATCTTGTGATAATTGTGTTGTTTGCTCTATAACCCATTTGTTGATACGACCGTGTACTGCATATGCTTTGTTTAACACACTACAAGCCAAACTTAAAGTGTGTTTGTGCATGCGTGCGTGCGCAAATAATGATTATTTTTGGACTCAACTTACTGGACTAGTTGAAAGCCAATGCCATCCTCGTCTCCTTCATCCTCGTCTCTTTCTTTCATCTCAGGCTCTGTCATACAGTACTATTTTATTGTTGTTATTGGCTACCAAGTTAAAACGCTTGCTAACCTAACTTCCTCACCTGGACAACAATGAACCAGCGAAGGTAACTAGCTAGTTAATGCCAGCCTACTAAGATACATCTAGGCCATATATTGAACTTCAAGGGTCTCAATGGACAATATATGAATTTATAGTTATATCAGAATCGCCTCAATAATCATGGGCTTGTAATGAGAATTAAGTCAAAACCACAAGTCCAAATCCCCGTCTCCATTCATGGCTTAGGAAAGGGCTGATATAGCAAGCTAGCTACATCAACACAAGCAGACCAGAAACAGACACGTTTTTCTGACAATGATGATGTTTTGCTTAGGATGTGATTGGATTGGTGTGAAGCCAAATCCAAACTGGCCTCCCTTGGGGTCTGTTTTGCTGCACCAGGACAAGCCACAGTTGAGCCCCTTTTTCTCCCCAATTACGATCTTGTCTCATCGCTGCAACTCACCAACGAGCTCGGGAGAGGCGAAGGTCAAGTCGTGCGTCTTCCTAAACATGACCCTCCAAACCGCACTTCTTAAACACCTGCTCGCTAAACCCGGAAGTCAGCTGCATCAATTAGGAACAGACGACCGAAATCAGCCTGCGATGAGCCAAGTAAATCCCACCCGGCCAAACTCTTCCCTAACCCGGACGATGCTGGGCCAATTGTGCGGACTACTGGTCACGGCCGGTTGTGACACAACGGCCGGTTGTGACATCGAACCCCAGGCTCTAGTGACGCTGCAACACTACGATGCAGTGCCTTAGACCGCTGCGCCACTCGGGAGGCAATTGGTTGCTGGCATCAATTAATCAAACGCTACGGCGGCAACTTGTCATATGTCTCTTTTGTTCCAAACAGCATCAGGTGCATGGGCTACACATACTGAGACAGAGGGGGCGCTGTTTCCATCGCTCAGATGATTTCATATTTAAAAATATTTGGTGAAGACTGGCTTCCCTTGGCATCCATGAATACATGCCACTGTATCTCTCTCTCTCTCTCACACACACACACACACACACACACACACACACACACACACACACACACACACACACACACACACACACACACACACTCTCTCTCTCTCTCTCTCTCTCTCTCGCTCTCTTTCTATAGCGCACACCTTCTATTTCACACTCTATGTCCTACTAGCACTTGTAGCCAGTTTCAAGAGAAGGGAAACATGCCCTGACACCAGCACTGTCCGGGATAGAGACGGCTTCTGCCAGGCGCCCTCGTGATGGGGGAGGATGGGCGGAGGAAAAGAGGAGGATGGATGAGGAAGGGTGTGATATGATGGAGAGTGGTGAGGGAAGATAAGCAAGAGACAAGAGGTAGTTCTCTCTCAGCTTGACGAACAGCAGCAGCGGGGGCCTGGAGAAAAAACAGAAAGGCTAGACAGAAGTGAAATAGATGGAGTGGAGGAGGAGAGGAAGGGAGGGAGCAGGTGAAATGAACACTCCTCATAGAACAACAGATGTGCTGTTGAAGGGATGGAGGTGAAGAAAAGGTGGAAATTTGAAAGGCAAAGGGGGTCTGCGGTTGAGTATGTCACATTGAGGTAGTTTGTTTATGTGGCAGGCAGCTTGAACGATGGTGTACTGTACCAACATGAGGAAATGCTGCGCCTTGAGGTGCTGCCTGAATTGAACAGCCCTCTGCGAAGTTCTCTGATGGACCACAATTGTCGGACAGCACCTTCTGTCACTAAGGGTAAAGGAGAGTAAAAAAATAATGACTTATTCAGTGGATTGTGTATCATAGACCCAGCCATTTTATTAGTCTGAGCCGTAATACACAACAGTTGTCATGACAGCACTACCACATCCTGTCTTGTGTTTACACTTCTCGAGCCAGTTGGTAATGTAACAAATGCTGTTAAAGTGCTCGGCACATAAAACCGACATCGGTGTGCTAGCGTAGTAGTATTAGCTTCCTCTCTCTCTCGCTTGAGTACAACTCAAGGTAAACTGTCAGTGCCATGGCTCGATTCCAGGGTCCTCTGCCTTGCTAACATATGACCGCCCGCTTGATTCAATTCCATAGCACTATTGGCGACATTTCAAGCTAACTGTGTAGTGAGCTTATAGCACTTTCTTATCTCTGTGACACACACACTGTGACAGAGTTTGGTAGTCTTCATCCATAATCCATGTGCCGTGCGACATGTTTATGTGCATAATAAACAGTGTTTCCATCACAGGCAATCATTCCCTTTGTTTTTTTCTCTTCATCGAATGTGATGCTGGGTCTCTGCGTAGCGCACAACTGACAAAGACAAAGACAGGGATCTTGAATTTATGGTTTTGCATATAATTAATGGATACAAGCTGCTTTGTGGTGACTGCACCAAACAGTCGACTTTAAATGACACTGAATTGTGTCAGGATTTCTGACAATACTTTCTCAATTGCATGTTTGGGTTCATTTAAAGTTCATGGAAGGTGTTGTTGTTATGGTTACCACTGGTTTAGTTGATTTTATTTCACCTTTAATTAACTAGGCAAGTCAGTTAAGAACTAATTCTCATTTACAATGACAGCCTACCCCAGCCAAACCCTACTCTAACCCGGACAATTGTGCTCCGCCCTACGGGACTTCCGAATCACGGCCGGCTGTGATACAGCCTGGGATCAAACCAGGGTCTGTAGTGATGCCTCTAGCACTGAGATGCAGTGCCTTAGACCGCTGCACCACTCGGGAGCCCCAATACTGGATTTTTCAATGTACCTTCATTACATTTTCTACCGGAGCTTTCGCATGCCTTTGAGACTGTTTCAATGTGTCAATACCAAGGAATGTATATCCTGCGTAGCATCACACATCACACGTACTCATTGTGAACATTTTCCAAATACGATTATTGCACTATTGATTCCTGGAGTGTTTAACTACTACCATTCCTCTATAGCCCAAACCCCATTGATTTTTCTAGGCTGCTAGACAAAGGTTGATGAGTCCTATTGAATTCCATCAGTTGACGGAACCATACCATTTCGAGATGTGATACGTCCCCCTCCTTGTTTTTTCTCTCCCTGTGTGTCGTGTCAAACAGAGAACCAGCCCGCCGAGCACAAACTGGTTAAGTCAATGTTGTATCCGCATCATTAAAACATGTAAGAAGTCAATGTGATGACGTTGAATCAACATGGAAATCTGGTTGGATTTACAGGAAAGGAAAAGGAAATTGCGAAATTGCTGCCAACCTTCATGACACGCTTCAAATTCTTGTTGATTTCACATTGAATTCACGTGAGTTGACAACTCAGTCAAATGTAAATCAAAACAAGAGGTTTGTCACGGATCCCTCTGGAACTTTCATTGAGCACACCTGGCCCCTATTCCCACTGATTGTATTTGTATATATGTGTCCTTTGTTCACCATGGTGGTGTCCATTATTGTTACAATGTCCGTTGGTGCGTGTGAGTACCTGTGCTGTGTGTTTTGTCTTTCGTGCCATTGCGGATTGCCAGATGATTACGGGTCTCGTCCTGTGGGTTAATCAATGTGCGTGTGTGTATTTATTCGAGGTGCTCCTCGCTCTTTTGTTTGGGTTTCGCCCTGTGTTTTTGTTTACGTGTCTGTTTGGTCTTCGTCCCCGTGCCCTGACACGTTACGCTGTAATTTGGGCAAAAAAAAAAAAACTGTTACGCATTCCTGCGTCTGTCTCCCGAATCCTTTATGCCGACGTGACAAGGTTGAAATGACGTCTGTGCCCAATGGGAAAACTCTTTCTCAATTTTTTAGTAGTCTGGTTATTTATTCTAAAATGTCTTGACTATGGAACTAACTTCCTACAATTTAAAGGACCTTTTTCAACACTCGGCAACATACCCTATTGGCATTTCTACCCTTTCATTCTCCCTCAGCTCGTTAGCATTTCCTCTCCCATAAAGTAATGAACTTAAAGTTCTCTTCGAGCTGTTCTACCCTCCTCTCCACCTCTTATTGGGCCATGATAACTTTGCTGAGAATAATAACAACACCATGAGCAGCGCAATGTTCTCTAGCTGGAGGGGTTCATCCTTATCCTTATTCTGCCACTGTCGCCTTCGGTCTAGAGTGGCTGTGACTTATGCGCTCAGAGCTCTGTAAGACCGGACCTAGATCAGCTAAACAAACCACTCCCTTTAAGCGTTTCTGGCAAATCAAGGAGATTCGGGTCTAATTAGGCAACTCTTTGTCTGTGATCTTGCCCATTCGGTAGACATGAAGGCAGCCCAAGGGCCACAGTAGCTGTGTGTTTTTAAGGGCTGCGTTCGTGAGCCCACGTGATGATTTCATAAGAGCCCTCCTCATTATCTGTTAGCAGGTTCTCTCTCGGTTCTCTAAACAGTTTGGAGGATTTTAAAAGTAGTGCGTTGATGCTGTTTTATTTTCCACTCTACAAGGTTTAGCCTTATTCCGAGCTTACAGTACAGTAAGTGTGTGCAGAGCAGCTTACAGGACATTAAGTATGTGCAGAGCATTCACTTGGGACATTTAAATATTGTACTGCATTTGAACTTTATCTGTGTGTGTGTTTCACTAGTATTCCCTTTGGTAAGAATGCATATTCCCCCCCCAGCAGCTTTCATAGACTATTAAGTGACACATCAATGTTTTTCTTTTTCACTCTGATGTCTCTTGTCTGTATTTTGCAACGTCATTACTGTTGGCCTTCTGTACTGTTCAAATGTACTCCTTTGGTCATGGTTATCTGTGGGGTAAACCATTCTGTCTGTGAGTAGCTACAGCTCTCTGATGTGCTGTGTTGATGTGCAACCCAAATTGGGGCATTAGGACCGCTCTGTTCAGAATATCAGCATATTCCCTGTTTGTTTTGTAAGCGTCCAGAGCTCTCTGGCCTCTGCTGTAGAGACACACAAAGAGACACCCAGCCAGAGACCTAGAACCAGACACCAGAAGGCCTCCGCCAAAAATATATCTAACAAAGGTCCATCACGGCCAAGTCTATTCATTGTTTACTGTATTTGTTACATACCAACACGTTTAAATCAGCCAACACAATGAACACTCCCTCTGTGATGTCGAATCAATGGAACGAGATTTCCATTATAGAGAGGATAATGCCATGCCGTCCTTGATTGTCATAGCTGATTGTTGTCCAAGAAAGTTAGTCGGGTTGTGATAGATTGACAAACAGAGTCTGTTTTTTTTTAAACATACTTTATATCCAACTGTTTTATACAAAGAAAAACAAAATATGCAATGGAATGCATTTCATTAATGAGCTATTTTACAAAATATTTTCTGACTGTCAAATCCATTTAGTCATCGTCTCGTACACCAACCTCCAGTGATTTGTAGCCGCTGAGAATGGCCCTATTGCTAATCCAAGTCGAAGGCTTCATCTGCTCGAGCTCCCAAATCCTGAAGATGCTCGAGTTGCTGGTGTGTCAGGCCCTGCACGGGATCTCACATCCGACCAGGAGGCAGTGGCCAGGTAAAGACCATCTGTGTGAGTGACCTGCCAAACATGGCAGACATCAGCATCATCAGTCAGCTAGAGAGGAGAGAAGTCAGTGTGGGTGACACCTGACCACCATTCATCTGTCCATCTGTTTTCTCCCAGGCCCAGCCCGGGCCTCTCTCTCTCTCTTTATCTCTCTCTGTCAGATGGCTGAGCTGATGCGCTCATCATGTCCTTGAGGCCTTGTAGCATTGCCTTCTACAGCACTTCTTCGTTTTGGCTTGAAAACATGGGACTACGCTACTGTACTACATGTCCTTGTTGTTGTCGAGGGAACGTTTATAATAGGTAGAGGAGCATCTGACTTCATTGTAAGTACCATTTCAGGACATGTTCTTGCTGATGGAACTTCATAGTTATTTCATGAAAAATGAACAAACTAAAAACAAACATGCTCGGGATTCAACTACATTTACAGAAGACTCAATCACCCTGTTCCGATTAGTCCCTTGTGATACGAGTCCCGGTCTGTGTTATTCTAGTAGGGAAAAGCTCATGAAAAAAACAACTTCCTTCCACTCATCCAAAATAAGATTTCGATTGATTAACTGCCATCGCTGCAGGGCATCATCAGATTGGTCAAATATCAGCATGTTTCCGTACAGTACAACTCGGCGGCAGTGCATTTAGCAGCGTCATTAGTGAGACACAGATCTGCTCCCACAATCAGCTGATTCCTTTGGGAGATACATCATTAAGGAAGGAGGAGGGCCACAGAGGTTCATAGAGCAACACAGGTTTATCATCTTCCACCATCGCCCCCATCTCGCCTGCCAGTCAATTTGTATAATTCACCTCCGTTCGGTCTCGCTCTCAAAGCACCTGTTTGACCCCCCCGATGCTGATGAGTCAAACACTGCATCTAAATTAAATGGCTGAGACTCGGGGAGAATGCACGCGGCCAAGTCAATAATTTGATGGGGAAATGATTCCCAGACGATGCCCGACACAGAGCTGTTTAGGTACGAACAGGAGAAGAGCGAGAAGAGATGGAGTGAGAATGAGAGAGAGGGGGGGAAGAAACAGAGAGAGAGAAATAGAGGGGGGGAGAAACAGAGAGAGAGAAACAGAGAGAGAGAGAGAGAGAGAGAGGGGGGGGGGGAGAAACAGAGAGAGAGAGGGAAGAAACAGAGAGAGAGAGAGAGAGAGAGTGAGAGAAGGGGTAAGAAACAGAGAGAGAGAGGGGGGAGAAACAGAGAGAGATAGAGAGAGAGAGAGAGAGAGAGAGAGAGAGAGAGAGAGAGAGAGAAGGGAAGAAACAGAGAGAGAGAAAGGGAAGAAAGAGAGAGAGAGAGAGAGAGAGAGAGAGAGGGGGGGGGGGAAACAGAGAGAGAGAGGGGGAAGAAACAGAGAGAGAGAAAGAGGGGGGGAAGAAACAGAGAGAGAGAGGGGGGAGAAAGAGAGAGAGAGAGAGAGAGAGAGAGAGAGAGAGAGAGGGGGAAGAAACAGAGAGAGAGAGGGGAAAGAAACAGACAGAGAGAGAGAGGGGGGGAAGAAACAGAGAGAGAGAGAGAGAGAGAGAGAGAGAGAGAGAAAGAGAGAGGGCCCGGGAGTAATGAGGACTGAGAAGTTTAAGTTTGTCCTTCCCCGAGGTGATTTGTGGAAGTGACCCCCAGAAGGAGAAAGATGCTGCTGAGCTCTGTGGTATGTATTCCTCCCTCCCTACCCGATGGAGGGGGCTTTAGTTTATAGTCTCATAGTCAATCATGAGCCAACCTGCTGAGGGATGGAGGGATGGGAGAGGAGGAGAGGAGTGATAGTGCTGTGGCGAAGAAGTGATTACGCTGCGCCGAGCTAAGGAGATGAGAGTAGAACAGGGATATTTTATTTTGTCAATTGAAGTGTGCAAATGGAAATGTCGTAGCGGCCTGAGAGTCAACGACTGCGATAGGGAGAGCAAGTGCCGCCTTCGAACGCTTGGTCAATTGCCCCTGTCTTTTGAGTGTTGTGTTTGTTATCCTATTTGATGGTGTGCTGTGCTGTTGCCGGCTTTGCAGTCAAATGTTCTGCAGATGAAGTGCGGGCCAAGGAAAGGGAGTTTGGTGTTAGAAATCCATGACTTCATCTGTTTCTTACAAAAGTCTGTGACCAACTTTGGATTTGGGCCTCCCACACTTTCACAACATTCAATGGAAACAGAAAATATGAATGAGTAAATGCTAGTCACTATATAGAAGAATTCAAGAATATTAGGAATAAGCCACCCGCTCAAGATTATTCCAACTATGGTCCCAACAATAGCAAAAGCCTTACAAAAACACATCCCAAACTAAAGTATTGTAAAAATGCTAATATTCCAATTAAGTCTGTAAAGAATTTCAAAAACCTCAATGTTTTTTTTAATCAATCTTCAATGTCAGTGAGGCTCACGACAGATGTGCTTAGTTTAAATTTAGACCCATCCGCCACAAATTAATGTCTCAGAGCTTTGTGCTTGTGCAGTCACATTTCACTGGCTTGATGAGGAG
This sequence comes from Oncorhynchus clarkii lewisi, assembly GCF_045791955.1. Classification (NCBI taxonomy): domain Eukaryota; kingdom Metazoa; phylum Chordata; class Actinopteri; order Salmoniformes; family Salmonidae; genus Oncorhynchus; species Oncorhynchus clarkii. The sequence continues at coordinate 10,775,593 of NC_092179.1, read as the reverse complement.
TGTTGTTGATGCCGAATCGCTATGCGGGATACTAGCGTCTGCAGTATTCTGTTTTGACAACCAGGCTAATTTCTGCTTTGGGTCATCAATATTTCTGACACTGCCGTGCTGGTGTAAATATAGCATGGTTCTTTGTTCTGCTTAGAAAGCGACATGTCTGATGACATAGACGGGAATCATTTTGATTTGTCTGTTAGTTTGATCTGTGTAGGCAGTAGGTTGTTCTGTATTTGTTTCCCTCCGCACACACACACACACACACGCACGCACACACACACACACACACGCGCACACACACACACACACACACACGCACACACAACGTTCTCCCTATGGTGCAATATCCTTGGACATGTGTACCGTAGACGGCAACTTAAGCTCATCTACCCACTCACTCGAGGCACGGATGCATATATCAAGTTGGATTGAAATCATTCGACTCGTATTCATGTCGTTTCTGAGACATTCTGCAAAGAAATATATAGACTCCCTAGTGACAAGAACTATTATAAAACAGAGATAACTGTGCAAACTTTTAATAAATGATAACATCTTTGTAATATATTTCACACTTAGAGAGTCAGTACTTCAGCTGTTGGCTATCAAAAGATGTCTGTGTTTCTCTGTGGATTTAAGCCCTCGTTGTTCCGAGCTGTTCAGAGAGTGGACTTGCTCTCTAATTGACTGCACTTATTAGTAGCATCCATTTTGATTCTGAACAAGGCTTCATGCCCCTCTCTCTGCCTCTTATTCTTCCTCTTCTTCTTCTTTGAGATTGTGTCAGTGGATCGTATCCAACTTGTAGGTGCCACCAACTACTGTACTGGAGCCTGAGGCCAGTCACGGCCTACCTACAATAACATCTGGTAATAAAAAAATGGTGAAAAAGGAAAATTACCCTGCCAGCTATTAGCCCTCACAACAAAACACCACCCATTCAACTATTCAACCATATCTAATCCTACTCCAGGCCAACTGTCTGGGAGGACAGAACACTACCACTTGCGTCAGGCAAGAAACTATTGCTATTGAAGGGTATGTATGGTTTGGACACAACAGAAAAACTCTGGGGGAGTGGAGTTGTGTGTAAAGTCTGATATGATGAAAGCATATAAAATTGAAATGATCGATAAAGCCATAGAAGGAATGATTGTTTTTTTGCTTTGAACATAGGGAGTCAGGTGATTGTTTTGTTGTGTTTTCATGCTATTTGCCACCTGAACAGTCCACAGGGGTTAGAGATGCATCCTCCTTCTATAATCATCTGTTAATTCAAGTATACCTACATACAGAAGCAGATGCTATTTACATTATGTGGGGATCTTAACAATCAAATTGGGAGGTTAGATGACTATATAAATTAAATTGATGATATTCCATCGCGTGTTACTAATCATCATGGGGAAACCTGGCTAGAATTCCTTCGGGACTCTAAAATGTGTATCATTAATGGAAGGATAGGGCCCTTATGCGATAACTTTACATCCATATCTGGCTAAGGAAAAACTGTAATGCGCTATATAGTGACCATCCACGACTGTCCAGAAACCTGTTTGGAATTTAAAGTGTTACACCCCCTTCACAGATGGTTGAAGAATGTGGATTTGACTTCATCGGAGAAGAAAGTAGACTTCCTGATCATTTTTTTTTATTTTTTAGAATATTTTCTGTTGGCCACAAACTTTCTCAACCGGGTATTACCGTGCATCACTCGGGGGAAAAGATACATACCCCGTAAAGACTTAAATGTAAGAAAACACATGTGCCAAATGACTTTCTATGCTCTGAAATGGCATGTAGTAGCGCTCTGGTAGAACTCTTCGAAACTCTGCAAAGATGCCAAGCAACAACATTTGATTTAGATGTGTGGTATGAAACGTTTTGTGACATTATATATTCAAGTTCAGGAAAGTTGACAAGCCTTATTGGAATGATGCATTAAGGGACCTATGGTCTGTAAGGCTGAGAATTGATTTGATACTCTGATATTACACAGGTACATAAGGAATTGGAGAAGGGGTTTGTTAGTCTGTTCTCAGGTAAACTGGAAAATACAATGTTAGAACCCTCTGATATATGTAACCCGCACTTAAATGAGGAGCTGCCTGTGCCAGAAGTTAAGAAGGTGAAGGTGATTGACTCTGCAAAGAAATGGTTAAGCGTTTGGCATTGATGAACTGCCTAATGAGGTTTTAAAATCCCCTAAATTAATTGACTGATTAATTGATATAGTGTACTGCCATCCATTTGGCATAAGTCTATAGTGAATCCCATTCCCAAATCTTTAAAAAAAAATGACCCGAGTGTGCCACTGAACTATAGAAGCATAAGATTATTAAATGCAGTCTATAAATTATATTCGTCCATCCTCAACAATAGGCTGATGATCTTTTTGGAGGATTAAAACATTCTGGTGGAAGAACAAATTTGTTTTTTTGTAAATCCAGAGCTTGTATAGATCATATCTTCTCGGTCTGTACAATAATCAGAAATAGATTACAGGGGGAAAAAAGCCTACATCTGCGTCTGTACAATAATCAGAAATAGATTACAGGGGGAAAATAGCCTACATCTGCTGTTTCATTGATTTCCAGCAAGCTTTCGATTTTGTAAATAGGGATCTTTTAGCCTTTTGTAAATAGGGATCTTTTAGCCTACAGTTTGTGAAAGACAGGGGTTGATGGGAAATGTTATCATGCAATCCAGTCTCTTTACAAAGTACCAAATGCTTGTGTGTGTGTTAATGAATATCGTACCGATTGGTTTCCCACACCCTCGGGTGTAAAACAAGGAGTTGCCTTGTCACCGACTTTGTTTGCTGTGTTTAGAAATGATTTGGCAAAATCAATGAAACAGTTAAATATTGGAGTAAGATATGATGATGAAATGCTAAGTATCCTTTTAAATGCTGATGTTATTTTGGCAGAAACTGAACAAGACCTGCAGAACATGTTATAATGTGCAGTCAATTGGTGTAAAATATGCATTTTAGAAGCAATTATAAATAGCAATTATCAATATTTGATGAACATATTACCAGGTCGGTATTGTGGTGAAATGGAAGAGGTAAAACTATGTAACTATTGTAACCTCGAAGAAATGAAACACATTTTATTCTCTATTGCCCTTTCTACCACATTGATCTTATTCCAGAAAGCACACCAGATATACCCTGGCATTATGTGGCTGAGCGATGAGGAGACAGACCACCAGATATACCCTGGCATTATGTGGCTGAGCGATGAGGAGACAGACCACCAGATATACCCTGGCATTTTGTGGCTGAGCGATAAGGAGACAGACCACCAGATATACCCTGGCATTATGTGGCTGAGCGATGAGGAGACAGACCACCAGATATACCCGGGCATTTTGTGGCTGAGCGATAAGGAGACAGACCACCAGATATACCCTGCCATTATCTGGCTGAGCGATGAGGAGACAGACCACCAGATATATCCTGCCATTATGTGGCTGAGCGATGAGGAGACAGACCACCAGATATACCCGGGCATTTTGTGGCTGAGCGATAAGGAGACAGACCACCAGATATACCCTGCCATTATCTGGCTGAGCGATGAGGAGAAACTGAAATCGTTTTTTTGTCCATTGTGTATTTCTGTTTGTGGAATATTTAGATAAAGCCTGGAATAAAAGAAAAATGGCTATCTATAATTAAATTAGAATAATATTTCTTATAATAATTGTTCTGTTGGAAAGTGAAAGTGAACCTTCACCCCAGTCTAAGGTCTCGACTGCTCTGGAGCAAGTTTTCATCAAGGATCTCTCTGTACTTTACCCTGTTCATCTTTCCCTCGATCCTGACTAGGCTCCCAGTCCCTGCAGCTAAAAAAAATACCCACAGCCTGATGCTGCCACCACCATGCTTCACCGTAGGGGATGGTGCCAGGTTTTCTCCAGATGTGACGCTTGGCATTCAGGGCAAAGAGTTCAATCTTGGTTTCATCAGACCAGAGAATCTTGTTTTCTCATGGTCTGAGAGTCTTTTATGTGCCTTTTGGTAACCTCCAAACGGGCTGTCAAGTAAAAGAAACATCTCAAGGATGGTCAATGGAAACAAGATGCACCTGAGCTCAATTTTGAGTCTCCCAGCAAAGGGTCTGAATACATATGTATCTAAGGTATTTATTCATTTCCTTTTTTAATACATTTGTAACAGTGTAACAGTGTCAGCACTAAGCACAGTGTTAATGTATGGCTCTATTCAATCTGTAAAGCGTCAGATTCAGAGATAGAAATGTAAAGGTCATTTCCGATTGAGTCGAAATATGCTGCGTTTACCGTGAATGCAGTCACCGCCAAAGCGGGTACATTGCCTGTAAATGTCAATCACGCTGTAAAGCTGAACTTCCGCGATGCAGATTGAACAGAGCCCTTATAACACTCAAAAGTGTTGACCCATATAGACGCTGGCAAAATAACACTGTCATTGTTGATTTAACACTGGATATTGTGCTGTGTATAAAGCGATAGAGAGCTCCAACAAAGGCCAGTGAAGTCAATGAAAATAGTCATTTCTTATTTGATTTTAATGATGGTGGTGCTGGGCCTCCCGAGGGGTGCAGTGGTCTAAGGCACTGCATTGCAGTACTAGCTGTGCCACTAGAGACTCTGAGTCCGAGTCCAGGCTCTGTCACAGCCGGCTGCGACCGGGAGACCCATGTGGCGGTGCACAATTGGCCCAGCGTCGTCTGGGGTTAGGGGAGGGTTTGGCTGGCAGGGATGTCCTTATGGGAGTTGCAGCAATGAGATAAGAGTGTAACTACCAATTATGGAGAAAAAGGTGATGATAGATCGTGGAATATAGGGAAGGAACTGTGCCTGGGAAAAGAGAGAGGTAGTGAGATACCGGAGGTCCGAGGCAAGCCTCAAAAATTGCAAAGCAGTTTACTTCGAAACAGTGTGCCGTTGCTTGTATCACTTTATCAGAAGCACGTAATCAATGACGTCCGAAGCTTTGTATTGTCGAACAAACACCTAATTGGTTTGGTATCGGTTTTGGTAGAAGACAAAAGGCTACCCTGCGCACGCTATGGCGTGTGTGGTGTCATCTATAATAATCTGTCTGTTTTAAATTCTTTTGACCAGCAGGTGCAGGTATACACTGTGTTGATCAAAGCATCGAGTAATGAACCTATTTTCGACACAATTGGCTGGAAATGCTCAATGCTTCAGGAAGCTTTGTTTCCCAATCACTAGAGAGAGGGAGACGAGCCGCTAATGGACTGAGGCTTCAGAGAGAGAGGATGATCCTCGTTATCATTAATGTTCTCTTGGACACATACATGACAGGACATATCAGAGGGCTGTTTCCCTCAACTGGATTGAGAGAGTCTTACAAAAGCCAAAAGATGATTATGAGATTTTTGACTTTAAAGTTCCAAACCCTCATTGATTTGAATGGTGTCAGTAATTTGTATCATGTATTCTTTTGAACTGAACAACATGAATTGGGGTATTTAGAGTACTGTATAGGTAGAGAACATTGAACAGAACATGGCAATGTCAATAACAACATTTTGACAAAAATGCTGATTTTTGCAGAAGCCAGGTTGGGTTGTTGATGCTGGGTTATTGAGCTATGATCCACCGTTTCAGAGCAGAAGACTGGAGGCTTTCAGATATGTATTTTTGGCCACCCGTGAGAGTGAATGTCATTCCGGTTCATCTGTTCTGTTGTATTGTCAACACATGTTGATCACTGATAATTTTATAGCTTTAATGAGGCATACACAAGAGTATGAGTTTTCAAGTGCCTATGAATATCCCATTGCTGGGGTAGTAGTGAAAGAACATTTTCATTTACTCTCACAGGCCAAAAATAACTATCTGAAAGTCCTGCCCCCAATAGGCAATGCTTTTTGATTACCCAAACATGGGTTCGTTTTATCATCAGTTGGGTTTTTATTGACTTTCTTGCTGTGTCTTTGTTAATGTAATCCATAAATTATGTTCAGGAGGCGTGGTCTATTGGGTGTGTGGCTGTTAGTTCGTTGTTTTCGGCCACCTGTGAGATTAAATGTCATTCCTGTTCATCATGTTAAATTTGTTTACTGCAGATGTGTATAGGTTAACTTTGAGAAGCAATTTGTGGCGCCATGCATGTCGCTGTAGTGAGAGCGCTGTTAACTCTCCTTCCTCATTTCAATTGCAAGCAATCCAATGCAATCATCATAAATATAAAAATACAGCACGTTTTTGCAGGGGTCTTAAATTTGAAGGATTTGTCGTTTCCGGGATGAGAGGAGACAGCTGGAGAGAAAGGGAGGAAGAAATCAGCTGAAAGGATAATGAACATAAAACACTTCTTTTTTTTTATTTTGCTTGGGCAATTGTTATTTTAGTTTGCAAGGAACAGTGTAATGAACAGAAAGGATATGAGATTTACAATCTTACAGTGTATCACAACAGCATAGAATCCATATATTCAGTCCCGATCGCACAAGGAGGGCTGGGCCTATTATGGATAATAGAGTATAGGTATTTGTATGTGACAATGAGACCTGACTGAACACAGCCTCAATAGGCACCAGAGAGACTGGATAACGAAGCATGTTCCAGCTTCCTGGTTAGTTTAATTAGCATAAAAGCTGAACCAGGAAGCAGCGTTGACTAGCATCAAAACAACAACCAAGGCAGCGGAATGATGTGGTGAACAATGTCCTTTGTTTATATCTTCTATAGACGCATAATAATGGTGTGGAATGTCGATGACATGAAACGAGAACAAAGGATTCCACAGAGAAGCTTTAGGAAAAAGTGAAAAGAAATCTATGAAAATCAAATTAGGCATCTATTTTTGTCAACAAAGGGCCGATTGAAAATGTTTTCAGTAAAAGTATCTAAAGCCATCCCTTTAAATTTGGTGTATCTTTAATTAGAAATGTCTTGACAGACTCACTAGAATATGTATATGGAGAGAACGGTTCAGAATATTAGGGATCAATGAAAACAAGCCACGTCAATTCACACATTCTCCTTTCCAGCACCAATTGGTAGATTTAAAAATACTGTGATCTTAGGAAAGTTATTATGAATAACACAAAAAATACAGGTTTGGAGAGCCTTTACGCACAACATATATTTGTGAATCAAAAATAGTTGTTTGATTCATCCTGAAAGCTGCCATTTTAAATAGTTTAATCCATGAAATATTGGAAGGTGATAAAAGTGTACAATAGGGGTTGAACAGTCATATAAATCTACCCTAATAATCCTTACTAATCATGGAACTGTGATGACAGTCATCGTGAACCATGCTCCAGGCTCCAGTTTTAAAGTACTAATGAAATATCACAATATCACAAAATGAAATATCACATTTACATAAATATTCCCACCCCTGAGTCAATACTTTGTAGATGCACTTTTGGCAGCAATTACAGCTTTGAGTCATCTTGGGTACTGTATGTCTGTATCAGCTTTTCACATCTGGATTTCAGGATTTTCCCCCATTCTTCCTTGCAGATTTTCTCAAGCTCTGTCAAGTTGGATTGGGAGTGGAAGTAAACAGCAATCTTCAAGTTTTCCCACAGATTTTTAATGGGATTCAAGTCTGGGCTTTGGCAGGGCCACTCAAGGACTTTTACATTCTTGTTCTGAATCCATTCCAGCATTGCTTTGGCTGAAGGCTTTGGACCATTGTCCTGTTGGATTGTAAAATCTTCACCCCCAGTCTAAGGTCGTTTGCACTCTGAAGCAGGTTCTCATCAAGGATTTGCCTGTATTTATCTCCAGTCATTGTTCCACCTATCCTTACCAGTCTCCCAGTCCCTGTCACTGAAAAGCATCCCCCTAGCATGATGCTGCCACCACCATGCTTCACTGTAGGGAGGATGTTAAACGAGTGATGATCTGTGCCTGGTTTTCTCCAGACATAGGACTTTGCATTCAGACCCAAGAGTTAAATTTTTGTCTCATCAGTCCACAAAATCTTTTGCTTTATACTCTGAGTATTTCCTTTTTGCGAGCTCTAGATGTGCTGCCATGTGCCTTTTTCTCAGGAGTGGCTTCCATAAAGTTGAAGTGACATCCCAAGGATGATCAGAGGAAATTGGATGAACCTGAGCTCAATTTAAACTTGGAGTGTCATAGCAAAGGGGTGTGAATAAGTATGCAAATGATACATTTCTGTATTTAATGTTCTATAAATTTGCAAGACAATCTAAGATCATGTTTTCACTTTCTCATTACGGGCTATTGTGTGATAGCAAAGGGGTGTGAATACTTATGTACATGTCATATTTCTGTATTTCATTATATAAACATGTTTTCACTTTGTCATTATGGAGTATTGTGTCATAGCAAAGGGGTGTTAATACTTATGTAAATTAGATATTTCCGTATTTCATTTTTAATACATTTGTAAACATTGCATTATGGGGTATTGTAATCCATTTCAATTAAGGCTGATGGGTGAGATTTTCTTTTAAATACGTGTGGAATAATAAGTGTGGAATAAGTCAAGCATACTTTTGGAAGGCACTATATATGGTATACAGAGAAAAATTAAATAAAAAGGTCATTTTTTTGTCAACTCTGTAAAACATTAACTCCGTCAGCGGGCTGAAAGATGTGATGGAATGGTTATGTTTTTATTGGGGATTTTCAAAATAATACATCTTTTACAAATGTTTATACTGAACTTTTATTTTTAGAGGCAAAAATCTATCTGTTTTGAGTATCTGTTGTCAACTCCGTCACTGATGGCTAACCTAATTAAAGAAATATACATTTGAATCGCAATTCTGCAACATATGCTTAACCAGTTGAATTGTTTGCTGCGCTAGACCTAGTTTGCTTTATTAAATGTTGTTTCGTGTTCTAAATCTAGAAAATCATGCTAAAATGCTGAAGAAATTAGCCTTGGAATTCCCCCCATAGAGAATGGAAGCATTCTAAGCACATGCTGGGCACATACTCTATTTTTGATAGAAGAAAATATACAAAAGAATAAAGCATACGACTAGAAATGTATAATGAATGATGTACAGTGCCTTCTTAAAGTTTTCACACTTTTTCCACATTTTGTGGTGTTACAGACTGAATTTAAAATGTATTACATTTTGATTGTTGGTCACTGGCCTACACACAATACCCCTTAATGGTATATCTTTAAAGAGTAACTTAAATAATCCCACAGACATTTAATATCCCGTTGAGCATGGTGAAGTTATTAATTACACTTTGGATGGAGTATCAATACACCCAGTCACTACAAAGATACATACTTCCTTCCTAACTCTGGAAGGAAACTGAGAGAAAAGAAAGAAGAATTCTGAAAAGAATAATGGGCAAATTTGGCACAATCCAGGTGTGGAAAGCTCTTAGAGACTTACCCAGAAAGACTCACAGCTGTAATCGCTGCCAAAGGTTATTCTAACATGTATTAAACTCAGGGGGTTGAATATTGATCTAATCAAGATACTGTGTATAAGCGTTTTATTTTATTTTATTTTTTTAACAAATGTTAGAATATTTCTTCCACTTTGACTACTATACAGAGTATTTTGTTTAGATTGTTAACAAAACATGACAATGAAATAAATGTTTATCCCACTTTGTAACACAACAACATTTTTTTTTACAGTCAAAAGGTGTGAATACTTTTTGAAGGCAATGTATCCATGTTGCTGTCCTTTTGAGGGTTGCCATTTGACATGTACAGAATTTCCACAACACACAATTGTGCGGTAAATATAGCTATTCCGGTTTTTGTGAATGTTGGAGAAATCACACTGCTTGAGCAGTATAATCATGGATCTCCAACATGTTATTTATTTTTAACATGTTATTTCTTCATGCTACTCTGAGTCCACGCGGGAAACACTATCCGTCTCCTTCCGCATGCCGGTATATAATTATTATAATGCCATTTTGAGAATATTTCTTGAGGATACTTCTTGAAGCCAATTTGTTAACATGCAGAGAATGACCTCTCGTAGCGCATTAGACGTACTGTAAATTAAATGAAACCCCTGGATTCAATCAATACTCAGAGACACAGTAAGGACATACCACATACCACTCCCATACCAGTAACGATGACCTAATAACGGCCTTTGGTGAGACCTCAGTTAAAGGAAAGCACATTGTGTTTGATGTGGACGTGACTTTTGACAGTCTCTGCTCCTACACTGAACAGGCCTCGAGAGCCTTCCTTCCTCTCTCCACCCCCATCTACCTAAATGAATCTCTACTCTGTCATCATTGCATCACCAGAACGAGGCCACCTCTCGCGGAAAGCGGAACACACAGAGAGATGAGTTCCATCAAGGCCAGACATCTCATCTCTCCTACAGAGCAAAACAGAAAATGGCAATTGTGCTGTATGTATTGTTAGAGCAGGTTCTAATCTAGAAACACGACCGTGGACAGCCAGGATTCAAGAACGTTCAGAAAACACGGCCCTCTAATCATGATCGTGTTGCAGCTGACACACGCTCTGAACTCGTTCACTCTTTCTCCCCCGTCATTGCAAGCACATGCATGTGGAGGACAGCTCATTAGGTTCGCTTGCCATTGATCTGTTCATAACAGCTGCATGCAGGCATGGCTCTGCTCACTGAGGAAGCAGCACAGAGACGGGAGAGGAGTGTCGTCGATCCATCAATGATCAGGAAACCAATTATCCATTTGGCAATGGGAGGACGGGATGGCCAATTAGTACGAAAACCGCCTCACGGTGTCGTATTCTTCCTCCAATCATTTTGGGTGAGATGTTCTCATCAACGGAAAGATGTGTAGGACACATTTCATTTTTTGGGGGTTTGTCAATAACGTCTCATAATGTTTACGTCATAGTGTGTATGTCGAACAGGTATTATGCTTCATTGTCTTCCTACAGGTGGCGTCACTACGACACAACGCTCGTCCCTCAACCGACAGAGCAGACGGAGGCACAGAGTGGTCGTTCTACCTGACATGAGACAATGCTATATGATACCTATAGGACGCTCTGACCTAAGTGGAATTTATTTTACTTTCTGCAATGTCCCTTTTTGCTATTTAAATGTCAAAGACACCCAAGTGTGCACGTGTGGTACCTTTACTGGCAGGGACAGGTTGGTAATAAGTGAAACATGCAAATGTGATAACAGTCCTCATCTATGGATCAACGCTCTATTAGCCTAACAGCCGAGCTCCAATTTGGCTCCGTAAGAAGAAAGCGACTGATGATTGCAGATCATCGCGTGTGTGTGTGTGTGTGTGTGTGTGTGTGTGTGTGTGTGTGTGTGTGTGTGTGTGTGTGTGTGTGTGAGAGAGAGAGAGAGAGAGAGAGAGAGGGGGGAGAGAGAGAACAGAGAGGACAGAGAGGACAGAGGAGGGGGGAGAGAGAGAGAGAGAGAGAGAGGAGAGAGAGAGAGGAGAAAGAGGAGAGAAAGAGAGAGAGTGTGTGTGTGTCAGTGTCTTTGTGTGTCTGCATGTGGGGGTAGGGCAGACAGCGTCCCTTTATCTGAGCGGGAGGTAGGAGAAAGGAAAATGGGAGAGATGGTTGTTTAGATGGAAATGGAGATAGGGAGAGGCCAGGCAGAACTGAAAGATACAGACAAATGGCATTTGACCACTTTCCCATTGACAAGCCATGGCAAATCCAACATGACATACTGTCTCTACTTTTCAGGAAATACATTGAAATGCATGCCAGGAATGGAGGTTGTCTGGACTAAAGCTACGTCATTTGATATTATTATCATATATTCCAAGTCAAGGTTTGTGGACTGGGTTGGTTATCTACAAACAATAAAACTGACTTTGGATTTCTGTGATGCAAATGATTGATTTTTCATATGGGCTAAATGGAGAAGGAAAAGAGATTGCGATTGGTTTTCTAATGTGACAAAGAAGAAAAGTCCTAGTTTTGTGTCACGGTAATTTGTTAAATGTCAACTTGGCTGTTCTTGTGATTGCTGGCTACTCAGATAACCTCTACGAGAAATAATCACATTTAATACATTTAAGGTGCCATAGCTGCACTGGGATTATAAATAAATGGTGACATTTCACTGTTTATTGGAAATGTTGCCTGTAGCTGCCCAGGCTGACCTATGTAGGGATTTGTAGCTGTAATAAGGTAGTATATGGAGAGCTTATGAAGTTGTTTGACCTCTCTTATAGTACCTGCTACTGGCCTATACAGCTAGCTGTGTGTGTTTTCAATACGTGGTGTGAAATTATGTAAAATGATTCAATTCAATAATTACATTCAAGGCTATTGACCTCTGGTCTGGTGTGAATAAAGAGAATGGTCCAAACAATGGTATTGATGTGTGTATTATCAGTATTCAAAATCATTTTAAGGTTTGCACTTTGTATATTGTATACATATCACGGTACATAGTGTTCAAATTGATCTATTAACAAAGTAACAACTCTGGTAAACATTAATCTTTCTGCTGAAGACTCGCTGGCTGGACTTCAAGCACAAACGACTACGGACAGTGGAAACCGATAGATTGTAACATTTTTACGGAGGCGCCGAGAAAGATCAAGGTGAGTTTCCATTGCTTCCAATGGATCATTTACTTATTTTACTGAATAGTACACCGTGGTACACACTGACTGTCACCACTACATTACATATGGCATCACGCCATACATTCATATGAATAACTACAATCCAATGTTATACTTATGAAAATCCTCTTTCATAACCCACAGCACGCGCAATAAATATAATTCAAGCAAAGACTGGCGAAAGCAAATAAACTAACCGCTGTTACTGCCTTTGTCTTAAAAGGTCATATACATTTGTTTTATAACATAAGAACATTAATAATAGCATCTACCACCATGGAGTTTGACGTTGGTGGTGATGATCCTTGCATAATTAAATGGGACTGTATTAACTGGCAGAAACACCTTAATATACACATAGATAATAAAACCAACGTGCACAGAGAGAATGCTTTAATATCTCAGCATTGCAGATGGGGATTTTTTTTATTTTTATATAATAGTAGAAAGTGATTCAAAGAAAATATTTGAAGATTCATCAGAAACTCTCTCTCTCTTTTTACGCCCTCTGTGGATTAAATGGCCGCACCTCACTGGCTCTTTTCATGTAGGATTTAAGTTAAATCCTGATGTCTCTCATATAAGGTGGCTGTGAATGTACAATTACAGGGGAAAAGCTATCACCGGAGTTCATACCCGCTTCGACAGAGAGAGAGAGAAAGAAAGAGAGAGAGAGAGAGAGGGAGAGAGGTGTAGACAGAGGGCAGAAATGAATTTGTGGATAAGTCTTGAGTCTGTTCATCCAAGGATGTAATCAAATCATGGGTTCGTGATAAAAAAGAACAATACCCCATGAGCTGTTTGTTCTTCTAAGAACACACTGTTCTCCTTGTGGGCACATAGAGCACACATATTTTAGCCACAGTAGCACCTCATGATGTCTCCAAGGTAAAGATATCACAAGTAGTGTGTGTATGTGTATGTTTGTGTGTGTACCTTGCGTGCATGTATGCAGTCTGTGTGTGCCTCTGTGTGCGTCAGACGGGGGCAGACTGTCAAGGTTCAGCTCAGTCTGACCTGAGCCACTACCTGAGCGGAGGGGCTCTGGACATATTTTAGCTCCCTTTGTCTGTGACAAATGGCTGAGCTCTAAAAGCCCTGTCCATGGTGCTGAAGGCTGCAGTGATGTATGAGGCGGGTCCTGTCTGATAAATCCTCCATGTCACTCTGCCCCTGACAAACATTCATCACGTCATGGTATTTTTATGTTCGGGACTCCAGCATCGGATCCTTAATGAAACAAATATAATGCGATTTCCCCGATTTCGACTGCTTTGGACCGAGATTTAACCGGCAGACTTCCCTTGCAGAGCGTTGTCATTGGGACATTATGTCTTTCCGCTCTGGTTCTGTGTTACTGTGTTACTTTTTACTGACCTTGCTGGGCTTTTTCAGACCACGGACCTCTGTCTAAAGAATGAACATGTTCCTAATGAGCCAGTTAATGAGGCTGTATTAGGGTGTATCTGAGAATAACAATGTAGGCTCAAATACATACACAAACTCATATAATACAGTATATTCACATTGTGTTAAAACAGGCTTTTTTGCTCTTATATGAAATGCTGTGTGATCATTATCAAGGTTTTCTGGCAATATAAAGGTCAGGAACACAAAAGGTTGCAGGAAATGTCACATCACAAGGCTGTATAGTGTTTTCATCAAGTCCACTGTGATGATTATCATGTAGAGTGATAATACAATTCTTTCAGCACTCTGAAGAAAGGGGAGAGGCGGAAGTAACCCTATGATTGCAAAGAAACGTTGACGTTTATTATTATTTTTCTCAGCACAGATTCTTATCTCAGTCCCAGCTGTGCCCAGATATCACAGACAGTACAGTCAATATAAAAATGGCTTTAATACTTTTACACCCAAAGCAAGAACACAACGTTTTTCAAATGTTTATATGCCAAAAATACTAAGAATGTATTTTCACTAAAAGTACTTGAGATTAGCTTGTGAGTCTGAAGATATGACATGGCCTTGTTGTTATTTCTCTGCAGTTGTTCTTATGTACTTCCTGTGTACTTCCTGTGTACTTCTTGTAGTAGGCACTTACCGGGGCATAACAACCCACTGAGCACTGACGTCAGTTCAACGTCTAGTTTTGATTTTCATTTGGTTGAGTTATCAACTAATGTGAATTAAATGGGAAATCAACAAAAAATTCCACCAGGTCATTGTTTTAGGTAAAAAATTGGGGGGGAAAGACAAAATACCTGTTGATGCCATTTTTTCAAATCCAATCAGTGTTCCACGTTGAGTCAACGTCATCACATTAAATTTTTTGTTGTTGAAATTAAGTGGAAACAATGTTGATTTAACCAGTTTTTGCCCAGCGGGAAACCACTGTTCGTCATTCCTCTCTAGGAGATGTCAGGACAGACAACAACATTCAGACCATGAACTCACCATCAACTCAACGTCTGCCTCGTCACAATTCCTTAAATTCTTCTGCAAACACTTGCAAACAACCCTTTCTTATAAATGCCCTCTCTATATACTGTACCCATACGCAGTATCATTGTATTTAGCATGATGATGTTGTTATTATGAGAGTGATTTGTTTCTGCCATTATTAATATCACACCAGTTTACTGTCCAGATATTACACCAGAGGATTTATGTTTACATTAGCGGATAGAATATATAACAATTTATCCATGAAAAAAACACAAATCCTCTCTTTCTAAATAGAAAAAAGGGTATATTCATCAAATGTTTTACACCATAGTCATTATTATCATCGTCTATTCTACTACATAGTTCCTCCGCTATAGACAGTTGTCATCTCTAGCTCGCCTATGGATGTTGTACAGCACAGACGCTATTGCTTGGGGACCGCCAGGAGAGAACACACTTAGCAGTCAATTACAAGAGAGAGAGAGAACACCATCGTCCTCATCCTCTCTTCCTCTATGTGTACTCTGTGAAGAACCCAGGGATGTCGAAACGGTGTGTTTTAGCCGGGAAAACAATCTCCCTGTTGGTGTTAGCTTGATAAAGCAATTGAATTGTTATAAAGCCGCCATGTCAGACACTATGTTGTAACCGAGAGAGTGGTCTGTCTCCCTCCTACCGGTTACTCCTCAATTCAACGATGGTGTATATTTTCCCAGAATGTCAGAGTCAAAAGCTTAAAGGATGCAGATGCACATTTTAAAACAGTTTACTGCAGGCTTCTCCTTTTTCATACACCTTGTCCATTCTTTGCGGTTGTGTGGTAAAGCTCCACGGGGGGTATAGTTCTTTAAAAGGCATTGTCAGATACATTTATGACTGTGGGTTTCACTTCCACCGCGGTTGGCAGTCCTTTCCCTGAGACCCACAGCCTCGTAAAAGGAGAGTGCAGGCCAGCCACCGGCGTCAGGGACACTTTGGAGCGGCATTTCTTTAAATCCCCACAAAGGTGGTGGTTCCTCAGAGACACATAAATAAGCAGACAGGCCACTGAAATCACGGCGAGAAGCACACCAAAGACAGCGATTACTGCCGCGTGCCACTTTTCAGTGTCCTTGGCCGCCAGCTCTAATCCCTTTGTGGTGACATTGACACATTTGGTGTCGTGTTTGTAGAGGATGCCGCGGATGTCCACGCACACCTTGTACTGGGTGGCGGGAGTCAGATGTGTGAGATTGTACACTTTCACATCAGACGGTACGCGTGCAGTGAACGCCATGGTCGGGCGGTTGGGGTCGGAAGCCGTGTACCACTTTATGTTAGGAGCCAGACCGCCATGGGCGGCTTTCCAGGCCACCAGGACCGAGTTGGTCTGCACTGATTTGATGTTGACATCCAAAGAGCCGTTGGCAGGTCGGGGGAAGTATCCATCCACCTCCACAGAGACTGACTTCAGGTCTGCGCCGACTAGATTGTGGGCAACACAGGTGTACAGTCCAGCCTCGTTCTCTGTTACGTCGTAAATGTCAAATGTTCCTTCTGGGTGCATGTAGTACTTATCTGAAACGGTATTGGGCAGGACCCTGGTACCAGAAGGCGTGATCCAGTAGATGTCCGGTTCGGGTTCGGCAAAGGCCCGGCAGTGGAGCGACACAGAACTCCCGTTGTCAACGCTAACGTGCCCGGGCATGCTTTCAGGGGAGATGAGAGGCAGACAGATCTCTGTCATTTCCCTGAAGTGGACCTGCCGCACGTGCTGGCCCTCGTACTCAGGAGGCTCCACACAGAAGAGAGAATCCGGTTCCATGAAGCGTATGTTGGTCTTGTTCATGTTCATCCAGCGGACCACACAGTCGCAGCGGATGGGGTTGCTGTGCATGCTCACCTCCCGCAGGTTGGGGAGAGACTCTACAGTAATCCTGTGTAGGGCGCTAAGCGCGTTCCCATTCAGCATCAACGTCTCCAGCCTGGGCAGTTTGTAGAAAGCATTGGGGTGGATGTAGGAGAGCTTGGGATTGTTGGTGGCCTCGATCTTAGTCAGTTCGGGGAGGTTGTTTAGGGCGAAGCTGTCGATAGAAACCAGTTCCGGCATGCTGTTAATTCCCAGCTCTTTGAGGTGGAGCATGTCTGCAAAATCTCCCCTCTGTATCCTCCCGATGGGATTCTTGTTAAGATCCAGAAACTTGAGGTTCTTTAAGTTCCGCAGAGCTGCGTGGGGAACTTCGGGAAAGGTGTTGTCGTAGAACGAGATGCTCTCCAAGTTGTCGAGGCCAGATAGAGCGCCGTCGGGTAACTGCGATAGGTTCATCCTGGTCAGAACTAGACTTCTGAGATTACGAAGGGGCTTGAAGTTCATGTCTTGAACGGAGGTTATCGGATTCTCCCCAATCATGAGTATTTCCAGATTGGGCATGGTGTCGAACCACTCACTACTCATCGTCTGCAGCTTGTTGGAGTTGAGGTGGAGCCGGAGGAGATTGTGGAGGCCCTGGAACGCTGTGGGGGAGATGGATGAGATCAGGTTGTGGTTCATGTAAAGCTCCTGAAGGTTGGCCAGCTCTGCCAGGCAGCTATCTGGGAGCTGGCGTATCCAGTTCTCCTCCATGTGTAAGGACAGCAGCTGAGGCAGCCGCCCGAGGTGGATGTCACTCATTGAAGATAAGTTGTTTTGCGACAAGTCAATCTCTGTGATGTTGGCCAGGTAATCCAAAGGTTTCTCAATCTTTGCAATGTTGTTGGTCTGCAGCAATAGCACTTGTGTGTCCATTGGTAATCTCCCAGGCAGAGTGAAAAGTCCCAAGTCATTACAGTCAACAATTGGGGCCTCCATGTAGACGGAGCTGGGAGAGAACCAGGGTCTGATTTCACACACACATAGCTGAGGGCAATCGACTCTCTCCTCAGAGGCCAGAACAAAGGCAGTCATGGCAAGGCCCACGAAGAAACGATCCACAAATGACACGTCCTTCATATTGGCCCGATTCCCTCCAGTAAGTAATTGGTCTTTGTAGATTAAGTGGTCTGAGCTGTTAACTTCACAAATAATTAATCATTTGTTGCTGTTGCTATAGCGACTCACTACCCCCCACTGGTAGGGAGGGTATCCCAGGGGGCTTTTGTTTTGTTGTAGTTGTGCTGGTGTGGCCGCTCAATTTTCCCTCCTGGGCATACGGGTTGGGGTCAAGACTTTGGTTGTGCAGGCCCAAGTAGATTACGATGAACATATACCTCAGGAAGCTACGGTCCTGCTAAGCACATCTGGGTTAGCCTCCATTAACGCTCTGCTTTCTTTTGAAGATGAATCACATCCATCTCTCGACGTCGTTACTAGCTCCCAGCATTGTTTAAATGAGTCCATTCCCACCTGTAAAAGAAGAGGGGGAGAAAAACTGTAAATACCATGACAGAAAACCTGGGTTCATTATACAAAAGGGGATTTAGGCACATTGACATTTGTTATAGAGGCACATGGATGTGTGTTGACATTTACATTGCACGGCCCTTCAAGACACATCAGCATGGATTTAGATCTGCTTGACCTATTGCATATAATTTGGGGTCAGTTCTGTGCCCTCCTGATATAGCATTAAAGGATACATTTAGGAGGATTGAGTGCCTTTAGAGTTAAAGCAGGAAGTCTTTATTCAATTCTTAAATGGCAGGTTGCATAGGCTTAACGGGATACTTCAGGATTTTGGCAATGTGGCCCTTTATCAAGAGTCAGATGAACTCATGGATACCATTTTTATGTCTGTTTGGCCTGGCTCGCAGTCTGCGTTCCAATTCATCCCAAAGGTGTACAATGGGGTTGAGGTCAGGGCTCTGTGTAGGCCAGTCAAGTTTTTCCACACCAATCTCTATAAACCATTTCTGTATATGGACCTCACTTTGTGCATGGGAGCGTTGTCATGCTGAAAGAGGAAAGGGCCTTCCCCAAACTGTTGCCACAAAGTTGGAAGCACAGAATCCTCTAAAATGTCATTGTATGTTGTAGCGTTAAGATTTCCCTTCACTGGAACTAAGGGGCTTAGCGCGAACCATGAAAAACAGCCCAGACCAGTATTCCTCCTCCACCAAACATTACAGTTGGCACTATGCATTGGGGAAGGTAGCGTTCTCCTGGCATCTGCCAAACCCAGATTCGTCCACTGGACTGCCAGATTGTGAAGCGTGATTCATCACTCCAAGAGAACATGTTTCCACTGCTCCAGAGTCTATCTTCGATCTTAGGCTTGTGCGTGGCTGCTCAGCCATGGAAACCCATTTCATGAAGCTCCAGCGGCAGTTTGTAACTCAGTAGTGAGTGTTGTGCTTCAGCACTCAGCGGTCCCGTTCTGTGAGCTTGCGTGGCCTACCACTTCGCTGCTGAGCCGTTGTTGCTCCTAGATGTCTTCACTTCACAACAACTGCACTTACAGTTGACAAGGGCAGCTCTAGCAGGGCAGAAATTTGACGAACTGACTTGTTGGAAAGGCGGCATCCTATAACAGTACCACGTTGAAAGTCACTGAACTTTTCAGTAAGGCCATTCTACTGCCAATGTTTGTCTATGGAGATTGTATGGCCGTGTGCTCGATTTTATACACCTGTCAGCAACGGATGTGTCTGAAATTGCCGAATCCACTAATTTGAAGGGGTGTCCACATACTTTTATATACATAATGTTTATCACTAGGGAAAATACGGATGGGAAAAACATGAAGCAAATGAAGTAAAAAGTACCTCTTTCATTTATAAGTACTCATGAACACTTCACGCTATGAAAATGAATATTTATCAGCATGCACTTTCACAAAATATTGCTGCGTTTCTGTATATTGTTTCCTCTCTTTGCTTCCCTCTCTACAGTTAGGCTGCTGCTCTTTGTCATTTGTCATACATAAACACTTTTTACTGAACAACTGGGTTTGATGGTGCTTGTCATAACCTGGGCTGCAGAGCAACAAAACGCCAGACAGAGCCACAAGACGGAGAGAAGAAAAAGGGAAAGGGAGAAAGAGAGAAATATAGGGGGAACGAGAGAGAGAGAGAGAGAGAGGAGGGGTGCACTGCACCAGAGACATTCCATCATCCTCATTTCTGTTTCCACCCCAGTGCTCCGAGACTACGATGGAGATGAGCAAGTCCGAACGGTGCTACAAAAACACCGCAGTCAGCCACGATGGCAAAACACTGCCCACTGTTGGAGTGTGTGGCTGAGAATGTGGTTTTCGATGAGGTAGGACGAGGGGTGAGGGTGGAAGAGCGGCGAGAGAAGGTGGCGGGCACCTGGCACTTTAATAAGTGGTATACCCAGAGCACTCTGAAAAACATGGTTACCCTCGCTTTCCCTCGGGAAGCAATGACTCTCATCGTATCGCTCTGTGCTAAATCTTCACTTCCAACTGTAATGTTCTTCTATGGTGTTTTTGGGTTCTCACCCCCTGTTTCCTCTTATCCCTGTGTTTACTAATCACAATTAGAGGCCCCTTAATGTGTCTGGGCTAAGCGTTACTGCATCCATCGCATGTTCCATCAGAGCGGGTAGCCATTGTTGGATCCCTTAGGGTCTGCTGCGTTGTTATAGTGTTAGTCACCCACCTTGCCTGCAAATTGGCTAAATAAGACTTTCATTGGATATGACTTCCATTGGGTGATCAATATCTTTGCGAGTCAACCGGGCCCCTTCACAGCAGCCACAAAATGGAGGCTTTGAACATACAGTCAGATTGAGGTATCTGGGGGTCTGTAAAAAAAAAGAAAAGACAAAAGAAGGAGCTGCCACACCATACATTCAATGGAACATTTACTTTCTTCCTGGATTCCTTCAGATTTGGTGCGGTGATATGGCATCCGGATGTTGGAATGGTTAGCAAGGTAGCCTAAAGTGCTGAGGTGTTGATTGTACAGCGGAGCAAAGCACTGTGTTCATGTCCATTTTAGCGTCTGTTCTTTAAAATCCCTCCTACACATGAAATGTAGCCTATTGTATGATTATTTTGAGGTTAGAGGTGGATTCAAATGGTGTGGTGGGCCTGGATAACACAACAGCGTTTGCTCAGTACTTACTCATGTGTGAGTAAATTGGACTTGATTCATGAAAATGGAAGATTTGCCCTACAATTTATTCCTGGTTGTGTTCACCCCATGCATAATATTTTCTTAGCCTCTCCCGTTGTGTAATGAATGACAAGAGGGCTAGAACTATTCCACACACTGCAACGCTGTTGCTTTTCCCTCCACACATAATCATAAATAATACAGGTGTTTAGCCTTCACTTTTGGACAAGGCTAAACTTCCCGAGTACCAGTACTTTAGGGAAGTCAGATGATCTATTGTATGAGTGTGCATCGAGCGTCCTATTTAATAAATGAATTGAAACATCACACAGAATGTTGAGAGACGGGTGTTATTGGTGATGTGCTCTTTTGCGATACTGTTCAATCAACAATAAGCTTCGAAATGTTCAGACATCCCTTCTAAACTGAACCTAATTCAACGCCCGTGCTCTCTCTGCTGTTATGCTGATGGTGACCCCTTTCATGTTAGAAACAAAATACCTGAATTACTTCAACATTATGTCTGTAACTTAATAATGTTAAGTAAGTCCACTTACTAATGTTTAATTCATGACCCAACGGTGAGGAGAATGTCTCCGTGCTCTGCTGCTCTACTGTTCAGCAGAACATTAAGAGACATTCGTCTGGGGACAGAGAAATGGGGAATTGGAGGTGACACCGACAGCACCTTCAAGCCAGGCTACAGTATTTTAAACGTTTAGGACAATGCCTGCTTCATAAGAAAATGGTGTAAAAGAGATGACGATACGAAATCGCTAGGTTTAAGTAGCCCATTCAGCGGTGTTCAGTCTCCTAGCCTTATAATCCAAACGTGAGAAAGTGGACATGTTGGAAATACTACCCCACGCACCGTGTAAGGGAAGAATATCCTCTAGCACCTGTAAACTACACACTACACACAGCCTGCAACAGCGTGTGTGGCAAAAGGCTCGTACACTTAACTACTGTCCGTAGACCAGAATTCAAGTGTTTACAGCACTTGAACTAACATGTCAGTGTGAAATCAGGTCAAGTTGGTTTTCCCCCCTTTCAATACAGAATTCATTTCCCCCACAATATACTGTTCAATTACCAGTAGTTAACAGGAAGAAATAGGGAAAATAGTAAAAAAAAATTAAAAAATGACTGCCAGGGTCTCAAAACCTTCACATTAACCTCCAGTGACCTGAGGAAGTCGTAATGGCATTAAACACCTTAGCCCAAGACAGATGAGGGAAATCAGCCTTAACCCATTTAAGCTGAGGTGAAAACAAGAGTTCCAAGGAACAAAGAGGGGAGGAGGGAAAACTGGAGCTTGTTTGGCGTTAAGTGGCAATAACTTGCATAACGCCTCGCGGTTCTCAGACAAAGAGGAATGCGGTTAATACCGAAGCCAAATGGAATTATAAGACGGATGCTCCTAATCAGAGTCCTGATGCAGTGCAGCGTCAACAGAACGACATGGCGAAGGGAGAAATAGAAATCTGGATTTGTCGCTACTGCTTCCAATGTGTCCAGGCCAGTGTCCTATGTACTAAAACTTTTCATTTGGCTCTTCGCTACGGCATTTTGGATTTGAGAACAAATGTTTTATATGAGGTGACAGTACAGAACGTCACCTTTAATTTGAAATGAAGGCACTTTATGTATCTAATCCACAAATGGGTACCAAATACTAAACTTTTGACTAAAGGTAATACACTATAAATACATTTGTCCAAATATTTATGACGCCTTCAAATGAGTGGACTAGATACATATCTAGTCGCTAGGGCTGCTGAATCAACTGCACCTACCAACAACAGCGTGAAACTTATACAAAAAATAGGAACGCAAGGCTTTGTCGTTGTAGTTTTTTACAGAGATGTTTGGGGATCGACTAGGAATGCCTTGTCACTGCCATACACCATGCCGAGAGACAATAGTTTCTTCTCCTTAATGAGTATGGATCAGAGTACATCCCCAATGATTTCTAGAAGACCAACACATTCCAACTGTTCCAATTGGTCCTAGAAAGCAGCATTTTGAAAATTCTTTATTGGCTTTGATACTCTGATTGGTTTAGAGATGACCCAATAACTGATGACTTTGTTTTGTACAACACCCCTCGTTTTCTCATTACCCCAAACGACTTCAACGATGGCAGTCTCAGACCGAGGTACGTAGTGAACATAGAGAAGCGGAAGAATTCTGTCCGGACTCTGTGACGGTAACTCAGCTCATCCTCAAGCAGCCAGCCTGCACTGTTAGTTTTGTGGCTAACTGCTTGTTTTAAGTGAAACCCTAGTCTGGGGAGGTCGGCTGGGGTCAAGTGGAGATGAGGGGGGATCTGGAGAGGATTACTTTTGAACATGTACCTGCCACTTGTTTATGCCAATGTATTTATTAGTATGGAGGTGGAACGGGGATGTTGCGTTAGATTAACAAAATGTTGATCAAATGGATATTTCTCAACAGCATTAGAAACGTGGTCAAATTAGGCTGGGATCGAAAGGTGAGGAATATAGAGATCATTACGTTGGCAGTGTGCAGTCGCTAGTTGATATGATGTAAGAAACGAAAGGTACTGTGTTATGTATGAAATAAACATTACATTCTGTTCTGATCATGGGATAGAAAAACTCCCGGGATGTACAGTAGATTCCCAAAATGAAACAGTGGATGTACTGCATCTATCGTAGGTGTTGAAAGGGAACATATTGGCCCTCAGGGATGTGATTATGTAGCCTATACCATTTAGCCGGTAACAAGGAAGTATGATATCTGCTGAAAGGTAGACATTACCCTGGCAGGGCTAAAACTGTTTCCCCGACATAAAGGTCATACGTAACTGGAAAGTAGGGCAGCAGAGGAATTGCCTCCTTTTTGCAGGAGAAATGGCTTGTGTATTTAAGAAATGGTTCACAGGAATTCTGATCCATTGGTTATAATCCTCAAAGGTTCTCTCTTCACCCCTCCTCCCTCTCTCTCTCTCTTCCTCTCCCACTCTCTCCCTCTAATATCTCCCTTCCCTTCTCTCTTCTCATCCTACTCTCTCTTCACCCCTCCTCCCTCTCTCTCTCTTCCTCTCCCGCTCTCTCCCTCTAATATCTCCCTTCCCTTCTCTCTTCTCATCCTACTCTCTCTTCACCCCTCCTC
Source organism: Oncorhynchus clarkii lewisi (assembly GCF_045791955.1). NCBI lineage: Eukaryota > Metazoa > Chordata > Actinopteri > Salmoniformes > Salmonidae > Oncorhynchus > Oncorhynchus clarkii. Next base: position 10,751,476 of record NC_092179.1, on the reverse strand, counting down.
CCTCTCTCTCTCTTCCTCTCCCGCTCTCTCCCTCTAATATCTCCCTTCCCTTCTCTCTTCTCATCCTACTCTCTCTCTTCACCCCTCCTCCCTCTCTCTCTCTTCCTCTCCGCGCTCGCTCTCTCTAATATCTCCCTTCCCTTCTCTCTTCTCATCCTACTCTCTCTCTCTCTCTCTCTCTCTCTCATTACCTTCTCTCTTCTCATCCTGCTTTCTCTCATTCTTCTCTTCCCCAAATGAAACCACCATAGTGGGTTCCTCTCCTCTCCACCTCCACTCCTCCCCTCTTCTCCATTCAACCCATTAGCATCACTATCTCCAATAGAGGAAAGGCACTGTGTCTCCCTGACCTGCCTGTTTGACCGTCTGATTCCCTCCCAGTCTCCATGCCTGTCTGCCTGGCTGGCTATGTGCTGCATGGATAAGCGCATTGGTGGGTGGCTTTGTGAGCTTCCTGTCCCTTCCCCTGCCCTTCACCTCATTGATTTGCCATTACACTTTTTTTCTAAGGTCAGGGGAGAGTCCATTAAATGCTGGCTACTATGCAGTGTGTGTGCATAATTACGTTTTGTGTGGTGGTGTGAAAAGGGGAAAATGTTTCCCTTTACACCTGCTCTTGCATGGCCGCAAATCAGCAGCGAGTTAACAGTTAATGTGGAATCAATGTTCCAAATTAACCACAGGACACCCCAGGTCTGAGCTCAGCCTAGCTCAGCCGCGTGCCTCTCTTGCTCTACAGCCAGTGCCCTTGGGCTGAGTAAGGGAGAAACAGAGAGCACACACACAAAAATCACATGCACACAAACATTCGCCTACAGGCAACTACAGACCACACACGAACGGACACATGCATGCCAAGGCACACACACACATGCACGTGTATAAGCACATGTGCACAGGGAAGTTAGCCCATCTGAATGACAGAATAAGGCATCCTTTTATAACTGCGCTAAGTCAGACATTGATAAGGTGAAAAACATGGCGAACACTTATTTATCTCCCTAATGAAATCGAATGCTACCATGCTGTGCTGTCATGTGTTGCTGCCTTGCTATGTTTTTGTCTTAGGTCTTGTGTTGTCTCTCTTGTTGTGATGTGTATTTTGTCCTATATATATATATATATATATATATATATTTTATCCCAGCCCCCATCCCAGCAGGAGGCCTTTTGGTAGGGCGTCATTGTAAATAAGAATTTGTTCTTAACTGACTTGCCTAGTTGAATAAAGGTCACTCATCTACATAATTCTCCTTGCTGTTGTTAACCAGAATGAAAGGAGGCAGCGATATCACTCCAAGCCGGGAGGAAATTGAATCTGCAGGTGCAAATGTGGCATGTTTCCTCCCTTGGAGATAGATGCACAGCTATCTATATTTATATAAATAATATATATCTGGTCAAGAGGCCACAAGCCTGCAGGGACGAGGTTTCCTTCAGCAGACAGAATCAATCTTTACACGCCACTGAAACGCATTTCATTTCAGCTCGGCCTTCTTCACTATGATTTAATGGCTCTGGTTATTCTAAGGTACCTATTGTTTCCATTCGCCTGGGCTCCGAACAGGCCTGCGTAGGCACCTAGAAATGCAAGATGGTTTGCGATATCAGGTCTGAATTGGCTCGCTAGAGGTCTGTCTTTACTGATGTTGTCTAGTAACCGTGCACATTCCCTGCCCTCCGTATGCATTTGGACAGTCAAGCTCAAATTATAAATGTATATAGTCCAGCATGTTGGATTTGAAATCAAATGATTTGATATGAGGCGACAGTATAGAATGTCACATTTTAATTTGAGGGTACGTTTATACATATCTGTTATACCATTTACAAATGAAAGCACTTTATGTTTTTAGTTAGTAACTGAATGGTGAATGATGACCAGAGTCATTTTCTTTCCAAGTGAGTAGATAAGACGTTTCTGAACACTTCTTACCGAATCACGATAATGCCATGATTTTGAAAAATGATGAATGAATCATTAATAAAGATGATTGAGAAGCCATTCAGAGGCTACAACAAAACCATCTGACCTCTCACCATTATCAATAACAGAGGAGGTTAGCATCATTAGTCATGATTCCTTCATGATTATCTAGAATCATGGTAGCATCCACATTAATGTAGAAGTGTTCAAGAACATCTATTTTTATTTACAATAAAATGTACTCCAAAATGACACAATACATTCACCATTCAGTTCCTATTGGGCAAAACAAACAACCAAAACGAACTGCAAATGCAACCAACACGTTTGTAGAGGCGCAACTTTTGGCTATTGGTTATTGTGAGTGAATGGACCCGTAAATGATTGACTTGTGTCCGCAACAATATCTCAGGTGAATAGGACATGCATAGTTTCAATACCATAAACTTGATGTACGTAGCATGCAATGACTAACACAACATGGGACCAAATACTGAAACCGTTGACAAATGTAATACACTTTAACTGAATTTTTCCAAATACTTATGACTTCTTCAAACGGGGGGGGGGGGGGGGACTAGATACGTAAAGTTATTTCATTTCTTAATACTTGATATTTATGAAATACCCTCAAATAATTCTGTACATTTGGTCCGATAGCCTCATATGAAACACTTAAATCACAAATCCAACATGCTGGAGTTCAGCGCCAAATGTAAACTATTAGCTTCACTGTCCCAAGTACATACCCAGGGGAGTGTGTGTCAGTGTGTTTCTGCGTGCGAGCGTACGTGTGCATGCATGTCCACTGTACGCGTGTGTGTGTGTGTGTGTGTGTGTCTGCGTGCGTGTGTAAGTCTATGATGCATGTGTCTGCGTCTCCGTAAATCCATCACTCCGTCTGGGTAGCTCACGATTGCGCGTCTGCCTGGGTCTCAGTGGTATCGTGTCACTCCTAAGCAATAGCTTCTCATTAGTGTATCCAGGGCTACACATATTAATCTTGAATATTACGGAACACATCGACAGCACAGCAGCAATCCTCAGATGTCTCTCCTCGATTTGAAAAGGCTATTTGCATAGGTCCCTCTTATCATGTTCCGTCTCTGATTAAAATCTATTTTCCCTGAGACTTTAGGAGTTACCTTTCAACGGATGAAAGGGTATCGCTACATTTCAACAACCTTTTCAGACAGGATTAGAACATTTTAAATGTCATTGATCCAGGTAAAAAACAACACTTGGATTTTGAATGCATACTTGCTGTTCTTAATGTGTGCCCAACCCAAATCTGTTTGTAAACAGAAGGCTGTCAGCTATGTTGGGCTGTTGCTATACGTGTGTGCTTGAATGCTCTGAACTCTTCCCCTCTAGCTGTCTGTCTGCACCACTGTTTCCATGCTGTGTATTCAGGTATCAGAATCAAACCAGGGGCTTCTTGTAATACATCATTATGCAACTAACAAGTCGTAAGGCGCAGTGTATTTTGACATTGAGTATAGGACTGAGAGTTAAACCCACACATCTTTGCTCCTCTTCATAGATAGATAGCCTAGAAAATTGCACTCAGGGTACATGTAAATTCTCCTCTAAATACATACACCCACACGCTGGCACACTTCACTGTATTAGGCTACTGTATGAGAGAAACCTATTTAAATCCGGTTTCATATAGGCCCAATGTAATGTAGCCCTAGTTGTTGGGGAAAAAAAGAGTTGTTGGGGAAAAAAGCAATGATGTATTTTGAACTAAATTAAAACACCATTTGACTTGAGGATTTTTATTCCCACCTGAGAGGGAGAAGTAATTATATGTTTAGGGCTCCGACTCTTAAAATCCCAGGCTAAACACATAGCATTACAGATTAACTCAGTAAAGTGAATAGAAATACTCATTTAAAGAGAAGGGGATTATAGATGGGTTGGCTGACAACGTCACAAAAATAATGTGCACGCATTCGACGTGGACGAAGGAGCGTTTTGTTATGATTCTTACTGGTCAGAAAGCTATCAACAATGACAAGAACCTACCATGTGGGGAATTGTACGTGGCTCGTTTCAGCTCGTCGTATCTTGTTATTGATACCATGTCTTGTTTTGAGGTGTTTTGACTGATGTCATGTCTATGCTAATATGGCAAAGCTTCTGCAAAAACATTTAAAAAAAAACTGTGATGATGAATTTGAGAGACAACAAGTGCTCACTGTACAAATGCATTTATGTTTCCAATGAACATTTGGAGACTAAATGTTGTTAACAGTCTAAGCCAACCCCGTCTGGTTTGCCCCATGTTGCTAAACAACCAACCCATCTATAAACTTACACAGAGCTCTGATGACAACATCAAAATGTAAGGTCAACAGTACTGTATGCATTGTACAGTAGACCAGTCTACATATGAATTGTGTTACATGGAGACCGGCTACTGTGCTAATACTCTGCTACACAGAGCGATAGGATGTGGTGGCCTTGGATAGGCCTGCCAGGCACACTGTTTGGTCTGCCATTTTCCCACCACAGGATGAAGATGGCTCCATCAGAGGCCAATTACAATGCTACAATGGTGGTTAGGTTTCATGGTGAGCATTGAGCAATGCTATATCATTTCATATTGAATAGCTGTTGGTTTGGCTTCTGTCTGGAAGAGGGGGGTTCTGGACCCACTGTGCCCATGTTCAGTATAAACTCCATTGGTGTTCAGAAGCACCAAGGTAGACTGACTCACTGATCCAGCAACAGGGTAAACACTGTCAATGGACAACTGTGCCTCATATATAGGAGACATTATAGTAAACCTTACATGTTGACCTCTCATTGGAATATTCCATGAGCGTTGGAGAGGTTATCGTTTGGAGAGAGAGAGAGAGAGAGAGAGAGAGAGAGAGAGAGAGAGAAACGCCCCAATGCAGTTAAGGGATTAGAGACTCGCTGCTTCTCTCTCTAATTCCTGCAAGGTGTAGGTCAGGCTCCGCAGATATGTGGTTAAGTGATTGTGTTCAATGTGGTCTATGCTCTGCAGCTAAAATGTCTCGCCGTGACAGGGGTAATTACGCAAAAGCTCCGGATGCAACGTGCAGAAATGGTGCTGAAGCGAATGGATCTATCTGATGCACCATGCATCGTGGGAGTGTGTGGGTTTGCGTGTGTTTTATGTGTGTTGCGTACAGCCCCGGGATAGGCCTATTAGTTATTTCGTGGCAGGTAGCTACTGAGAACGAGTTATCTTTGATAGCAACAGGATGATTCAACGGAGAGCAAAGCGAGAGGGGAGGGAGAGTTTGCCACCATTCTGAGGGTTTCTAGACGTGCCTTGTGTGCGCGCTCTCTAAATGCATCAGCAACAGGACGCACATCATAGCATAAATATACGCACAAATCCACCTGTTTCATATGTGTATATATATATATACATTCGACGTCGTATCTTTTTGGTGTGAATTCATTCATATTCTATTTCCATTATAAAGCACATTCTGCAGTTGCGCAAAAGCTTTCCTGCGTCTGAAGGTTCGAGAACAATCAGTAGTAACCTTCCAAGCTATCATGCTTGTCCGATTGTTACATTTGCAGTAAAACACAACGGTAACCATTTTGATACATACTATTTTATATAGCTTAGCAACACCTTTCTCGTTATACTATTATTTACTGTGTCGTCAAAGCCTTCCCCAAACCAGATATTTCCCGTTAACTTCTTGGAAATACGTAGTGCAACAGTGGCGATATGGAATACGCTCCACATATCTGCTCTCTAGATGACTGTATACATATTGGAGAAAGGGGGGAACTCACCCGCAGTAGTCATCTTCATCGACCGATATGTATTCCCTATACCCCCATCTAGTGCACTGGTCCAGAGACGGAGGAGAGAAAGCGCGCAACGCAGACAAGCCTAGACGGCTTCTTATTTTTACGCAGTTGGAGAGACCAGCTCCAGCTTTTCCTTCTTCCCAGTGTTGTTCCCTATCAGAAAACGGAAAGTCCACAAGCAGAGAGAGCTGTTGGGTTGGTAGAAGAGCCTCTATCCCCCGTGTCCTTTTCCACGGTGGTTAACGGCGCATCTCCCCCTCGATCAGCTGTCACAGAGACATGGTGCTTTCTGCTCAACACTCATTAATTTCGGAACAACCCCGGCTCTCCAGAGAACAGCCAATAGCGTCAGAGATCCAGGCACGGCGCTCGCAGCATCCCGCGTCTGGTTGGCTGAATTCACACGTCTGTCCTTTCTTCGACCCTCTCTTCCAGGGAGTCTTGAAGCAATAAGGAGGGAAATGAGATGAGGGTGCAGGAAGAAAATGGATATATGTACCTATTAGAGCTCGCGCTCGGACTGAGTCCCAGGGGGGTTTGAACACATTGTTCTACAAACGGATGTTCCTGCTGGGTCAGAGAGGTTATCCCTCACCTTGGAGAATGAGATATATCTCGCCTGTCGGAGTCCTGAAGTTCAGAAGCTCCGTTCCTGTGTGGTTTATCAGTGGTTTGGAACAGATAGTCTGGATTCCCACACCCTCTGTGCATCAGGTCCTGGAGACATTTAGGACGAGTTGCTTTCCCTTTTGGTGCCATTTTGTCATAACATGCATTTATTAAGTAGTTACTTCCTTGTAATAACTCCTGGGATGAATCACGTAAAACATCATTAAGCTTCTCATAATGAGAAGTTCTCGACTTCTAAAGTGCCCTTACTTTGTCAAGGCTTCAGCGGCCATCACCCCCTAGCTTTCAGAAAGGAGCCAACTCCATTTTCAGGGATGAATGAATTGTGAAGGAAGTTGTCCTTAAGCTGGCTTCGCACTTTTACCACCCATGCTCAGACCTTCAGAGTTGACCCAGGGGACTGCACACACACACACACACACACACTCTGACAACAGGGACATAGCTCATAATAAAACTCTCAATGGAGTGAATGGCAGTCATTTTATGTGGTGCATGACTAGTAGGGGAGAATGGGGTAAACTGAGCCAAAGTGTTAGTTGAGCCACCCATTGTTTCTAAACCATACACAAAATGAATCATGTGACCAACTACACTACCAGTCAAAAGTTTTAGAACACCTACTTATTCAAGGGTTTTTCTTTATGTTTACTATTTTCTACATTGCAGAATAATAGTGACGACATCAAAACTATGAAATAACACATATGGAATCATGTAGTAACCAAAAAAGTGTTAAACAAATCAGAATATATTTTATATTTGAGATTCTTCAAATAGCCACCCTTTGCCTTGATGACAGATTTTCACAGTCTTGGCATTCTCTCAACCAGCATCACCTGGAATGCTTTACCAACAGTCTTGAAGGAGTTCCCACATATGCTGTGCACTTGTTGGCTGCTTTTCCTTCACTCTGCGGTCCGACTCATCCCAAACCATCTCAATGTGGTTGAGGTCGGGGGATTGTGGAGGCCAGGTCATCTGATGCAACACTCCATCACTCTCCTTCTTGGTAAAATAGCCTTTAACCAGCCTGAAGGTGTGTTGGGTCATTGTCCTGTTGAAAATGATAGTCCCAAAAGCTCCAATTTGGACTCCAGAACAAAGGACAAATTTCCACCAGTTTAATGTCCATTGATTTTGTTCCTTGGCCCAAGCAAGTCTCTTCTTCTTATTGATATCCTTTAATAGTGGTTTCTTTGCACCAATCCGACCATGAACAGTTGATGTTGAGATGTGTCTGTTACTTGACATATGCAAATTGCATTTTCAAATAGAGGAGAGACATCTGAGGATTGCTGCTGTGCTGTCGATCTATTGGGATGCAATTTCTGAGGCTGGTAACTCTAATGAACGTACACTCTCCAGCAGGGCTAACTCTGGGTTTCCATTCCTGTGGAGGTCCTCATGAGAGACAGTTTCATCATAGAGCTTGATGGTTTTTGCGACTGCACTTGAAGAAACTTTCGAAGTTCTTGAAATTGGCCGTATTGACTGACCTTCATCTCCTAATATAATGATGGCCTGTCGTTTCTCTTTGCTTATTTGAGCTGTTCTTGCCATAATATGGACATGGTCTTTTACTAAATAGGGCTATCTTTTGTATACCCCCCTACCTTATCACAACACAACTGATTGGCTCAAATACATTAAGAAGGAAAGAAATTCCACAAATTAACTTAAGAAGGCACACCTGTTAATTGAAATGCATTCCAGGTGACTACTTCATGAAGCTGGTTGAGAGAATGCCAAGTGTGCAAAGCTGTCATCAAGGCAAAGGGTGGCTATTTGAAGAGTCTCAAATATAAAATATATTTTGATTTGTTTAATACTTTTTTGGTTACAATATGATTACATATTTGTTATTTCATAGTTTTGATGTCTTCACTACTATTCTGCGATGTAGAAAAACACTTGAATGAGTAGGTGTTCTAAAACTTTTGACCGGTAGTGTATTTAGAAAGAGGTCATCATTTCATGGAGTCGGTGAAGGAAAAATCCACATAGAAAAAGTGGTAAGCAAGTTAGGTCCAAAACACAGATTTTTACAAAGTCACATTAATGTATTGTGTTTTAGGTTTTATGATGGTATCTAAACCAAAGTAGATCATTTTAAGATGGTTCTATCAGTTGGGGTCCGATGTATACAACACGAGATTCTAAACCTAGCATGAAAGTTCATCATTGCAGTTGTGTGGGCTAATATAGTCAAAATGTTTCCCTTGGGGTAAGGAGAGACAATGGCCACCATACCCTATACAAATGATGATGACATTTAGTCAGTTTTATGCCTAATATGCATAGTATCTTTGCAATGTGTCATGCATATGAACTCACGATAGTCCATTTTTATTGTTATAGAGCAGACATCATGCACCGTGTGTACAAACATAAAACAAGCAGGGGTCCAGGCCCCTTGAGGTTCTTGAAAGAGCAGCCAGGGAAGTGAAAGAAGGGAAGAAGTCCATTCGAGCAGCAGCAAGGGATGAACAAATTGGACTGAATGACAAGAGGTATATTGACAAAAAAAAGACAACGAACATGAAAGAGAGGCAATGATAGAGAAGCAGAGGCACAGAAGGTCTTATCTGACGACATGGAGTCTGAGCTTGCTTAACATAATCGCAAATCTCGTGGTCCAGTTTCATGGGCTTCGAATGCAGAGAACTTTCCTATGAACTGGCACTTCGAAACAACGTCCCAGTCCCAGACAACTGGTCAAGCAATGGAAGGGTAAGTGATATTGAACAGAGAGATCTATGTTTAAATGTAGGCATACATTTAAGATATACAATGTACCACACCCTTGTTCCATGAATTAAACGTTGACCTACCAGCACAATCACCCACTGTCACAGGACACACCCACTTACCCCAAGGCGGCTCAATTTACCCAATATCCTGTGTTAGATGTGCCAAGAGACCACTTTTTTTCGAAAAGTTATGTTTTCAAAAATGTTATGTTTACATGAATTCTCATTATTTCGTTAGAAGAATACTATATTTCCCTTGACATAGTGATGCTCAATGTAAAAAATGGCTCAAAATACCCCACTCTCCCCTACTGCCATGGCGTAAAAAATGTACACAGTGCACAAAACATTAGGAACACCTTCCTAATATTGAGATGCACCCCCTTTTGTCCTCAGAACAGCCTCAATTCGTCGAGACATGGACTCCACAAGGTGTCAAAAGCATTCCACAGGGATGCTGTGAAAAACCCAGCAGTGTTGCAGTTCTTGACACAAACCCGGTGCGCCTGGCACCTACTACCATACCCCGTTCAAAGACACTTAAATGTTTTGTCTTGCCCATTCACCCTCTGAATGGCACACATACACAATCCATGTGTCAATTGTCTCAAGGCTTAAAAATCCTTTGTTAACCTGTCTCCTCCCCTTCATCTACACTGATTGAAGTGGATTTAACAGGTGACATCAATAAGGGATCATAGCTTTCACCTGGATTCACCTGGTCAGTCTATCTCATGGAAAGAGCTGCTGTTCCTAATATTTTTTACACTCAGTGTATATCAAAATTAAAAGCTATAAATTGGTTTTCAGGGTGGTACTACGTTTATCGTTTGAATGATTTATTCCTTCCCGGACCCTGTTTATGAAGGAATTCTGCAAATATTCTGCAAATGGTGACATTTTAGACCTCCCCTTTGCTGGGGAAGAGGGCCTAAAAGGGCAGCAGAGTTCATTGAGTGAATTTCACATACTAAAACGGTTTTACTGGGAACATAACAAAAACTGATCTGCTCATCTGAGCTAAGCAATGGACATCTGTAAACATATTAAATGTACAGTCAGACTATTTGTGGTGAACTTTGTATTGTAGTTAACGACTAATTGTAACCAGAATGTTCTACGTTCAAATCCCACTGGGAACTATTTGATCAGTCCACAGGATGGATGTTGTAGTCCTGTGTGGTTAGACTCAATAATGAACAGGTCTAGTTTAAAAACCAGATGGAAACTTTCTCTGCAACGCCCTGTCTTATAGCATTTGCTTCAAGCCCATAGACATGATAAATAACCCAGAAGCTGTCAGTTCTATAGGAATATCTCTATGCTTCATGGAGACACGCCACAGTCTTATTCATCATTAACTCAAAGTCACAGTAAAGCAAACAAACCCCGTGTCACACCTCATAGTAAGTACGGCACAGTGCGGATGTGGAAGCGTATGAGAAATAACCGATGAGCTGGGCAGCGTCTTGTTTTCTCAGGAAAACGTTTTTGAGCTTGGTGACAGAGTTTGACATTGAGCTACATGCCTACAGCCCGCATGAATCTTGGCTAGACCACAGTATGAGCTTGCTCAAATAGCAGCATCTCAGATGGTCGATGTATCCTTCAAGCCGGGGTTTGGGCTCCAGCAGGTTCACTGAAGCTCTCTTTAAGACGGCACAGGTGGAGGGTGTTTTGGGAAAAGCCCATTAAGAAAAGAGCAACTTGGAAGGGTCCAGCGAGCCAGGCTGCTCATTATATTGTTATACCCCTGATAAAAACATATCTATTATTATTTGATTTACCAACACCAGGCAAGGCAAGCAGGAAGCGAGTGAGCGTTCTCGTCTGTGTAAATTAAACCCATTGCCCTTCGTAACCACGTTAAAGGAAATGATTCCCTCGTTATTATGCTAATGTTGCTATAAATAACCTAAGGTACGTATGTATTTATATACTGTGTGTGAGGTAGCCACTCTACAGTATGACAGCAGGGTTGAAACAAAGATAAGCCATATCATTTGCATGTTGTGTTCGGTAAATGTCGTATGAAAAACGTTTTCTTTCCCCCCTACACACGTTCATGTTTCTCGTGTATTTTTAGAGCAGAGAAATAGACATGCTCCAACGTGGAAATGGACTAAAGCAGTGAGTCAGCACCATGGGACTGTGAGTGAGTCATTCAACTACTACAGTATGTGTCGGGTTTCACATTAAAACACTATTTCGTCTTTGTGTACCGAGCTGATTTATTCTATAAATATAGAGACTGCAGGCAGAGAAATGTTCTCTTTTCCAATGCTCTATGCTCTAGGACCAGCCAAAATGCCATAAGTAGGGCCTACGTATCCCAACTCACCCCACGCACCTTGCCTGAGCAAACACACACACACACACACACACGCTTTATGGCCCCGAGCACAATCTGCTGGTGCGGTAAAAACCCCAAGAGCACTTCAAGGTGTAATCGGCACGTTGTAGATGGTACGGTTATAAAATGCCTTTCTTCAAAAACTCAATAATGTGGTCAGTTGCACAGCTAATTTACGCTGGCTTGTTAAAGGATGGCCCACACTGGCAATGTTAAAAGTATTTTTAAAAAAGGGAGATTTACTAGGCAGTATTATACTGTAATAAAAGACTGACTTGTGTCAGCACCTTCACTGGCTCTGGAGTTCATTCAGCTCAACCCACAGGCCTCCTTCAGTGCCTCCTCCGCTGTCCTTGTCAAAAGAGCTCACAAGAAACAACCTAATGCCCCCCCCCAGTCAAAGGCGTCCGACATTTGTATTCATCGTCCCTCTCGGCAGCAGCAGCAGCAGCAGCACACCTACTCCTAAGACCTGTCTGAAATGCAACAAAAGTTTAGGACATAAAAGAGGGGGCTTTCTTTTTTCGTTTGTCCACCCGTGAGAGAACTGAGGCTGAGGAATATAGCCCGAGGTTGTTTGATATCCCCTCTGTGGAGAAGAGGAGGCACAGCGATGACACTCTCTCTCTCTCTCTCTCTCTCTCTCTCTCTCTCTCTCTCTCTCTCTCTCTCTCTCTCTCTCTCTCTCTCTCTCTCTCTCTCTCTCTCTCTCTCTCTCTCTCTCTCTCTCTCTCTCTCTCTCTCTCTCTCTCTCTCTCTCTCTCTCTCTCTCTCTCTCTCTCTCCTCCCTAGTTGTAAGAGAAAGGATTGCTGTGCTTTTCGTTTTCGGACCTCTCTATCACTCCAACAGAGGATACAGTGGGGAGACGGGACACTGTCACTGAGGACAGGCTCCAGGGAAGAAAGACGAGGTAAAACAAGTGAAATCTTACCAAACAAAAGCAGAGCAGAGAGAGAGAAGGAGGAGATGGAGACGGTAAGAGAGAGGGTAAGAGAGAGGGTAAGAGAGAGAGAGAGAGAGAGAGAGAGAGAGTGAATAAAGTTGGAAGGAGGTGTAATGTAGAGATGACAGGTTCTTTCGTAGGGGAGGCTTGTGAAGGTAAGGAAGTGTAAGAGAGAGAGAGAGAACCACAGAGGAGACCGCCGGGCTGAGAGAGAGCATGATAACTAGGACAGCTGAGGGATAGGACAGCACTCAGTTTCCTTCCCTCTAGTCCCCACAGCAGGTTTGCTCTTGACTGAACTGATGGGTTGATGAGGTTAGTCTACTCAATGTACACTGACTACATTACATGGCAGAGGCTCAGTAAGGGGGAACGGGTGAATGGCTGATTTTCTTGTTGTTTATATAAATTATGCTTCACCCGTCAAAGGACATGCAGCTTGATGTAGTGTAACATGCATTTACCAACCTCCAAAACAAGAACCACACAGTGTGTTCAGTTTATATCCAGAGTGGCTTGTAGTTTGCTGTGGTTTGGATGTGTTTTTAGACGTTTGTTTTTCCAGGCTCGCATGTGGATCACCACTGTTCAGTGTGTTTTCACATTGCTCTGCCTGCACACCTATTACATGATACACTGGGCAAGGCATGGATCCATTATTGATAGAAGGGACTCCTGGTCCTGGGCTGTGTTTTTTTGTTGATGCAATATTACTGAGCCTGTGTGGCGGTATGGGGTCTTCATCTGGAATGGGAGAAATGTACTTATGACTTTGACACCTTTTCAACTCCCCCCCCCCCCCTGATCCTGATTCCCCGTGTTTGTCAGTTCGGTCTTCACACCTCCAATACACCGGTGACATCAAAGCCGATGTAGATATTGTGAATGATTTGACGTGGGAGGAATGGGATCAGGGCCTGTTGATCAATGCTTGTGCCATTCCCTTTGATGTGTTCCCGATAAGTTTTTAGTTAAGTGATCCCCCAACTGTGAATAAAAGAGCAACGAAGGAGCTATTCATGTCATGTAGCCACAGGCAGGTAGATCGGGAAGATCATCTGTTTCTCTCAGGTTTTCCATTAAAACATGAGGTTTCACATCTGCAGGGAAATGAACGGTGTGTTTAAGGCGCGTAGTTTGGCCAATGGCCGTAGTCTGCAGTTGAGCGTACATGTTTATGCGACGTACGAGACACCGCGGCTACGTTTGTATGAGTCACGTGTAAACGCACTCATGTACAGAACGTTCGCGAACCCGTTGACCAGAAGCTACATTCCGTCTGTGATTCTCCCTACGGAAAAACCCATCCACACAATTTCAATCTATCTTTGTGGCGGGCCTACACCGCTACACTAGACATGCTAAAGCCTAAGACACAGTATGCCCAGATGTACGTTACGTTGTCAATGGATTCTGAAATGTTCCTTGTTTCTCTGTTTCCACATTATACTCATTTGTGTTGCCTCCGTGAATGACTTGTGATGATTATGCAAATAAGGCAGTGGAGCAGCACGGGTAATTATCTCAGCGGAGAATGGGCTTTTGGATATTCTCTGACTGCCACTGGGAGAGATAGTCTGCCTCCAAAATGGCATCCTATTCCTTATAAAGGGCACTACTTTCGACCTGGGTCCATAAGACTGATCAAAAGAAATGCACTATAGGATGGAATTTGGGACGCTGCCGGAGAAACCAAACCAAGGGTCAAGGAATAGAGACTGCATTTGAGACTGTGCATGGCCGCGGTGTTGGTTACAAACACCCCCGGGGACGCTTTGTAGAAGAAACGCGTGTAGGCTATTGTCGGATCTGTTTATTCACTATGGAAGCAGCCTTTTGTGCTGTGAAGGTGTTTAGTGGTGAATTCAGGATTTTTGCATTCTTATCTACGTACATGCTGATGTTGGTCTATTGTTTTTTGGGGGAATTTCTCTTCACGCTTCATATACGTTTTGTCTCCGTCTCAAGCTTCTGTCCAAGTTGTCTATCGATCTTTTTGTTGATATATCTATGAGACACAAAACACGTGTCGGTCATACAGCCCAGTTATCAAGGTTGAGACCTGCAGTATGTTCAAAAGACACGTTCAACTCTTAATGGACACCCAAAGAATTCTGGTTGTGACAAGCATGCAGAGGCATAGTCAGACAAAGAATGATCCGGAGCATCAGTATGAAGCATCAGTATTCATTCAGCCACCAATGAGAGCAGTAGGATTTCAGGCGGCCAGGTGGACAGGGAGGGGAACAGAGGCCAGGGGCCCTCAATGAACCTGGGGGGACCTCGTCCCATGGCCCCGGGGACTCTTCTCCAGTCCAGGAGGTGGTAAATTACTCATTAGTGTGTGAGTCATGGGGAGGTGATGGGAGAGAGTGCCAAGAGGTTGGCTCTGACTGAGGCGGGAGGCTGGTTCTCCCACTGAGAGGCCAGCGCTGAGAGGGGCGATGCCCATCAGGAGAGGACACTTGCTGGGGTGAGAGAGAGCCAGACTAGCCTGGGGTCAATTAACCTCCAAAGCAAGCCGATGAGTCATCGCTGAATAATTTTTATAGACACAATTGTAAAAGTTTTAAGGACACAAAGACCCTAAACAGTTACATTTTGTGTGGAAACTGGGAAGTAGCTACACTAAAGACATCTCATTGTTCCTGCTAAAACAATGGCTCGCAATTTCAGAGAGTTTCAGAGAATAGAAAAAAAAGAGTGGGAAAGAAACCCGAGCACCCCCTAAAGCCCAGATCCCAGTCACTGTAGAAAGGAACACAACATAAATCATCTCTTGAAAAGCTGCTCCCCCCGGAAAATAAAATTGAATTTGTCAGTGAGTGCATTCAGCAGACTTCATAGTCCACAATGGGAAGCCGGCCAGACAGGCCTTCTCCCCCCTCTCTCCAAGCAGGCCCAAGCCCTGGCCCAGCTTTTTGATGTGCCTGTCAGTGGGGTTATGACATACTGCATCCCCTCTCCTTTGAATTTGTCATGCGATTAAACCGCCGGTTAATGGAATAATCCAACAAAGATGCAGAGTGCAATGCCCCAATCAATGCCAATAAAATAAAGACTCTTCCTTCTATTATACGAGTGCCATAACACAACACAGAACCTCATCCTGGTTCCTTCATTTTCTCCTTAACTTCTGATCTGGTGAACTCACTACCCAATCAAAAAAAATCTTTCAAAGGGGGAATATGCCAAATGCCAATTCCAGGTGCTGCTCGGTGCTGCTGCTGTCAGAAAGGCACAAAGCACGGATGAGTGGGAAAGGCAACGGATGGCAGGAGAGTGTGTCAGGGAAGTTTTTTGTAACGCACAGAGGGTCGCTGGGTGTTAAAACATGCCATTACCTGCTGCCTATGCCTCTTTCTGGAGATGGAGGGAGGAAAGGAGGAGAGGAGAAGAGAGGAGAAGAGAGGAGAGGAGAGGAGAGGAAAAAGAGAGAAGACAAGACTTGAGGAGAGGAAAGGATGGATGGATACAGCCATTTGATGCTCAGCTGGACAGACTCAGCGGGGGGGGGGGGGGGGGGGGGTGCTACGTGGGGAACACTTTTACACATTGACGGGAAAACGAGGGGATGCCGTCGTCTTTGTCACTCTCGTCAACCGTGAAAGCAGCCAGTAATATCCTTGATGCACAATTAAACCATGCTGGTGATCCACCACCCATCAACACACGTATTCAGATGTCATTAATCTGTCAGCTGATGAATAGTGGACCTAAAGTAGTGGCATGGAGTTTTTCCTGCCCGCGTGGTCAAATCAAATCAAATCAAATTTATTTATATAGCCCTTCGTACATCAGCTGATATCTCAAAGTGCTGTACAGAAACCCAGCCTAAAACCCCAAACAGCAAGCAATGCAGGTGTAGAAGCACGGTGGCTAGGAAAAACTCCCTAGAAAGGCCAAAACCTAGGAAGAAACCTAGAGAGGAACCAGGCTATGTGGGGTGGCCAGTCCTCTTCTGGCTGTGCCGGGTGTAGATTATAACAAAACATGGTCAAGATGTTCAAATGTTCATAAATGACCAGCATGGTCGAATAATAATAAGGCAGAACAGTTGAAACTGGAGCAGCAGCACAGTCAGGTGGACTGGGGACAGCAAGGAGTCATCATGTCAGGTATTCCTGGGGCATGGTCCTAGGGCTCAGGTCCTCCGAGAGAGAGAAAGAAAGAGAGAATTAGAGAGAGCATATGTGGGATGGCCAGTCCTCTTCTGGCTGTGCCGGGTGGAGATTATAACAGAACATGGCCAAGATGTTCAAATGTTCATAAATGACCAGCATGGTCAAATAATATTAAGGCAGAACAGTTGAAACTGGAGCAGCAGCACAGCCAGGTGGACTGGGGACAGCAAGGAGTCATCATGTCAGGTAGTCCTGGGGCATGGTCCTAGGGCTCAGGTCCTCCGAGAGAGAGAAAGAGAGAAGGAGAGAATTAGAGAACGCACACCTAGATTCACACAGGACACCGAATAGGACAGGAGAAGTACTCCAGATATAACAAACTGACCCTAGCCCCCCGACACATAAACTACTACTGCAGCATAAATACTGGAGGCTGAGACAGGAGGGGTCAGGAGACACTGTGGCCCATTCCGAGGACACCCCCGGACAGGGCCAAACAGGAAGGATATAACCCCACCCACTTTGTGGTGACCTGAGAAGGAAGACACTCTGGGTCCTTGACCTGAGGGTTTGTGTTGGTGGAGTTTGCCGTTTGCCAACAGATCCTACAGCTCTATGTTGATCTCGAGAAATACTTCTGTCTGTTATTTCTTTTCACCTTGTCTATCAAAAACGCCTCTCTCGTTGTGGAAGCACAATCATTTCTCTGTGCAATTGCACTTTACATCACATACAATTCCTCCGACCCAGTGTTTTAGAGAAAGTGCCAATCGTCACAATACAAAAGATAACACATACTGTGTGTCAGATGAATAAGAAGCATTGGCGGGTCGCGATGGTACGCTAGTTAATTAACTGGGAAAAACAATTTGACACATTTTCCCTATTATATAAACCTTATTTGTCTCTGCAGACAATGCAGGAGGGACGTGTGAGAAACACTGGTTGTCTAAATATGGTTCTTCCATCCAGCTTAACTGTACAAATGGACCTCATTGTCTTCAGAGGAATTCGATTTTCTGCCATACTGCCGCCACACGACACTCCTCTCCTGGGTCTGCCGGCACCATGCTGCCCCTTATCAACAGCACTCAGGGTGTGGAATTGGGTTCTGGCGCATAGAAAACCCACGAGGGGAGAGAGGGGGAGAGGAAGGAGAAAGAAAAAGAAGCAGGCCTACAGTATATTCCTCTTGAGGACCCCCTCCTCCTTTCTCCTCTCCTCCTTCTCCCGCTCTCCTCTCCGCTCCCCCACCCAGGCACCAGCCGCCTACATACACACGCATCGTGCGCATTAGTCGCCAGCCACTAAACCCAGTGATGGATCTCCCAGTGGGGACGCATTTTATAAGCTCTAATTTGCTCCGTTATCTTGTGCTGAGAGCCTGTACCTAAATGGAGCAGTTTTCATCACCTGGAAGAGATAGAGATAGTACAGGTGTGAGTTGGGATCCTTGTACCAGGACCCTGTCCGACGTTTCTGTCACTACCTCCCCGTAACAAGCAATGTTTGAAATGTGTTCTTCCCTCTTGTGGCTTTGAGTCAGTGACTCTTATCACGAAGTGAATTTTTGTGCGTGTGTGTTCATGCGTGCGTGTGTCTGTGTGTCTCTGCGTGTGTGTCTGCGTGCGTGCGTGTGTGTCTGTGTGTCTCTGCGTGTGTGTCTGTGTGTCTCTGCGTGTGTGTCTGTGTGTCTCTGCGTGTGTCTGTGTGTCTCTGCATGTGTGTCTGCGTGCGTGCGTGTGTCTGTGTGTCTCTGCGTGTGTGTCTGCGTGCGTGCGTGTGTCTGTGTGTCTCTGCGTGTGTGTTCATGCGTGTGTGTGTCTGTGTGTCTCTGTGTGTGTGTCTGTGTGTCTCTGCGTGTGTGTCTGCGTGTCTCTGCGTGTGTGTCTGTGTGTCTCTGCGTGTGTGTCTGCGTGCGTGCGTGTGTGTCTGTCCATTTCCATACGTGCATGTTTACACTGCTCCCTTTTGTTTGTTTCTAGGAAATGACCGACATGAACAATGTGTATCTCTGACTAAGGCCTCCCGAGTGGCACAGTGGTTTAAGGCACTGCATCGCAGTGCTTGAGGTGTCACTACAGCCCCGGGTTCGATCCCAGGCTGTGCCACAGCCAGATGTGACAGGGAGATCTATGAGGTGGTGCACAGTTGGCTCTGTGTCGTCCGGGTTTGGGGAGGGTTTGGCCGGTAGCCAGTTGGACGGTATTTCCTCCGACACATTGGTGCGGCTGGCTTCCGGGTTAAGTGAGTAGTGTGGCTTGGCAGGTCATGTTTTTCGAAGGACGCATGGCTTTCGACCTTCGCCTCTCCTGAGTCTGTAGGTGAGTTGTAGCGATGGGACATGACTGTAACTACCAATTGGTGAGAAAAGGGGGTAAACATACCAATAAATATACAGTGCCTTGCGAAAGTATTCAGCCCCCTTGAACTTTGCGACCTTTTGCCACATTTCAGGCTTCAAACATAAAGATATAAAACTGTATTTTTTTGTGAAGAATCAACAACAAGTGGGACACAATCATGAAGTGGAACGACATTTATTGGATATTTCAAACTTTTTTAACAAATCAAAAACTGAAAAATTGGGCGTGCAAAATTATTCAGCCCCTTTACTTTCAGTGCAGCAAACTCTCTCCAGAAGTTCAGTGAGGATCTCTGAATGATCCAATGTTGACCTAAATGACTAATGATGATAAATACAATCCACCTGTGTGTAGTCAAGTCTCCGTATAAATGCACCTGCACTGTGATAGTCTCAGAGGTCCGTTAAAAGCGCAGAGAGCATCATGAAGAACAAGGAACACACCAGTTGTGAAGAAGTTTAAAGCCGGATTTGGATACAAAAATATTTCCCAAGCTTTAAACATCCCAAGGAGCACTGTGCAAGCGATAATATTGAAATGGAAGGAGTATCAGACCACTGCAAATCTACCAAGACCTGGCCTCCCTCTAAACTTTCAGCTCATACAAGGAGAAGACTGATCAGAGATGCAGCCAAGAGGCCCATGATCACTCTGGATGAACTGCAGAGATCTACAGCTGAGGTGGGAGACTCTGTCCATAGGACAACAATCAGTCGTATATTGCACAAATCTGGCCTTTATGGAAGAGTGGCAAGAAGAAAGCCATTTCTTAAAGATATCCATAAAAAGTGTCGTTTAAAGTTTGCCACAAGCCACCTGGGAGACACACCAAACATGTGGAAGAAGGTGCTCTGGTCAGATGAAACCAAAATTGAACTTTTTGGCGACAATGCAAAACGTTATGTTTGGCGTAAAAGCAACACAGCTGAACACACCATCCCCACTGTCAAACATGGTGGTGGCAGCATCATGGTTTGGGCCTGCTTTTCTTCAGCAGGGACAGGGAAGATGGTTAAAATTGATGGGAAGATGGATGGAGCCAAATACAGGACCATTCTGGAAGAAAACCTGATGGAGTCTGCAAAAGACCTGAGACTGGGACGGAGATTTGTCTTCCAACAAGACAATGATCCAAAACATAAAGCAAAATCTACAATGGAATGGTTCAAAAATAAACATATCCAGGTGTTAGAATGGCCAAGTCAAAGTCCAGACCTGAATCCAATCGAGAATCTGTGGAAAGAACTGAAAACTGCTGTTCACAAATGCTCTCCATCCAACCTCACTGAGCTCGAGCTGTTTTGCAAGGAGGAATGGGAAAAAATTTCAGTCTCTCGATGTGCAAAACTGATAGAGACATACCCCAAGCGACTTACAGCTGTAATCGCAGCAAAAGGTGGCGCTACAAAGTATTAACTTAAGGGGGCTGAATAATTTTGCACGCCCAAGTTTTCAGTTTTTGATTTGTTAAAAAAGTTCTAAAGGTAGTTGCCATGCATGGTGTTCACCAGAGGACAGTGACAGGCTGACGCTAGCTTACCTACCAAGGCCATACATGAAACAGGTGGGACACAAACACTGCCTTCATTCACATTCCAGTTTCAATGTGACACACTCCAGCTTTTATCCAATAAACATACAGTACATTCAGTCATTCATTTCCATGTAATCCCTGTGCTGTTTGCCTTCGGCCTGTAATAACCACAGACATTTAGACACCGGCTTGTCAGCTGACCAAATTCAGTGGTACTGTTAAGTGCCTCCTTGAAGGAGGGAGGTGCAGGAATCAGGAGCAGGAGAGCAAGGAAGTCCCAGTGGCACAATTGTTTATTCCGAAAGTCCCAACTCAACAACAACATGGGGGGGAATACGCCCAAACGAGGTCGCCACACACAGGGAAAATAAACGATACCCACGGGAGAGAAACCTCTACTCCTACACACATACCAAAATGGTACAACTGCTGTGAGAAAGAAAGCCCCGTGGTGCAGACCCGCACCCCTAACGAAGTAGCCACAGCAAAACAATCCCGCACAAAGACTAACAGGCAGCGGAGGTAAATAAACCCACCGAAATCAACTAATAGGACACAGGTGTAAACAATACAGACAGAAAAAAAAATGGATCGGTGGCAGCTCGGTGGCAACGACGACCCCCGAGCACCGCCCCAACAGGAAGAGGAGCCATCTTCGGTGGAAGTCGTGACAGGTATATGTGGAGGTGTGAGATCATAGCAGGTTGAAAGGTACAGTAGCAGCCTGGGGTGGCGTTCATAGTTAGCTCTGTGCCCTCTGTGCCCTCAGAGTGGTGGAAGCAGGTTGCAGAATGCATCCCAGGCCGTGAGATAGTGATGGAATTGTAGGTCACCACAAATGCCATGTAACCTATAGCTACAACTGAACTCACTCAGCTCAGATTCATTCTAGCAATATTGATTGAGACAGAGATTAATGAATTTAAATATTAAACTACTAGAGATGATGTATTCCTTTCACTTAAATGATCTGATATATCCCTTGATCTGTGTATTAACGGAATAGTAATCAGCCCAGTAAGTAGGCTAGTTGTTATGAACGTGATACAGCCTGAACAGAACTAGACCACTGGGAGGAAACAGAGCCGGCCTGGTAATGATTTTTAGCAGTGTGAAGCCTGTATATCCATGTACTGACAGAGAGACACCATTGAGCTTCTCATTCAGACTAGGAGAGTCAAACAGCATGTCTCATAACGAGTCTTGTGAAGGACGTGTTGTGTGGATAGGTGAGAGAGGGAGATGATGGATTCGTTGTTGGCTGTTCTATTACATTGAACGTTAGGCCCAACGTGATGGATTCTACCACTGACGTGTGTAAGAGAGGTCTTGCCGGGCTAGCGATCTTTGACATCCTCTCACATTCTCTCCGTGCGCGTGTGTGTACGCGCTCGCGCGTGTGTGTATGTGTGGTGCATGCGTGTTTCTTGTGTGCATATATGGAGTCCTGCTACCATTTCTTTCCCATTAAAAACACCATTACAAGACACATCTATTGGGTACACTGGGAGGACTGTAATTAAAGGGGCATATTTCATGATAATAAGCTCATCTCCTCATCACTGTCAACGGCGCTTTTGATAACGGGCTGTGACACATGGGTGTTTTTTTAAAGATAGCGAGCCCCAGAGCATCACCGTGACCGAGGACCATAGCGGTCTCATTGGGTGTGTATCAAATGGCATCGTATTCCCTATGAGCCCTGGTCAATACTAGTGCACTACATAGAGAGTAGGGGGCCATTTAGGACGTGGTCTCGTTGAGAAACGGATGGTTTTTACAAGGGGAGAAGGAGTCACTGGGATGTATTTATTCCTATCCATTAGTAACTCTAAATTAACGGCGGTCCAGGACCGGAGACCTCGTGGATATGAAAGGTAATGAAAACACAAATCTCTCCACTAATCAATGCGGTCTGTGAGGCCCGGAACGGAGGGGAGAGAGCAAGAGAGAGCACAAAGAGAGAAAATGAGAGAAGTAGAAAGTAGCATAAGTGCATTCTGATTTATCTGTTTGCAGGCCATATTTTCCCGTTGCTCTAAATGATAGCGGAGAGGCTAACCCTTACCTCGGGTTAAGCATGGTGTGTATTTGGAAGGAACGGTATGATAGATGAGACTTTTACATCGGCAATTATATCATTTGCATTCGGCTTGTGAGCGTGGATCTGTCAGGGATAGACTGATGAAATTTAGTGGTCAAATCTCAGGGTCGTTTGAGGAGCGGGAAGACAGTACTGTGTTTCACTTGCTTAAAGGGGACAGTGCTGGATTTGAAGCATTATTTCAACGTTTAAGAGTTGCGGTTGTGATGTGGGTAGATCGAGAAGGAGAATGCTCTTAGGGTTGTGTTCCTTTACCCAGACTGAAGATTCTCCATTGAACGTACCTTTTTAGTCCAGGACTTGGCTTAATCCTGATCCGGGAAATTGTCCCTATGACTGCCTTGTAAAGAAAAGGTCCAATGCCCATGTTGATAAATGAGGTCTGTCCAAATCATCCAAGGCCTCTCTCTCTCTGCTCAACCGTGGTATCCTCAATCATATCCTTTGGACTATAGAGCGCGGAGTACATGTGCCATTAATGCTCTTAAGCGCAATTATTGTCAACACTCTTTCCACGTGCTGTCTTTTGATCAGCGGAACCATTGTCAATTTGTGCTCTTAACTTGAGCCTTTTCCCTCCCTGGTAAGACTGGATTTCAAAGATTGAAGTGAGCTGTAAGGGTCTCTCAAGGCCCCGCTCTATCTTGTCATGTAGGGAAATAGCAACAGATAAAAGGTATGAACTGAGAGAGAACCTTTTGTAATCATTACAAGCGTAACACAGTACGTGGCGGCCACTTAAATCTGTCAGTGCTCCATTGGTAAGGGTCAGTTCGGTTTGCAAGAAGAGATGAAGCAATTTAGTTTCCAAAGTCACTCTTTTCATCTTTAGGAGCTCTATGAGCCACAGAGGTAAGTCTTCTTCTTGAACTATAGCTCCTTCTCCCATTCAAAGCAAATAGATCTTGGATAGTGTTATAATGACAGCAGGCAGTAATAAGGAAGGCTCATCAAAGTCATCTGATGTGACTGCCGAGTTATTTATGGAGGCTATATTATATCACCCCTCAGAGTCCGATTCACAACCAGCATGAAGACTGAGATCATGTATCTTCATCTGAAACGAGTTTCTGACACACCGTGAATTCTGGGGACTAAATCTGGCCATTTTATTTTTAGTAAAGACATGCATGTAGGAGTTTAACCAAACCTGTCATGTGGCAAGACATAACGCTGTCATATACGACAGAAACAGCTGTGTGCATCATCATCCATGGAATGGCGACATTAGGTACATTGGGTACTTTAGAGATGACTTGATCAAAAGTGTTAGGCTAAGATTTAAAGGAAACATGTCAGAGGGGCCTTACTAACTCTCTTTCACATTGAACATTTTTTTTTATTAGCCTAATGGACAATGTTGCATTAAGAACCTGGCAAGAGGAGCGTTCCATTAGCCATAATGTGTTTATTCAAGTTGGTTGCTGCGGTACTCTTCGGTAGAGGACTGCATTTTAACATCTGAGGAGCTGTCAGTGTGTGTTAATGCTAATGGGAAATGTTTATGCTATCGAGATGTCGTTACAGGAGCTGGTTCACATTTCTGTTTCACATTGAGAAAGATATATTATCTGACAGTCGTAACGACACTGGGGTTTCACTGACAATGTTAAGAAAGGATATCTCAGGGCCACAGAACATGCATCTGAATATCCTTAGTACTGCCAGCCACCTCTCCAACAACACACGCGACAAAACCCTGAAGTGATTCTTTCACTCTGAGAGTAGGCAAGGGCTATGAAAAGAACACCAATTACTTTTTTCATAACTAGCTAACATTAAAAGAAAACACTGTCACTGCTTTTTCAAAATGTCTTGACATGAATGTCTTGACATGTGCAGAAGACAGTAGCAGAGGTCAGGCAACCAGGGAATAGATGGATAGGTGGATGAGAGGATTGATTCCTTGCAAACAAATCCATCTGGTCGGGGACAAGAATCAACAAGATGGCCTGAAGGAGGATGACAGACGTCAGAAGAATTCTGGTAAACCTGGACATTTCAACCACCCAGACATGTTCTGCTCTGAGAGTGGTAGTGGGTGAGTCAGTCCCTTACAGAGGAATGAGCCCAATTGGCTCCAGAAAGGCCCCAGACAGTCGGCCCAGACAGTCGGCCCAGACAGGCGGCCCAGACAGGCGGCCCAGACAGTCGGCCCAGACAGTCGGCCCAGACAGGCGGCCCAGACAGGTGGCCCAGACAGGCGGCCCAGACAGGCGGCCCAGACAGGCTCTCGAGTGGGATCTCCACTGTCAAACTTTTTTCTGACAACAAGCTTTGGTCGTGATGGCCAGGACACCAGATCCATCCCAGAGCACCCTGGTTTCTTTCTCTCTATCTTTCGCTCCTTCTCTCCTTTCTTCTGCCGCTGTCTGCTTCGTTAGGGACTTGTTCACATTGAACTGAAGTGAGCACTTGAAGTTACTTCATCAGGCATTAAGTCAAACGAGTTTACCCAAAGAGTAAGGGAAAAAGCCAAGTCAAATAAAATGACATACTATTTGTCACATGCTACATAAACAACAGGTGTAGACTAACAGTGAAATGCATTCTTACCGGTCCTATTCCAACAATGCAGATTTAAAGATAAAGATTGTTTTTACATTTATAATAATAATAGTGACATGGGGAATAAATACACAATGAATAACAATTAACAATAAAGAGTAAATAAAACATGGCTATATATAGGGAGTACCAGTAATGAGTCAATGTGCAAGGCTATGAAGTAATTAAGGTAGCAAGTATGCACATATACTGTTGGTAGGGGTAAAGTGACTATGCAGAAGGATAGATAATAGACAGTAGCAGCAGCTCGTGGTGAGTGGGAAAGTGTGTGAGTAGCGTCAGTATGCACGTGTGCGCATGTTATGTGTGTGTGTGGGCGTATCTTCATGGACAATTTTTCATCTGCCTGTGACAACTTCTGCCTCACAATCAGAACAAAGAAGACTGAAGTTATGTGACCAGGATGCCTGCTACCTTTCTCCCGAAGCAGATCTTCTTTGGAGAGCTGAAGAATGGGAAGCTGGCACAAGGTAGGCCGAAGAAACGCTTTAAAGACACCCTGAAGGCCTTTCTCAAGAGCTTTAACATCGATCTAAGGTCACTGGAAAGCCTTGCTCAGGATCGTACCACCTGGCAGAATCTGGGATGGCTCTACCACCATCAGCAGGACCAAAAACTCCATGGTGAACAGACAACAACGAAAGAGCAGTTTCAGCAAAGCCGTACCTCAGGAGACTGCTACCAAGATATCATGTCCAGTGTGACAAAGAGTGTTCCGGGATTTGTCTCATCAGCCATCTGCGCACTAACCATACCCCAGACTCATCCCAATGAATCGTATCATGGTCATCATCAACCTATGATGGACGAACATGTGTGTATGTGTGTGTGTGCGTGCGTGCGTGCGTGCGTGCGCGCGCGCGTGTGTGTGTGTGTGTGTGTGTGTGTGTGTGTGTGTGTGTGTGTGTGTGTGTGTGTGTGTGTGTGTGTGTGTGTGTGTGTGTGTGTGTGTGTGTGTGTGTGTGTGTGTGTGTGTTGGGGTGTCAATGTAAGTCCAGTGTGTGCATAGAGTCAGTGCAAGAGAGTGAGGTAACTGTTATAAGTTAATTGAGTCAACATGAACTTGATTGGGGCCAGGCATTGGAGGGCAAAAAGCACCTCTCTGCACAGTTTGCATTCTGAACATGAGGCCGGCAGGAGCCCCTTTGCAGCCTCTCTCAAAATAATGAGGAATTAATTCAGCTGGGATTTTTTATTCTGCCAGGCCACAATTAATCCCATCAGTAAACAAAGCAGAGGTCATCTTGTTTTGGAGAACTCCAATTAGAGTCTAATCAGCACTAATCAGACAAGCTGCTCACCAGCATCTTTGTGCTTTTCAACAGTAAAGGGCTCTCAGGCGAATGTCCTGCCCCCAACACACTGCGACCGACCAACACTCTGTGATCCTGTGTTGAGGAAGTGGAAGGGAGATGAAGGGCTAACTAGAGAGGCTTTTCATTGACATTAGCGTGTGTGTGTGTGTGTGTGTGTGTGTGTGTGTGTGTGTGTGTGTGTGTGTGTGTGTGTGTGTGTGTGTGTGTGTGTGTGTGTGTGTGTGTGTGTGTGAGTGTGTGTGTGTGTGCGAGCGTGAGTGCACGTGTGTGTGTGTGACAGCAGTTTAGAAGATATATTCTGTGTGACCTCAACTGTGCAGTTTCAGACACACTTGTGCTTTATGTTTCTGCTCATAGCCATGGCTGTTTGTTTCCAGATACATATGGGAATAAGTCCAGACTTGCTGTTTGGTCAAATGCCCACCCTGATATCACACAACATTTGCAAGGGAGAGTTGAGGGGCTAATTAAGTGCTTTGCTCACGGGCAGATTAGCATGTCCTCTAGTTAGCTCAGGATTCTAACCAGAAAACCTTTCAGTTACTGGCCCAACGCGCTTAACCGCTGGGCTACCTGCCACCCTATACACCTCTTATTGGTCCACCTTCACCTCTTTCTCTGTCATGTTAGGTGTTGAAACTCAAGGCACATCTTTAGAGTTGCCTGTGGCCCCAGGTCTGCCCCAATTGCTCCTACAGTACAGGTGCCCACAGCACTGTGATTGCCTTGAGGGGAGCCCCTTAATCAAGTAACTGTGGCCATCATGGCTGGCATTTTAGCTGGATAACTACCAAATGCTGCAGCGGCTCACCTACCATGTCAAATGACATAGTTTGTCATGGTTTTGGCTTGAACTATTATCTGTCGAAAGTTTGTGAGCTGTTAATAGTTCTTAGTGACACGGATCCGCAGTCGGGCTCAGCTCAATTGCTGGGGTCGCTGTGGAGTGAGTTTAAGGGGAGTGAGTGTAACGGAGGTAAGAACATGCCGTAAGCTCACGCCACAGTTGTCAAGGAGGGCGGTCACGTGTGTTTGCGATCAGAGGACCACTGGTTTGAGTCCAGTAATGGGACAGAGACAGCGGAGGAAGCAAAGCTGTTTATTAATGAGTGTGTGTGTGGCTCCTGTGGTGTTTCCTCCTTCTCAGTCATTTAATTTGATACCATGAAAAAGGATAGATAAGAAGAAATATGTGCGTTCATTGCTGGTCACTGAATAGCCTCTTCCCTCCAACTGCCTAGGTATACAGTATACTTGAATGACGAATCGTTGACATATTTGGGTAACCGATAGCTTTCAAAGGCACTCATAAGAAGTGGTGTAAAGTACTTACAGTAAGTACAAATACTTTAAAGTACTACTTAAGTTGTTTTTTGGGGTATCTGTACTTTACTATTTATATTTTTGACAACTTTTACTTTTACTTCACTACATTCCTTAAGAAAATATTGTACTTTTTACTCCATACATTTTCCTTAACACCCAAAAGACCTTGTTACATTTTGAATGCTTAGCAGGACATGAAAATAGTCAAATTCACACACTTGTCAACCGAACATCCCTGGTCATCCCTACTGCATCTGATCTGGCGGAGTCACTAAACACACATGCTTCGTTTGCAAATTATGTCTAAATGTTGGAGTGTGCCCGTGGCTTTCCGTAAATTAAAAAAACAAGAAAATGGTGCCATCTGGTTTGCTTAATATAAGAAATGTGTAATTATTTAGACTCTTACTTTTGATACTTAAGCCTATTTTAAACCAAATACTTTTATACTTTTACTCAAGTAGAATATTACTGGGTGACTTTTGCTTTTACTTGAGTCA
The DNA here is from genome assembly GCF_045791955.1 of Oncorhynchus clarkii lewisi. Taxonomy (NCBI): domain Eukaryota; kingdom Metazoa; phylum Chordata; class Actinopteri; order Salmoniformes; family Salmonidae; genus Oncorhynchus; species Oncorhynchus clarkii. The sequence continues at coordinate 10,723,221 of NC_092179.1, read as the reverse complement.
TTTTCTATTAAGGTATCTTTACTTTTACTCAAGTATGATTGTTGGGTACTTTTTCCAACACTTCTCATAAATTTAACCTATCCTCATGTCCGAATCTGTCAGTCTTCAGATGACAGTTATGTCGAGTTTGAATAACTAATGCATATGTTGGGCTTCCAAGGCCTTCATGGCCTCTCAATAGTTCCTTAGCTGTCTTTCAGCACAGTAAATTGTAGTAATTTTATGCTATTGTTATTTTACTAACATGCTGCTTGTCGTCATTGGTTCTAATCCATTTTCATCTGTTGCCATTGACAAGGCCAGATTTGTCTTTTGTTTATTTGCTAATTGACCGCTAGTCTTAATGAAGACAAAGTTGCTGATTGATTGTTTGTCTTAATGCAGACTAAAGGACACACAGTCCATGCTATTGGCCTACCTATAACGTGTTAAATGCTACCACTGTTTCCAGTTCAGTTTTATAGACAGTGCAGCACTTCACATTTTGCATTTTCACAATAGCATGACTTCTCCTTTTGGGGTGTATATCATTGTTTTACAGTCGTTTTACAGTCGTTGACTTATTCGCTGACTGTCAACTCCTCCTGTTTCTGTGGCGCTTGCAAAATACACCGCACACCAAGTTTCCTTTATTCTAGTCTTCTTCTCTTCTTTGTTCGCCTCCTTTGAATTATGTGCAGCAGAAAACTGATGCCCTATTGCCTACAATATTTATTGAAAAGGAATGTTGTAACCTCCTCTTGGCTAACATTGTTCCCAATTAGCGTCAAGTTAAGTTATTTGGAGTACCGCTACTGCAGAATTTGAATTCCAGTCCATGGGGGGAAGTCTAGTACGAGGAGGTAAGAAAGGAAGCCCTTATATCCCTTCTTAATTAAAACACGATACACGGTTGGTCTGTGCGGTGAAGATACCTTCGATGGTGCTTTTGTCAATTGAAAGTGAATCCCATGTGAGATTACATACGTGGCAGGTTACTCTCGAGAACATTGAGTTTTCAACTTTCAATTGGAGGAAATGACGGGTGGGGGGGGGGGTAAAAACACAAGATCAGATCAGCCAATGAGCGGAGGGTTCCTGCCGACGTATTCAACCACCATAAAGCCTGTCTCAGAATAGCCTACCCAGACGCATACAGACGTAGATGTTAACCTGCTCCTATTCCAGCTGTCAGAGCCACCTCTGGGTGTGCCTGCATGTAACAGGCATGATGTTAGTTGCTTTATGTTGTTGCTGTGGGTCCACCATCTCGTCACGCACCATTAAAGCCGCTCTACGGAACACCAATACGTCATTTACACACTTCAACAATACTACAGTGAGCGAAAGAGAAGGCTGCGGTGCATATTTAGCAATGGGAGCGCTTTAGGTTACACCACCACGCTTTAGGTTACACCACCACGCTTTAGGTTACACCACCACGCTTTAGGTTACACCACCACGCTTTAGGTTACACCACCACGCTTTAGGTTACACCACCACGCTTTAGGTTACACCACCACGCTTTAGGTTACACCACCACGCTTTAGGTTACACCACCGCGCTTTAGGTTACACCACCGCGCTTTAGGTTACACCACCGCGCTTTAGGTTACACCACCGCGCTTTAGGTTACACCACCGCGCTTTAGGTTACACCACCGCGCTTTAGGTTACACCACCGCGCTTTAGGTTACACCACCGCGCTTTAGGTTACACCACCGCGCTTTAGGTTACACCACCGCGCTTTAGGTTACACCACCGCGCTTTAGGTTACACCACCGCGCTTTAGGTTACACCACCGCGCTTTAGGTTACACCACCACGCTTTAGGTTACACCACCACGCTTTAGGTTACACCACCACGCTTTAGGTTACACCACCACGCTTTAGGTTACACCACCACGATTTAGGTTACACCACCACGCTTTAGGTTACACCACCACGCTTTAGGTTACACCACCACGCTTTAGGTTACACCACCACGCTTTAGGTTACACCACCACGCTTTAGGTTACACCACCACGCTTTAGGTTACACCACCACGCTTTAGGTTACACCACCACGCTTTAGGTTACACCACCACGCTTTAGGTTACACCACCACGCTTTAGGTTACACCACCACGCTTTAGGTTACACCACCACGCTTTAGGTTACACCACCGCGCTTTAGGTTACACCACCGCGCTTTAGGTTACACCACCGCGCTTTAGGTTACACCACCGCGCTTTAGGTTACACCACCACGCTTTAGGTTACACCACCACGCTTTAGGTTACACCACCACGCTTTAGGTTACACCACCGGTGGGGATTTAACCCCCAGGATCCAGGAATATTCCCGGCATTGATGTTGTAGGCTCCGTGCAGGCCTTCGCCACAATGTGGTACATGGAATGCCAAGGTATTGTTTGGAGTAATGGGAGCGGGGAAACCTTTCAGCTACTTTGAAACTCAGAACAAAAGACTGTTTAAGGAGACCGCCATTTGCGATATGCAGCACGCTGTTTGGATGTCTAGTTTTGGGTACCTGCCGTAACCTAGATATACTGTTCATATCAGTAATGGATAGGTGAAATGAATTCCTTGTTTTGCCCCGTTTCTACATGTATCGTCATTTTGGGGTTGTAGTCGGTAAGAGAGAAGAAAAATAACTGCAAAAGCTGTTTGATATTCAACCGCGGATATTCAATATAGCTAATTCCACTTTTGGCCCAGGAAAACATCCCGCCATGATTCATCTTGACAGCTTGACAGCAAAGTAGATCTGAATGGGATGGTAACTTATAAAGTCCCCTCTAACGTTAGTCACCTTGCACCTTGGGATTTTTCATCACGCAGCCTCGCCGGCAGCCTATGAGAATTTCCTGGTGCAAATGACCTTCCCCCTCCTTCTCTCTGAGATGGCGTACGAAGTAGACTGAAATGAAAATTGTCTGGATGAAATGGATCCATTTTTAGATCCTCTGTTTGATGGTGGAGGAGGTGGGAAAAAAAGAGAGAGCGAGAGAGAGAGAGAGAGAGAGAGAGAGAGAGAGAGAGAGAGAGAGAGAGACTGTCATTTGTCCAAGGTAATATCTCTCATGGTGGGAAAAAAAACAAAAAAAGATGCGTGTGCTCGGCGGGCCAAACACACAGGGGCTGCTGCCAGATTGACAGTGTATTTAAGAAGCCATTCACTTGACATACATTGCTTTGAAATAGCGGGTTACAGATGGAGGCCCAAGCCTCCCTGTTTCCCAGCCTACACACACCTCTCTTTCACTGTGACTTTCACTGTGACTATACTAGGTCATAATGGATTGGGAATGGGAGTGTTTTCTGCACAATAATCACTGTATTGCCTGGTCTGTCTCATTACCTGTATTTCACTGGCCTGTCATGTTGGATCAATGGTTTCCCAAACTGTGAATGTTGCCTAAGTAGTGCAAGACTACTCCGTGGGCAGGATGGAGGGAAGCTAGAAGTGCTGAGTCAGCACGGCGGCCATCTTGCCATCTCCGAGTGCCTCCCCGAGATGATTTAAACCTCTTCTGAACCAAGGCTCAACTTTCATTAGCCAGTCGTCATTATTCCCCCCTCTCTGTCTGACAGATGGCATTGTGGGATATCGGTTTTTAAGTCAGGTCATCTTTCATATCCCATTTATTTTCCCATTTGATGAGAAGTTCTCAGTCCAGTCAAATTCATTTTGCATTTTGAATATTGATTTTTGACATTTTTTTCTCATCCTCACCGCCGCCACTTCTGTGGATCGGTCTCGTAATGTTCTCTTTGGCTCTTGGCACACATTTGGACACAGCGATGCTTGTCTGCCTGATTAAAAGCGGACTAGCATAAAACATATGAATAAATATGAGGAGAGCATGGTTCATGACTCATACTTTTTATCTGATCATACACTGTATGCCGCTCACGTGAATGTCATTATGGCCCGTAATTAGTAATACATAAATATAAATGGTATCAGTACTGAATGATTTTTTTAATGATTGACAATTACCAAGGTCATACGTAGTTTACTTTGACCATTCTATGGCATAACCAATGTCATTCTTGTAGGTTCATTTTACTGTCCTATAACCAAGGTCATTCATTCCTTCCATTCTATGACGTTCCATCTTCCTGTAGGGTTTAAAGGGCCTTCTAGTTCCAGTATGAAATAATTAAAGTTGTGATACTATAGCTCTCCTCTACACTGAGAGGGTCACCAGGGTCGGATCCCTCTGTGTTGCTGGTGGCTGTCCTTTTAGTTCCCTGGCATTTCTTCCATGTGGGATTTGTTATAAATGAGGGGATCAGGAGTGTTCAGAGGGCTTGCGCTCTCTCTCGTCTCCCTCGTCTCTCTCGTCTCTCTCGTCTCTCTCTCTATCTCTCTCTCTCTTTCACTCTCTCTGTCTCTCTCTCTCTCTCTCCCTCTCTCTCGCTCTCTCGCTCTCTCTCTCTCTCTCTCTCTCTGTCAGGAAACTCCGTTGACTGAAGTGCATTTGGGAAATAGGTGCAGTAATGTCACATTATTAAATATGCAGCATTTGATGTAATGGGACGATTGCCGTATCAGGGCCTCGGATAGTCAATCTGCCGAATTCGCCTCTGCATAAACACACTGCCGGTGTATTAGATTCTAACTAATAAAGACCTTATGGGGGTGTCTGTCTAGGTATAAGTAGATTTTCATGATGAATTATACGTCTTTATCATGTAAATATGACCCATTCCAGCAAAAACACAGGGAACAACCTTGGTCAAAATGAGGTTTGTAATCACATTAGAATAACAAATGCCTTATTTCTGAAATCCCATTTATATTAAAACATCCCTAAAAGATGGCTTTTCGGGGCATAACATTTTTTGATTTGAAACAATCTACTTTGAAAGTTTGTGAAGCATGAAGGAAGAGATTTGTGCCGCGCAGCCGTCATTGTCTTGGTACAATATTGCAATTTGAAAGGTGATCAAGCATGACTCAATATGCTACAAGGCCTGCTGTCAATGAACCATAGAGTACTATTGTAAATCTGGCATTCCTTGTTTGCCTCTTTAAAGCCTGATCATTTGGGGAGGATTTTTTACATGTAAAACAGTTCTCCACAAAAAGTACATTACAAGTATATTGGGGGTTTTCTGGGGTTTTTCTGGGGGTTTTCTGACTCCAATTTTAAAAGCTACTATGGAATCTGAATTGAAAAGGATAAGCTGACTGTTCTAACAATACAACAACACTGTACATCAAATGCTTGGAATTTCAGGGCACATTTTCTCTATCAATTCCCCACTGAAGAGCTCTAGAGGCTAGGTTTGTCTCTGTGGGGCTAGGGGGGGTTAACGGTGTCGCACATGGTCACACAGGCTGGAGTCAGTGTTGGAGCCCCAGCCAGGCTAACTGTGCATGAAAGAGGAAGTGCTTCTGTGGCTGCTGGGCCTCTCTGGGGATGACGGGGAGAAAGACAAAGACAAAGACAGAGTGACAGAGAGAATGAGGGGTGGGTTAATACACTGCCTGGCTGCTTGCCTTGCTGACAAAGAGCCCTCATTCCCAGTCTGGGCTTTGCAGCTAGCCATCATGGGGTATAGAATGATGTGGAACCGTGCGTCATTGGCTGGCAGAGGACCCCCGGCATTGTGGCGCACAAGGGACAAGAACGGACAGCGAAATCCTGGTCGTCACGGGAATAAACCCAGGTCCTCAGGAGGGTCCTCAGTGGAGGCGATGGAGAGGGCAGGTAAAATCTTTTGGGGGGGTTGGATGTCGGCTTGAGGGGGTGAATTTAATTGTACAGATTTCTTAGTCGTTGCCAAGCAGCTACTGTGCTGTTCTGCTGTATAGTGAGCGGAGAGGAGAGAGGAAAGAGGGCTGACAGTATGTCAGAGAGCCCTGAGAAGGGGATATCACGCTTGGGCGCGCCAAGAGATTAGACAGCTGACAAGGCAGGGCTTTGGCCGCTCGCTCCCTCACTCTGTGTTTACGAGAACACAAAGGGGAGGCCAGGCCGCTGATAGGCTTTTGGCACAAGGAGGGTTACTGGAGTCCTCTCTCTCTCTCATATCCCCCCTTCCCGTCAACAGTCCCTGAGAAATGAGAACATTTGCATGAAATCCAATCTGGGTTTATATTTCGGATGAAATTGTTCCATAATTGGAGCTTTCTTAGGCAAGGGGTTGTCGTTCCTCTTTTGTACTGTATCTTAATCAAGCCATACTCCTTTCGTCACAGCAATTCTCATTCTCACCAATAGCCTGTAGGAAGTGCTGATGCAAGTTTAAAAACCTGTATAGTGGGGGATCACATGACCATTGAACAAGATGGCCACATGAACTAAGAGCTCCACACAAGTAGTTTCCAATGCTTAGTCTGACCTCCACTTCATGATAAAACTCCATTAGATTTAGTCAAAAAGTCATGGCGGCTTCAAAAGGCGACATTACAGGTGACATTTTTACCCAGACTCTAGCAATAGCCATGGAAAAGCCTTCAAGATACAGCTAGCTTCAGAAAAAGCTAGCACCATTAGCCAGGAGCAAGAGGACCCATCCCCTCCTGAGGCCCAACAACTGCCAACCTCGCACTCTGTCGAAGCAGAACTCAACATCAAATTAGATGGCATTAACTCTCAGCTCAGTGCGATAGGGGGAAGATGACAACCCTGGAAAATACTTTGCCTGACATCAACAACAAGATAACCATCAACGTGGGGCACCTGGTTGAGGCAGAGGGGCGAATCCTATCCATGGAAAACTCACTGGCAGACGCCATGGAAACAACAGCATCTGCTGAAAGAATACAGAGCATCTGGAAGAGAAAACAGAGGACCTGGAAAATAGGGGGTGAAAGAATAAATGTGTTGTATTAAATTTGGCCGAAAAAGAAAAGGGAAACATGCCACTGATCCGCTACCTGCAAGACAAACTCCCCGAGTGGCTCCACCTGTCCACCGACAGGCCCATAGAACTCACTGAGCACTGACGCTCCCACCAGCAGCCAGACAATCACAGCGCCCAATCACCACACATTTCCTGAGATTCGCCGACAAGGAACGAGTCCTACAGGCGGCTAAAATCAACACAATTACAGTGGGAAACGCCAAAATCAAATTACACCAGGACCTGTCAGCTGGAATACACCGAAAGCGCCGAGAGTTTGACGAGGTGAAGAAATACTCCACAGACCGAGGCATCTTTAGGGGATTCAAACACCCAAACGAGCTCAGGATTCTTCACCAAGGAGTCCTGTGACATTTCAAAACTCCCGAAGAGGCAAAAAGTTTTTTGAAGGACAACCCTGGCCACTGAGAAATGGATCAATGATTAAAAGTGATTACTGTTATTACTCATGAAGGTAAGACAACATCCAATGACCCACCGCCCCGCGAAATGTCATTTCAGCCGTCTAATTTGTATTTATTTTCTTTTAACTGAGAGAGTGCTAGACCCTATAGCCTAACCTAGGCCTACTGATGTTTTAGCCTACTTTTATTTCCCCACTTTTTTTAATTATTTGTAGTTTCCACATAGGCCTCCACCATTTATAGCCTTTATATAACATTTACATACCTAAGGAGAGGCTCAAGGTGACAATTTTATGCATATGGCCTTATCCTGAGGATAGTTAGTTTTAATGAAAATGAACATCTTATCCTATAGATCCCTCTTAAGAATTTGCTCATCATTTCTGTTTTATTTGGTCCTAATGATTAGCCCTATGACCTTTGCGGGAGGTATGTATAGGCTGGGCTATGGATTTTATTTTCTCCCTATTTTTTGCTGTGGTCTGGTCGGGGGCTACGTTGTCACTTACTCAATGCGGGGCGGAGAGGATGAGGCCTTTCTTTGGGGGAGAAGTTGTGCGTTGCTAACTGTCCACATGCTTCGGAACACAAAATTGAGACTGAGCGTGGGGTTAATAGATCCGACGGGATATGTCGAGTTGTTGTCTACTCGACCGGATATGTCTACTGACATGGAACTGCCATGGTCTAGGTCATGCAATAAAACTTAAAAAGATACCATGTGCTCTTAAAAAGGAAAAAGCAGACATTGCGCCATTACAAAAGACACCTCTGTGATGCCGAACATGATTGGGTGGGACAGGTGTATTTCTCGTCTTTCAAATCAAACAACAGAGGGACAGCCATACTTATCCATAAGCATGTTCCATTCATATTTGACAAAAACATATCTGATCCAGAGGGGAGATATATTCTGATAACTGGGTCACTGTATGGGCAACCAATTACTATCTTAAACATATACGCCCCTAACACAGATACTCCTGCTTTCATGTCAAAAATGATAACCCTGTTCAATGAGCATTGTGTTTCCTTTGGCGTGGTGGCCGGAGATTTTAATTGTACCCTTAACCCAACCCTAGACAAATCATCTCAAGTCCCCACCACAAACCCTAGATCTGTAAAGATGTTGAACTCTTTACTAAAGACATGGGCCTGATAGATATCTGGAGAGAGACTAATAGCTCATCTATGGACTATACATACTACTCTAATGTCCATAATACCTACTCCCGTATAGATTACATTTGTTACCACAAAGATTTTCATAAAGTCTGCCACGTGTACAATCGGAACCATAGCACGTTCAGATCACGCCTTTGTCCACCTCCGCTTTGACCTCTGCAAAAACATCCCGAGGTCAAAGAGCTGGAAATTCAACACCTCCATGCTATCAAACGAAGCGTTCCATACATTGGTTACTACATGGCTAGAAAACTACGCACAAGACAACAGAATTCTCCTGTTTCTCCGGCCACGATGTGGGACGCTGCCAAAGCCACACTCCTCTAAGAAAAAAAGCTATGGACGCACACAGGTTAGATCTTGAGAGGGAGCTGGAATGCTGTAAAAAAAAATAACAAGAACAATCCCCAGACAGCGCCTCCTGGAGTCAACTTGAAGCATCCAAAGCCTGAACTTGGACTTTCCTCAGGAGATTTAAAACAGTTTTATTTACTAAACAGAAATACGATGAGTATAGCAATAGGCCCAGTAGATTGCTTGCTTACCAATTTTTTAAAAAGAGCAGTCAGAGCGTACAATCATGGCCATCCGAACAGCAGGTGATGAGGTCACATATGATCCAAATAAGATCAATTTCACTTTTCCCGATTTTTACTGCAAACAATATAATTCTGAGAGAAAACATACGAATGCAGAACTCCATTCCTTCCTAGAGGGAATCTCGCTACCAAAACTATCAGAAACCGACCAAGAGGATCTCAACTCCCCCTTCACTCCTGAGGAGGTGCTGGAGGCAATTCGCCATGCCACCTAACAAGTCCCCAGGCCCAGACGGATTTCCCAGAGAGTTCTACCAACATTTTGGCCCCAGCTTAGCCATATTTTCATGCCAATGCAGGATGATTAATCAAAAACGGAGCTCTCCTAGACTCTATGTACACAGCCCGCATTACAGTGTTGGTCAAAAAAGACAAGGAGGCTCTATCCTGCTCGTCCTTCCGGCCCATAACCTTGTTGGATTTCGACTGCAAAATAATTACCAAATTGCTAGCCAAAAGTAAACAGTCTTCTTCCCAAAATAATAAAAGCGGACCAAACTGGATTTATTAGAGATTTATCTTCTGATAACATTCACCGTCTTTTTGATTTCATTGATCAAGTAAACGCACAGAAGACCCCTGACCTGCTGGCTTCACTGGATGCTGAGAAGGCGTTCGACAAGATGGAGTGGAGCTTTCTGTTCTCAGTCTTAGAAAAGTTCAATATGGGCCCAAACTTTATTAAATGTGTTCTCATCCAAATGCCATGGTGACTACTAACGGTCTGAATTCAGACAGATTCCCTTTGGGACGTTGTACAAGACAAGGATGCTCGCTGTCCCCCCCTGCTCTACTTGTTGGGGGTGGAGCCTTTGGCAGAGTTGATAAGGAGCAATTCAAGTATTATGGGTGTTTCTGCAGGCGGCCCGCTGCACAAGATTTGGCTCTACGCGGAGGATGTCTTGCTCTACATATCCAACCCTGAGAAATCCCTCCCATTTTAGACACAATTTCTCAGTATGGCAAGTTTCCAGGTTATTAGATACATTTCAACAAATCCACTGTTTGCCCTCTCAATCTTACACTCAACAGATCTATGAAGACACTCTGCCCATTCCAATGGAAGACACAGGGGTTTCAATACCTTGGGATCTTTGTAACACCAGATCTGAATAGCCTTTTCAAGGAAAAGTATCTCCCATTCCTGGATCGAATCAAGAACGATCTCCAAACCTGGATATCCCTCACAATTAGCTGAGTTGAAAAAATCAATGTTATCCGTTTGAACATCCTCCCTAGATTAAACTATTTATTTCAGATGCTCCCATGCTATCTCCCAGTTTCCTTTTTCAAAACAACTAACCAAAGCATTACCAAATGTATATGGGGCAATAAAAAAACAAAAACTCAAGTTCTCCAAGTTATCGAAACCTGAATCTAAGGGTGATCTTGCCCTTCCCTCCCTTCAATTGTAATACTGGTCTGCCCAAATCTGCAACATGCTAACATGAATCACAAACAGACAAGACTCGCTTCCGATAGAAGCCCAATCCTGTGGTTCATTGCCCCTAAGCTCAATTATATTCATTAATAACTTTAGTGAAGTGCACAACATAGCCAAAACCTTTGTGATTTACAGAACCCTACTAGCATGGAGGGACTGTAAGAAATACCTTGGCATTTCCTCCCAAATATGTTCTCACTCATCATAGTATGCTACCCAGACTTGCCAAAAGCCCCGAGTGATGCCAACTTTAATCTTTGGCATACTCTAGGGATCAGAAAACCACTACACTGAAATCCTTTCAAGAGCTCTGCACTGAATTCAATGTGCCAAGATCCATTTTTTTTATATATCTTCAAATGAGACATGTCATTTCCTCATTTACTTCCAAAGGGAGGTTTAGAGCTCAGCTGAATGAAGTTGAGAGCCTTCTTGCTACAACACAAGGCAAAATCCTAAATCCTAAATCTACTCCTTTCTGAGAATGGGGGCTCCTCCTTTACTCCTTTGAAAATAATCTGGGAAAAGGACCTGTGTCTGACTATCAGTGATGAGTTATGGGCGGAGGTTTGTGCTCCTCTACTAATGTAAAAATGAAATAATTGTTTTAAACAATTTTTATTACACCCCAGTGAGTCTAGAGAATGAATACAGACATATTTCCTGACTGTAAAATATGTGCCCCTGAAAGTGGAACCTATATGCATGTATTTTGGAATTGTAGAGAGATGACCAGATTTCAACAATCTATACATACTGCTGCCCAGAAAATACTAGATGTACAGTTTGATATGACCCCCTATATCTATCTTCTTAATGCTCAGCAGGACTTTGTTCTTGATCTTGATGGAGAAAATGTGTTCATGACTATCACATACTCTAATACTTCTCCTATGTTTAAAATGTGGATTGACCAGATTGTTGACTTTCTTCCTCTTGAAAAGCTCACTTATGACCTCCACAAGAGACAGCCCAGGTTTGATAGACTCTGGTCTCCACTACTCAACTATATTTCAAATTGGACAGAGTGAATGGGGTGATTAGGGAAATGAGCAGATACATGTTGTGTAAGGTGCTGCATAAACTAATTATTTGCTTGTCGTCTCAGCTAAGGCTGGAAATAGCTAATAGGAATGCTGATAGTGCTGCTGCAAGTTTATTTATGTCTGCTACATATGTGAATGTGGAATATGTTTTGTTGGTTGACTGAAAAACAAGAAAAGTTCATCAAACTTTAAATAGAAAAAAACCTGTATAGTTGTAGGCCTACATATTTTTCACCAAGATCAAGTTAGGTTAACTTCAACACTACACTCTTAGAAGAAAGGTTTCCAAATGGGTTCTTCTGTTGTCCCCTTTTTGGTTCCAGGTAGAACTCCTATTGGGACGAAAAGCCAAAAAGCCGAGAATTGCAGTTAAACCCCAACAATCGTTGTCAAATTCCTCCCATTACTTTTCACAGACCTTTTGGTCACAGGTGTTATTTTTCAAGCTGTGCCCACTCTATTCTCAACCTGTCACTCTCCTGTCAGAAATTACAAAAGCCGGGGAGAACTGAAGGGGGAAAAGCAGTCTTTTCACACACTGCAGTTCTGAACACGCTCTGTAATAATCTATCAAAGGATCTGTCGTCTCAAAAAAGTCACCACGGAACCATGTAATAATAACGTTTGTTATTTAAATATTTTTTCACTATTACAAAGTGTACAAAACATTAAGAACATGTTTCCTAGTATTCCTAATATTGCGTTGAACAGCCTCAATTCAACGAGGCATGGACTCCACAAGGTGTCGAAAAGGTTACACAGGGATGCTGGCCCATGTTGACTCCAGTGCTTCCCATAGACACAGTTGTGTCAAGTTGGCAGGATGTCCTTTGGGTGGTGGACTATTCTTGATACACACAGGAAACTGTTGAGCGTGAAAAACCCAGCAGTGTTGCAGTTCTTGACACAAACCCGGTGCGCCTGGCACCTACTACCATACCCCGTTCCAAAGGCCCTTAAATCTTTTGTCTTGCCCATTCACGGTACTGCCGCGGTACTGTTGAGCATTGTTGTCTACCACATTCATTTAGCGAAGTGTCCTCATGCCAGTTTCAACAAAAGTCTGTATTTGAACTACAGGTCAGTCTTCAATGAGAACTTTGCTCCTTTTCGGGTTCTGAATCACTGAGAGAATTATAGCCCACTGTTTAATGTGTGGGCAGTTCATTTGGCAATTTGCACAACAGAATGTCAACAGGGGCCATGGCGAACTTCACAGTCCCTGTTTTCATTTTAGAATTGGCTCCTCCACTGAAGTGTGTTTTTAGAAACGCTGCCAAACCTCAAATAATTAGACAATGGCTGTACATAATTCATGATGGGAAACATGGAGGGATTTGAACGTTTTGAAAGTCATTTTTTCAGCTGTAAAATCAAAGTCAAATTGAATTGGTGGCTTGCTGGACTGTTAATGCTTAAATCATCCTAACAGACAAGGGGCCAGTAGCGACTTGTGTTATTATCACCACCAGGACACATTTTAATGTCAGCTTAACCAGAGATCTGAATGTACTTCCTCCATTAGTGACAGCCCTGTGGGACTAAGTGAGTGGCATTTCACGAATAAATGGACTTGCCATTTAAATGTTACTGTGCACGTCAGTCAGCTAATGTTCTTTATATATCAAGATGCACGACACCGTAGGAGAGTAATTAAATAGAGGCAGTTAAGTTATTGAATCGAATCTCGCCTCTAGAGAATGTAACATGTGTTGTAATAATGAAGTGGGTATAAGCCTGGTCAAAGCAGACAGACACATCTCAGCACCAGCAGATGGGAAAGGCCAAGTCTGCCATGGGTGCTGGCTTATGAGGATGTAAGGGGAGCGGAGGAGGAAGCTAGCTCAGAGAGCCTAGAGAGATGGGGCTGATTTAGAATGTGATAAACTATCTTTCCGATGCGAGAATAAGTGGTGGGAGCTTTAGAATTGGGTTTTTCTCGCGACTCATATAATTCCTCCACCTTGGCTGCACCAGTGGCAGACAGTCAGTATTAACCCATTACATCCCAGGGTCAGGGACAAAGTTGTGGAAAGTACAGATCAGGGTTGGGTAATAAAAAAATATCCGAAACTTTGAACATCCCACGGAGCACCATTAAATCCATTATTAAAAAATTGAAAGAATATGGCACCACAGCAAATCTGCCAAGAGAGAGCCGCCCACCAAAACTCACGGACCAGGCAAAGAGGGTATTAATCAGAGAGGCAACAAAGAGACCAAAGATAACCCTGAAGGAGCTGCAAAGCTCCATAACAGAGTATCTGTCCATAGGACCACTTTAAGCCGTACACTCCACAGAGCTGGGCTTTACGGAAGAGGGGCCAGAAAAAAGCCATTCCTTAATGAAAAAAATAAGCAAACACGTTTGGTGTTTGCCAAAAGTAATGTGGGAGACTCCCCAAACATATGGAAGAAGGTACTCTGGTCAGATGAGATGAAAATTTAGCTTTTTGGGCGTCAAGAAAAACGCTATGTCTGGCGCAAACCAAACATCTCTCATCACCCCGAGAACATCATCCCCACAGTGAAGCATGGTGGTGGCAGCATCATGCTGTGGGGATGTTTTTCATCGGCATGGACTGGGAAACTGGTCAGAATAGAATGAATGATGGATGGTGTTAAATACAGGGAAATTCTTGAGGGAAAACTGTTTCAGTCTTCCAGAGATTTTAGACTGCGATGGAGGTACACTTTCCAGCAGAACAATGACCCAAAGCATACTGCTAAAGCAACACTTGAGTGGTTTAAGGGGAAACATTTAAATGTCTTGGAATGGCCTAGTCAAAGTCCAGACCTCAATCAAATTGAGTATCTGTGGTATGACTTAAAGATTGCTGTACACCAGCGGCGCTCATCCAACTTGAAGGAGCTGGAGCAGTTTTGCCTTGAAGAATGGAAAAAATCCCAGTTGCTAGATGTGCCAAGCTTATAAAGATATATCCCAAGAGACTTGCAGCTGTAATTGCTGCAAAAGGTGGCTCTTCAAAGTATTCACTTTGGGGGCTTGAATAGTTATGTACGCTGAAGTTTTCAGTTTTTTTGTCTTGTTTCTTGTTTGTGTCACAATAAAATATTTTGTATCTTCAAAGTGGTAGGCATGTTGTGTAAATCAAATGATACAAACCCCCCCCCCCCCCGCAAAAAAAAATATATTTTAATTCCAGGTTGTAAGGCAACAAAATAGGAAAAATGGCAAGGGGGTGAATACTTTCGCAAGCCGCTGTACCTGTTTTCACCCTGGATGACGTGAGTCACAAAGCTGATTTGATACCGTCAGGGACGGAGAAGACTTTTCACTCTCTTTTCTCTCTCTTGTTCCCTCTTTCATTCCAACCTTCCCCTCGCAGATGAAAATGCCACCAAGTCATCTTTCCTGAGACTTTTGTTTACAGAACCAGCGTGCGTGTGCTAGCCTGCAAGGGACCACAGATGATAGTAGCCCAAAATGTTTATTGTGTGGACTCATGTCAAGCAGACTTTTCAGTCTGCATATCTAACAAACTCTCACCAGATCAGATTCAGAAGAGCGCTCAGCTGTTTATGGTGACGAGAAGAAAAGGGAGGCGCGTCTTCTTTGTGATGAATGGTGTCACAGTGATCCACGTGTCTCCTCAGTTCAATGTGTTGGGTTGTGTCGGGAGGCATAAAGGGTAAACGCGGACAAACACAGTAAGGGACTGTTGATGTAACTAAAACGTTAAACGGCTTATTAATCATGCATTTCCGCTAGTGCATTATTTACCAGAGCAAATCAGTTCAGCTGCAATGCTCGAACTGTTGGTGTAAATACTTAAACTGCGTACATAAATAGTGTTCCATTGTGCTCTTGTTTCATGGAGTAATCCAGCATTTTCTCTGCAACTACTTTAAATAATTCATGCACTTTATATCAGCCGCCCCAAGCATAAATGTTAATAAAGATTACGTGTGTGTGTGCGTGTGTGTGTGGTACGTAACGTGTAGTGTACATATAATACTATATATGAAATATATGTATAAGAAATACTAAAATGAGAGCACATATTAGGTCCATGTTTTGTCTGAAAGATTCCAAGTAAGGAAACACTGAATCATTTGGACATTTTTTTCATCTACTGCCAGAAACCACAAAAGTCTTAGCTGCGATTCTACAACAATAACACTTTTGATGTCAATATGAAATGATTATAGCAGCATGGCCACTACTGGTGAAATACTGAATGGCCATCTTCTCAGCGGAAAGACAGTTAAATCATAAAAATCTTTGTCAAAGTAGACAGAGATTGTGTGATTGGAGAGGGTAGAGCACGGTTTACCCCTGAGGTTTCCACAGGTCCGAAGTACAAGGCTTCAGACAACAGTATGCCTGGCTGCATCCTGTATCATGTGTTGTTAGGCCACTGGGGTAGCTTGAAGCAGGAGCATACTCAAAGCGTCGGTCCACTTTGCTTACCCTTTTAAAATCCATAATTCAAACATATTTGGGGAAAAAGGCTGTGTTTCTGTTCCACATGCTACCTTCCAACACACATTCACAAACCATGTGGCACAGCAAACGGCTGCCTCGGTGCTTGTCGAGATTTGAGACATGGTGCAGATTATCAATAGATGATGGCGTTCTTGTAATTGCCCTTGCTAACAACAGAAAGACCATTTTGAAAGTAGGAAAACTTGGTTATGTTAACAGAAAGGGAAGCAGACGGGTTGGAAACTTATACAAACCCTGTTGTGATTTGGGTGTTCCAATTGTAAACCAAACCTTTAAATCAAGGTATTTTGAAAGTGTGGAATAAGCAACCTTTTTTTATACAGTACAGTCTCTATGAAAGCCTACGTTATCAGACAGATTTAGGGCGGCAGGTAGCCTAGCGGTTAGAGCTTTGGGCCAGTAACTGAAAGGTTGTTGGTTTAAATACCCAAGCTGACAAGGTGAGAGTTCTGTTGATGTACCCTTGAGCAAGCCACTTAATCCTAATTTGCTGCAGGGGCACTGTACTACTATGGCTGACCCTGTAAAACAACATCTTGTGTATGTGACAATAAAACATAGTATACATCTTCATTGAAATAAATATAAACTAGTCCAATATAGGGTCTCTTTCAAAAGAGTAAGATGGCTTTGTGTATTATTAAAATCCTAATAATATCATATTAATTATAGATCGTAGGCAGGCAGCTTTGAGTAAGAGTTGGCTCAGTCCAATAACACAGACACACACACACACTTGGCTTTAATATAAGAAACTAGTCACACTTTCCAATAACCACTTTCCAATCACACTTTCCAATAACCAGCAAAGACAGTATCAGTACTGTCTATTTAGATAGACAGTATCAATCTATCTAAATAAACACTATCCACTGTTGAGATAATGTCACATTGTCAAGTAGCAGTGAACACCTTGTGGGCATGGTTTGTTTCTGGATTTATATTGCATTCTGGGACATTTAGACCTTTTCTCCATCTCTCTCCTAATGTTGTTAACACCAGGCTGCATGCAAAAGGCTATTCCAGGCCATTTATCCTGTGTTCAGTAGCCTTGAAATGGCATTTCAAGATTTTATTGTGCATTTCACGAAAGGTCGGCATTGCTCATTGGGCACTTGGTGTGCAGTGGACTGAAACGTACCTTGCAGCCAGTCCAGTCTACCCCGTCTGCCCCCTCATCCTTTCTCCTCGGATCAGCTACCTCGGGGAGAGGGTATGTTTTGTTTATTATTATTATTATTTTCCCTTAACCCTATCACCCCTCCCCTAATGGGAGTAAACTAATGGAGAACAACACTTAGGCTTCTATTTCCAGCTTATACATACTACATACATTTTACGGACACAGTATGTTTTACATAGGTTATCTTTAGTTTGTTTTTAGTCCCATCCTTCAGCTACCCTCAACCCCTCCCATCTATCTCTGAAGACCATCCAGTTTTGATTTCTATTTGCCGTATATTTTTCAACGGTGCTGTTTCACAAAAGTTTCTGAACCTATGTACATTTGACGGACACAGTATATAGGAGAGGGTACTTTCACTAAACCTGTGTGGGCAGAGAGACCAGCTCCTGATCTGTAGTGCAGCGGATAATGCCTGTAAGCTGTGTGTATATGGCACACACAGTGCATGTACACACACACGTACACACACCGCCCACGTTTACACACACACACATGCACAAACGTGCACACATGCACACTTGCAGTACACACACACTGTTTTAGCAGACAACAAAACAACTGGGTTTCTTCACATAACAGATTGAACAAGCCTCCAGTACTTACTCCCTGCTGTGGCTGTCTGTTTTTAGGACCTTTGTTGCCTTTTTGCCTGGTACAGTCTTCTGGCCCAGAGATGATGCAACTAACAACCCTAAACCCCTACAGCTACATCGATGTGGGGTCTGTAAGGTTGACGGCACAACATGCAGATGAAAAGATTTCCCACAAGGTCAGAGATCAGGACGTGCAGCCACGCTCTCCCGCTGTTGCCAAGACGGCTGTGAACTCCGGGGTTATACTCTTCTGGGTCCCTACGGGCATGTTGAGTCTGCCTCCGGACAAATTACACATGGTTCCACAGTACTTTACAGTTTTCAGAGAGCATCGCATGCTGCTTTGTGTGAGAGATTCCAAGTATTTACCTACAGTGATTTGAGCTGCCTAACATAGGCCTAGGTTATACTCTACCCTTTCATTCTACTAACCAACTACCAATTAAGTGTGCCAGCAGTAACAAATATCTCAGTACAATTGATTGCATAGTGGTTTTGTTATTTTTCTTTAGACCAAGTATCCCTCTCCTTGAACGGCAACCTGGTCTCAAAGCACTTCGTATTATTCTGTATGTATATCTGTACTCTCCATTTAGATTGATATGTTACGTTTGGGATGGTTACATAAGACAGATGTTACCTAAAGATAATAACAAAAATAGGGTGGGTGGATAGGTGTACAATGCAAACGTCTAGCAACCCGAAGGTTGTGAGTTCAAATCTCATCACAGACAACTACTCGCTACTTTGCATGTTAGCTAACCCTAACCTTAAACCTTTTAGCTAACTAGTCCCCTAACCCTAACCTTAACCCTTTTAACTAACTCCTAAACCTAACCATAGCCTTAAGCCAAACCTTTCAGGTCACCGCTGTTGTATGGACCTGCTTGTGGACCTGAGACCTGACCGTGATACCCAGTCAGAAGCGTCATTCTGGGTATCATGGTCTTGTCGCCGGCGGTTTCTAACATGGCCGTTTTTTTCCCCCTCCCGTGATTTTATTTCAAGTAGGATTGCAGCCTACACAATAATTAACTAACATTGATAACCATCCAGATGTCACCTTGATACATGCATATACAGTCTACTCAATGGGGAGGGCATGAACGGCAACAACACCGGGACACAGTGCCCTTTGCTCCTTCTTGACAAGCACTACGGTCCTGCAACGGTGTGGGAAGTAGCTACCTAGAATCAGGGTGACAGTCACAGTAATCACACATATACAATGCATTAAGCAACAGTACATTCATCCTCAGTACTTTTAATAAACAATAATCAGTTTTATAACAAAAAATTCACAATTATTTGTGTAAAACTAACAGTGAAATAAGACAGACTCATTCTCTGGCTTCAAAACAGAAGTCCAAACTGTCGCGGTATGGTAACTCAATGTATGGAGGTTGCGTGGTAAGAAACGGAAGAAACAAAAACACCGCTCAATCAAAACCCTCTAACCTACAGATAGAAGAGTGCTTTCTTCCCACTGTCAAGTGTCAGTTGTGCAGAGGTGAGGACAGAGTCAGGCGTAGGACACAGAACTGAGTAAAATAACGTATTTTACTCTGAAAAATAATCAGCCAATAAATACATTTAGGTACACCCACTCGCCCATACTCCAGTTGCCATATTGAGCTACAGCTACCCCCTTCTCAAGTTTACTTACAGAGCCGCGAGACAAAGTTTCTCACTTCCTGCCTGGTCGCAGCCCAAACTGGAGTGCAAGAGGGCTCGACAAGTATAAAGGGAAGGCCTAGTGCCGTATCTATTATATTAATATTATGTATCATATTGTGTGATCATGTCTAAAAGCATTTACTCTATACATCCAGTGGTGTAGCCTAACCTCTACTTACCTGCAGTAATGATTTAGTCCAAGTTGGGTAGGGCTTTGTGTATGTATTTAGTTTAGCCCAGACTCTTGGTTGGTTAGTAGCTTGTCCTGAGGCTGTTGAGACTTTTGAATATGTTTATTCTTACTTTGTTAATTAATGTGCCTTTATTTTGTCATTCTCATATCCAATGTATTCTTTATTATTATTGTAACTATTTGTAAATTGTAAATAAATCCACCACCTCTTTTGCACAGAACCTCTGGGACTCAGCTTCCATCCTTCTCCATGTACAGTTGAAGTCGGAAGTTTACATACACTTAGGTTCGAGTCGTTCAAATTTGTTTTTCAACCACTCCACAAATGTCTTAACATTTGTTAACAAACTACAGTTCTGGCAAGTCGGTTATGACATCTACTTTGTTCATAAGTTGACTGTGCCTTTAAACACCTTGGAAAATTCCAGAAAATTATGTCATGGCTTTAGACGCTTCTGATAGGCTAATTGACATCATTTGAGTCAATTGGAGGTGTACCTGTGGATGTATTTCAAGGCCTACCTTTAAACTCAGTGCCTCTTTGCTTGACATCATGGGAAAATCTAAAGAAATCAGCCAAGACCTCAGAAACAAAATTGTAGACCTCCACAAGTCTGGTTCATCCTTGGGAGCAATTTACAAAAGCCTGAAGGCACCAGGTTCATCTGTACAAACAATAGTATGCAAGTATAAACACCATGTGAACACGCAGCCGTCATACCGCTCAGGAAGGAGATGCGTTCTGTCTCCTAGAGATAAATGTACTTTGGTGCGAAAAGTGCAAATCAATCCCAGAACACAACGACCTTGTGAAGATGCTGGAGGAAACAGGTACAAAAGTATCTATGTCCACAGTAAAACAAGTCCTATGTTGACATAAACTGAAAGGCCGCCCAGCAAGGAAGAAGCCACTGCTCCAAAACCACCATAAAAAAGCCAGTCTACGGTTTGCAACTGCACATGGGGACAAATATTGTACTTTTTGGAGAAATGTCCTCTGATCCAATGAAACAAAAATAGAACTGTTTGGCCATAATGACCATCGTTATGTTTGGAGGGAAAAGGGGGAGGCTTGCAAGCTGAAGAACACCATCCCAACTGTGAAGCACCGGTGTGGCAGCATCATGTTGTGATGAGTATGTATGCTTGGGGTGCTTGTGGTGCTTTCCTGAAGTAGGGACTGGTGCACTTCACAAAATAGATGGCATCATAAGGGGGGAAATTATGTGGATATATTGAAGCAACATCTAAAGACATCAGTCAGGAAGTTAAAACTTCTTGCTCCTACTTGAGACGTCTGCGTCTCAAGTAGGCACCTGGAAATGCAAATGCGCTACGCTAAATGCTAAATGTACTCGTTAAAACTCAAACGTTCATTAAAATTAACATGTAGGGTATTGAATTAAAGCTACACTCGTTGTGAATCTAGCCAACAAGTCAGATTTTTTAAATGCTTTTCGGCGAAAGCATGAGAAGCTATTATCTGATAGCATGCAACACCCCAAAATACCTGAAGGCGACGTAAACAAAAGAATTAGCGTAGCCGGCGCTACACAACAACGCAGAAATAAAATATAAAACATTCATTACCTTTGATGATATTCTTTATATCACAAATTGGTCTTTTTCCCGATTAAATCCGTCCATGAATGCCCAAAATATCCATTTGTATGGCCTGTCTGCATCACGAAAAAAGCTCTCTTCCAACACGCAACGTCATGTTTAAAAATTATATAAGTTGCCTATATTCTTTGACAAAAAACTTCAACCTACTTTTATAACCCAACTTTAGGTATTTGTAAACGTTAATAAGCGATCAAATTGATCACTGGGCGATCTGTATTCAATAGCAGCTACAAAAGAAAACAGTGTCCATTTTTCAATCTTCCAAAATCGATTGAGGTAGGCTGGATGGAATCAAGGATCTATTCGTAATGTCTCAATGGATTTTTGTCAATGGCGACATCGTGTGGAAGCTGTAGGAATTGCATCCGTCTCCATATTAAATTTGGTTTCCTTTAAATAATCCATGAAAGGGGCGCATGGATACTTTTTTCAGATTTCAGTGACCAGTTTTTCTTGCGCTTTTCGATGAAACACACGCTCTGTTATAGTCACAGCCGTGATTTAACCAGTTTTAGAAACTTCAGAGTGTTTTCTATCCACACATACTAATCATATGCATACACTATATTCCTGGCATGAGTAGCAGGACGCTGAAAAGTTGCGCGATTTTTAACAGAATGTTCGAAAAAGGAGGGGGTAGGATAAAGAGGTTAAAGCTTGGTTGCAAATGGGATTTCCAAATGTACAATGACCCCAAGCATACTTCTAAAGTTATGGCAAAATGGCTTAAGGACAACAAAGTCAAGGTATTGGAGTGGCCATCGCAAAGCTCTGACCTCAGTCCTATAGAACATTTGTGGGCATAACTGAAAAAGCGTGTGCGAGCAAGGAGGCCTGCAAACCTGACTCAGTTACACAAGCACTGTCAGGAGGAATTGGCCCAAATTCACCCAACTTATTATGGGAAGCTTGTGGAAGGCTACACAAAACATTTGATCCAAGTTAAACAATTTAAAGGCAATGCTACTAAATACTAATTGAGTGTATGTAAACTTCTGACTCACTGGGAATGTGATGAAATAAATCATTCTCTCTACTATTATTCTGACATTTCACATTCTTACAATAAAATGGTGATCCTAACTGACCTAAAACAAGGAATTTTTACTTGGATTAAATGTCAGGAATTGTGAAAAACTGAGTTTAAATGTATTTGGCTAAGGTGTATGTAAACTTCCGACTTCAACTGTACCTTCATCTCTTAAGGTTTATACAGTACCAACTAGCCACAAGCACATCCCTACTCAGTGGTGCTACTGGCATCATCACGTCTCATACTATTAACCCAAATATGACTGCTCATAACCCTGGGCCTAGCGCTCTATTCAGGCTCTGTCATCGGTTGATAGATGAACGGGTACAAATTGCAATATTGGCAACCAAACAATGCCTGCACTATAGTTAAATATACGGTATCTCTGGAGAAATATAAAAACCTCTTCTCTCAAGGACATAGCGAGAGAAAAAAATAAAAGAGAGACAGAACGGGGAGAAATTGCCTGGTCCTGTTTTCTTCCCCAGCTGTTTACAGGGTGCCGCAAAGGCCGTAAATTTAGAGGAGTTGAAGCATATTGGGCATCATCTCCGGCACCCATCATTCCAGAAATTGCCCCTCTTTAGCCTCTCTGCAGAAGTGCACAGTGCATTGCTATGCTTGTGGATCCCTCACTCTGTCACTTTGCGGGTGACACTCCCCATAAACAACCAGCCGCCATGATATCTCAGGGGTAGAGGAGCCATTTGGATTTTGGCCTCCCCGAAGATATAAAGGATAATAATATTTCCCTTACTGGACCGTTTTTGCACTGGCAGTTGGTGAAGTCAGGCCTTTAAAAGCATTGGGAAGTTGGTCGGTGTCAAACTTGGCAACCAATTGAAAGGCTCCAGATGTCTAATCTGTCAAGGAAATGCTCAAGTCACGAGTGATTATTTTGCCATCTACCTGAATATCGCATCTGGCCATCTACACATCATCCACGTCTTAAGGGGATTTAAATATGCCTTAACAGATTTCTTTGACTCCATAAGCTCCGCCCTTTGAATGGAGGGATCCAAAGGGTTGCCTGGAGGTCTGCAGTCTCTGCACCTCACTCACAACAGCTAATTATCCCAACAGCAACTTTTATTGAATCAGACACTTTGAAGGGCTTTCTCTGTGCTCCATCTCTCATTTTTAAAGCTATTGATTTTCCTCCGATCATATCTGGCCTTGCATTTTCAATAAGCTTCCTTTTTTTCTTCCAGCCTTTTTACTTTCTTTCCCATAGCGGTACAAAGCGTCTCTCTCTCTCTCTTTCACTTTCGGAGCTGGCAAAACCGTAACTGTAAACACACCATCTACTCTCAGCAATTATCAAAGGGGTTAGAATGGGAGAGGAATTGATCTGCTCGCAGGCAGCACAACAGCAAACAAAGCCTATGTTTCCCCTGTGTGCATAGCAATTATGAAGTGCAAGAAGAAGGAGTAACATTTGCACGAGATATAAAAAGACACCTAGACAGACATCTACAAACTGTGTTACAAAAAAAAAGTGGGACCAAACAGAAACACTTTAGCAATTGGTTGTAATTATCACCTGCATTCTGTCAGTGTTCCTCTGCTGAAACACGTTATTGATGTTTGCCTGCCCTTTTGACGATCAAGTTTACCATTGCCACGTGAGTGCAAATATCTTCTTATCGCCACGGCTTTCTTGAAGGCAGATAGAAAATGACGACAGCAAACACTGCCGCTACAGACAACCTTTTAAGATTTTGCACGTAGGGCATCCTCATACAACCCCTTTCCTACTTCCATAATGGAGTTCATCCCTTTGTTCTGCATGTTTGTCACAACTCTCATCTGTCAACTTTATGTGACTGTGTGTTTGTTCCTCTACCTCCCGTTCAATCTATTCCTGGAGTGTTTGATTCAAACCCCGATATGAAATGTCCCTCAGTCGCTGGAGCGATATATAAGATATATGAATGACGTTTAGGGGAAAAAAATGTGATGCTCGTCCTTCGGGGCCAGATTTGATGACATTGGGTGGCTGCAACAGTCTGTTGTTTTTCCACTGCCGTGATGGTACAGTCAAAATAAACGCTGGGTTGTTTGGTTCACCCAACTGCTGGGTTGCAGGTGTTGGTTCACTTAGTTGGATTGTTTTCTTCAAAAATGCTGGGATGCTTGGTTTTTGAGATATGACCCAGCTGGTCAGATCAGAAGACCGGAGGCCGAGTTTAGTAGGGGCGTGGCATTCCCCTTGTTCTTTTTACCCACACATGAGAGTACATGCCATTCCTGTTCATCTGTTCTTTTGTATAGTAATTTGATGTGAAAGTTGAAGCTTGATGGTATTGTATCTTCAAAGACACTTACAGCAGTGTATTAGTGCCTTAAAAGCATATGTTAATCACATTGTTGGGAGTCATTTTCATTATAGTCTCAAAGAGCTTTAAGCAGGGAAAAAAATGATGCACTTAAAAAATGCTTGTCAATAGATGGATGATCATGGCAGGCGGGGTAGTTCATTGGCTTGAGCAGTCAGCACCAGGAGGAAGAGTAGAATGGAGGAAGACTAGAAAAGAGGCAGTTCGGAGATGAAGCAGAGGGGGAGGGGGGGGGGGGTCACATCCAGGGAGTTTCAGACTGGTAAACAGTGCCTTCGGAAAGTGTTCAGAACCCTTAACTTTTTCCACATTTTGTTACGTTACAACTTTATTCAAAAATATATAATTTTTTATTCAACAATCTACACACAATACCCCATAATGACAAAGAGAAAACAGGTACCAAATCTTTTCTGCAGCAGTGAAGGTCCCCAAGTACACAGTGGCCTTCATCATTCTTAAATGGATGATGTTTGGAACCACCAAGACTCTTCTAAGAGCTGGCTGCTTAGCCAAACTGAGCAATCCGGGGAGAAGGGCCTTGGTCAGGGAGGTGACCAAGAACCCGATGGTCACTCTGACAGAGCTCTAGAGTTCCTCTGTGGAGATGGGAGAACCTTCCAGAAGGACTACCATCTCTACAGCACTCCACCAATCAGGCCTTTATGGTAGAGTGGCCAGACGTAAGCCACTCCTCAGTAAAAGGCACATGACAGCCCGCTTGGGGTTTGCCAAAAGGCATCTAAAGACTCTCAGACCATGAGAAGCAATATTCTCTGGTCTGATGAAGATTTAACTCTTTGGCCTGACTGTCAAGCGTCATGTCTGGAGGAAACCTCGCCCCATCCTTGCGGTTAAGCATGGTGGTGGCAGCATCATGCTGTGGGGATGTTTTTGAGCGGCAGGGACTGAGCGACTAGACAGAATCAGGGCAAAGATGAACAGAGAAAAGTACAGAGAAATTCTTGATGAAAACCTGCTCCAGAGCCCTCAGGACCTCAGACTTTTCTAAAAACATGATTTTCTTGCATTGTCATGATGGGTTATTGTGTGTAGATTGATGAGGGAAAAACATGATTTTATACATTTTATATTAAGGCTATAAAGGTTAAAGAAAATGTGGAAAAAGTCAAGGGGTCTGAATACTTTCCGAATGCACTGTATACTGTCACATGAAGGACGTGTACATACAGGAACATACACCTGTACCTTTTGCACGTAGTGATTTATATGTCGTGATTTAATTGATCATTTGCACAGCTTGACTGCCAGTGTTTGGTGTCTCAATCAATGACCTGAGTAAGACGTTTCTATTCTCAGGGAATGTTTGTCCAAGGATATTGCTTTTCAATAGTGACCACGAGTTAGGTACTCCACTTGAAAGGTCCTGGGAGAGAAACCATACCAAACATATGGTGTTCTATTGAGTCCATACAGATGAGACCCAAAAAACTGGTTGAATCAAAGTTGTTTTGACTGAATTTTTTTTTTTAAAAGCTATGTGATGACGTTGAATCAAAATCCAATGCCATGCTGACGTTTCACATTCAATTCACATTTGACAAAAACCAAATGTAAATCAAAACTAAACTTTGTGTGCCCAGTGGGGAGCAGCTTGCAATCAAAAAGACAGTATGAGCAATTGGCTGGACATTGGCATCAATCTACAGTAATTAGCCCTGGCAGCCGATAGTGCAGATCTAGTTCGCACTATCGTCTCGGATTGAAGTGCATTCTCCAGATTACACTTGCGTCCCCCGTGGACCGGCTTGTACATAAACCATCCTCGATTCAGGCTGCAATGGCATCCTTTCCCTCCTTAACTAGCTTCAACAGCGAAAAGGCAAAAGAAAAATGGAAATAAACAGTATTGTCTGAGTAAGACACATTTTTCCACCACCATTTTCAGGTTTTTCAAACAATTTAGGACATTGCACACCCTTGGCTGAATGCAGTGTGCAACATTCTAAAGGGTCAGAAATCCCAAAATAGTGGTGGAAAGTCGTTTTATCAAGACAGTACAGACATTTTTTTACTTTTTTTACAGCCCCCCCCCCCCCCCCCCCCCCTTCTCCCCTTTAAAGGTAGTTAAGGAGGGAAATGATGCCATTGCAATCGAGGATGTTTTATGTACGAGCCGGGCCACGGAGGTCACAAGCATACTACTAGGAATGCACATCAATCCTAGCCGATGCCGCAGATCTAGCGCGTACTATCGGATGCCTAGGCTAATGAGATTTGTTTTATGCGTGTGCTGAGAAACTCCTACAGATAAGGCTAACGTTGGGTTCTTGCTCTCCCCGTGATTGACAAGAGTCCATGTGACATTATTCTTCGCACATCCTATGAGTGCACCGCCGTAATTGGCTTTCTTCCTCACATACAGCGACACACAAGCACACTCATTGTTTTGGTCTCTCAGATCATCCGAAGTTTCCTTGTGTGTTCCATCTCTCTCCCTCTCTCTTCCGGGTTGACACATGAGTAATTGAGGCCATCTGCCTAAAAGGGCACTGTCAGCAAAATGGACCAAACAGATTTCAATTATCAATATACCATTTAATACATTGCCTCCAGGCCAAACAGTCTGGCATCTAGACAGTGCAAGACGGAGGATGTTATCTCTCCAACACATCAGCAGTATGGCTACTGTACTACTGTTGCAATTTGGCATCTCATGGCTGGGGGGCGGCGGGGGAGGGGGGTCAAAGGGAACACTATCCATCATACTATAGTTTGAGCATAGAGATGGTGGACAGTGAGTCTTCTTCGTCATTCATGGCCAGTCCCATTGAGTACGCTGTAGTGTAAAGTTACACGAGTATGTTGCACTAGAGAGGTGACTTTGATCATGAAATAGGAAAAGGCTTTTGAAGATGTATCAGCTTTTGCATGAACTCACCACATCCTAAGGTATTACAGGCAGACCATCATGTTGATACAATCTATTTTGATTGATTCCAATTGGGTTCTCCATCAACATATCACCCTTAACAAGATGATATGCTGACACACTGTAAATTATTTCCAGGTATCTATGAAGGCCTGATATCATTTGTTTCAAGTGTGACCCAATATTCACTGCTTTATATTTAACCAGGTAAGTTAACTGAGAACATATTCTCATTTACAGCAACAACCTTTGGAATATTTACAGGGGAGTGGAGATAAATGAGCCAATTTGGAAGCTGGGGAATGATTAGCTGGCCATGGTCAGATTTGGAGTTCAGCCAGCACACCAGGGTTAACACCCCTACAATAAGTGCCACAAGATCTGTATTGACCCCAGAGAGTCAGGATACTCGTCAAACGTCCCAGCCGAAAGACAGCATAGGGCAATGTCCCCAATCACTGCCCTGGGGCATAAGGATATATTTTTTTAGACCAGATGAAAGAGTGCCTCCTACTGGCCCTCCACAAGACCACTTTCAGCACTATCTGGTTTCCCATCCAGGGACCGACCAGAACAAACCCTGCTTAGCTTATGCTGCTGGCAATGGGTTCCACTATGTGAAATGGATACCACGAGATCGTGTCCTTTATCATGCTCTTGCTAAGGCTTGCTGTGATGTGTTGGCATATTTAGTCTCTGACAGAGGGGTCAAACAAACTGCTTTTCTCTCAAAATGTGCATTTCCTGTTTACCATGATAACATTATGATAAGCCCTTCAGATGTCCACTTCATCACTGAATCTCCTAATCATTTTTAAATAGAGAACGCTATGTGGTTGTTGATTAGTGAATTTAAAAAAATTATGATCTCACCGATCATCCTCTTGCCATTAAAAGTCTCCAAAAGTGTTTTAGAAGTTAGAGAGCTATTGGAGAGTTAAATCATCTCGAGAAAAAAAAGACCTCAGTGAAGATTGTTTGCAAACTCTTGAAGAATAACAGGACATACATATTTATGAATTTTAGTGTTTTGGCTGAAAGCTAAAGGACTAAAAGCCAAAAGGTTGCTGGTTATATACATTTATTTAGACTACTCTGATACATTAAAGTTAGATACATGGACAGATTTTGAGTTAATCCAAAGGCATTAAGATATTCATGTTGTGGACTCAGTGACATTATACATTTTTTTATGCAAGATTTAGTAGTAATCAAGACATTTGTTTTCTTCTAACATGCTTCTATATCACCCATACTAACCCATACTAACAGGCTTCTATATCACCCATACTAACCCATACTAACAGGCTTCTATATCACCCATACTAACCCATACTAACAGGCTTCTATATCACCCACACTAACCCATACTAACAGGCTTCTATATCACCCATACTCACCCATACTAACAGGCTTCTATATCACCCATACTAACCCATACTAACAGGCTTCTATATCACCCATACTCACCCATACTAACAGGCTTCTATATCACCCATACTCACCCATACTAACAGGCTTCTATATCACCTATACTCACGCATACTAACAGGCTTCTATATCACCCATACTAACCCATACTAACAGGCTTCTATATCACCCATACTAACCCATACTAACAGGCTTCTATATTACCCATACTAACCCATACTAACAGGCTTCTATATCACCCATACTAACCCATACTAACAGGCTTCTATATCACCCACACTAACCCATACTAACAGGCTTCTATATCACCCATACTAACCCATACTAACAGGCTTCTATATCACCCATACTCACCCATACTAACAGGCTTCTATATCACCCATACTAACACATTCTAACAGGCTTCTATATCACCCACACTAACCCATACTAACAGGCTTCTATATCACCCATACTAACACATACTAACAGGCTTCTATATCACCCATACTAACACATACTAACAGGCTTCTATATCACCCACACTAACCCATACTAACAGGCTTCTATATCACCCATACTAACACATTCTAACAGGCTTCTATATCACCCACACTAACCCATACTAACAGGCTTCTATATCACCCATACTAACACATTCTAACAGGCTTCTATATCACCCACACTAACCCATACTAACAGGCTTCTATATCACCCATACTAACCCATACTAACAGGCTTCTATATCACCCATACTCACCCATACTAACAGGCTTCTATATCACCCATACTAACACATTCTAACAGGCTTCTATATCACCCACACTAACCCATACTAACAGGCTTCTATATCACCCATACTAACACATACTAACAGGCTTCTATATCACCCATACTAACACATTCTAACAGGCTTCTATATCACCCACACTAACCCATTCTAACAGGCTTCTATATCACCCATACTATGTGCAAAAGAGAAAGCTCTATGTGTGTTCATCGAACATATCCCACCGCTTCATATTTGAAAAAGATATCTCCATTTGTTTTGCTGTAGCGTTCAAAGTAATGACGGGACTCAACAAGAAAAAGTTATTGAACTAAATTCCCAAGCAAAGTTGTTCATGTGCATTTATCACAGAACGATATGGACATGATCAACCCAGCGCTTAAATACAAAGGTTTAATTTGGGTTTCACTGCTTTTGTTCGTCTTCCTCCGAGCATTCACTGTGCACCTGAAGGAACATACTGCTTTAAGACAGTGAGAAATATGATTCATTCTTAACGCCGTTCACACTGCCGACTATAAAATGTTGGCAATGCCATTACAATGTACAAGGCCTTCTTACGTGAGTGACTAACACGAACACTGCTCAGATAAAAATGTGTTATTATGGTGTAAGAGCTAGAGTAAAAGCAACTGTACATTTCCAATGATTTAAAAAAAATCATATATTTGAGGATTCCTCCAGTTTTTTTCAGCTCAATACTTAAATAGCATGTGACGCTGGTGACCAAATTTTAAGCAAATGTTTATGTCAGTAAATCATGCTTCCAAGGCTGTTATGATCTCTTTTCTCCTGTTCTTTTCTCCAACATCTGCTCCTGAAGCCTCAAGGTTAACAACTGCCTCCAGAGTAACCGTGATTGTGTGGACCATATGTTGTTTATGAGTTGAGCCAGAGCATCAAAACAGTGCAGAGGAGCTAGCTAGCTTCTCCTGTGGAACGAAGCTGCTGAAAGCTGCACAAGATTAGTAAGGATGTGGGAGTTTTGATGAAGATCAATCGTGAAATATGTTTTGGGCAAAAAGGTGGCAAGGCGTCCGTCCTGATGAGAATCTAGCCAGCTAGCTGAACTTGTCGCTACAAACGGTCATACTGCATGTGTTAGTTGCATGTTTTTTTGTCTTATGTCTCTTGGAACTGAATTGAAAATGTCCAATGTATTTACAAGGCAGACTACATGTTTAAAATATGTCATTTCACTATTTTGCCAGTGGACACATTTCCGCTCCTCTGTCCTGTTTTTATGCAGAGACAATTAGATTGCAGCAGCTGTCTTGCAGGGTCCAGATTGCGTCCCTCTCCTCTGTGGCACCAATCACGCTCTAACAGGGGATATTTTAGCTCCAGCTCGGACTTTAGACAGAAAACTAAAAACAGTCTGTCCTCAGGGATTGGTCTAAAACATCATTCTAACATAGGCCAATTTGACTCTCTATTTTTCCCTCCCAAGGACGTGGTAGCACCTGCTGAAAGAATGTGATTTTATGTGCATGTTTATGGACACCTTGACTCTGGAGACTGGAAGGTGACTGGTGGCTCGCTGCTTCCCAGACAACAACTTGCCCTACCCACAGACACACCTCTGTTCCCATTAATCAAAATGACACGGAGAGGGGAAACATCCCCACATCCCACATCTCCCGACGACGTTTCCACAACATAAAGAGGACATTGTGTCTCTAGCCCCGACAGGTGGAGACAGCACACGGAAAACAGAAACAAATGAAGAGAGATAGGTTACCAGATATATAGAAGCACATTCCTTGACATATCTGTATGTTATTCTGCCAAGAGCAGAACAACGGTGCATTGACTCTTATGGGTTATGCAGGCTTTACAACATAGGTATTAAAGTGAAGGGCAACCATGATATTTATGGAGGTTAGTTGGTGGGGCAGATAGGTGGTTGGGAAGGAATGCACATATATAGTTGATATACAGATACATTGATTGACAGAGACATACATACACAGCAAAATCTCCAGTGTTACTTCAACACTGACAGTGTACAACACTGATAATACTGAGCCAGTTTCTACACGGGTCCACACTTTTCAGTATTAAATTAACACTGTGTTTAGTGCAGATGCTGTTACACTTTGACATTGTTAAGGAATTGACACTTTTAGTGTCATGATAGTTTGACTATGATTGGTGTTTAAACAATCCTAATTAAATTATTAAATGAAATCATACTCTACCTTAACCACAATGTATTTAAAAATGCATTGGTTTGTTATGAAAAATAATTATATTAAACATTTGCATTTAAAGTATAACTTTTTAATGTATATAAACAAAGTGCATGTAAATCTAACCATTCAAAACGAATACCATCTGAACAGCATAACAGAATAATTCACCATAAATAACAATTTACAAAACTGCAGCATCCCACAAATTAAAATAAATGTAAAAAAGGACACTATTACACATGTGCATTTAAAGTAGAACGTTTTAATGTATATAAACAAAGTGCATATAAATGTAACAATTCCTAATTAATACAATCTGAACAACACAATAATAGAATATTGCACCATATCAAAGAAAAATAAATAACAATGTGCAGAACTGCAGCATCCCACTTAAAACATTAAACTGGTCCCTCTTTTCTCTCTTCTTTATTGCCATGTTGTAACCAGCAGCACACAGCAATGCTGACCATATTTAGCTCTTATGAGAGATTTGCTTTCAGAAATGCAAACTTCCTCACTTTCGAGGGGCTGATGTGGTTTCTTCTCTCTAATTAATTTGTCCCGTTTTCGAGAAGACCCTCTCAGAGGGAACAGATGTGGCCACTATGCAGAGTCTCCCTGTCATGACTTTAGTAAGCCATGGGTAGACAAGAGACCTTGATCTTCCACCAGCTCAGAGGATCTGCAGATCTGCAGACGTTTGTGGCACTACTGCTGGTGCTTCTGCTCCATCTGATCCCTCTTCTTCCTGTTGTATTGGTCTCATTACTTTGGATACTACATTCTCAAAACAGGCTCAAACTTTACACCTACTCCACTACTGCCCCGTTGATGTGGATAGGGGGGTTGCTCCCTCTGCTGTTTCCTAAAGTCCACCATCATCTCCTTAGTTTTGCTGGCGTTGAGTGTGAGGTTATTTTCTTGACACCACACTCCGAGGGCCCTCACCTCCTCCCTATAGGCCATCTCATCGTTGTTGGTAATCAAGCCTACCACTGTAGTGTCGTCTGCAAACTTGATGATTGACTTGGAGGCGTGCATGGCCACGCAGTCGTGGGTGAACAGGGAGTACAGGAGAGGGCTGAGAACGCACCCTTGTGGGGCCCCAGTGTTGAGGATCAGATGGGTGGAGATGTTGTTTTCCCACACGGAGGTCTGTGTGCTCTCGTACAGTTGTGGAATAAGTGATTTTGAAAGGGTTTTCCCGCATGGAATTGTGTACATTGGATTGAGACTATTGCTATAATTTCTAAAACCTCTGCCCTCCAAGATCGAAAATGGCTGGAAATTGGTGGCAATAATTTAAGCCAATGCAATATCAATTTGGCCTTGTTTTGCTACAAACATAGACATTGGCATAAACTGGTCCATAGAAGACTGCGTTGCTGTGGGTCGCGGAGTAGGTCCATTTGACTGAGTGGATACATCTCCGCGTGTGGAGGTGCTGACTCCACCACTATCACTAGCAGGCCAGCTAGTTTCTCGAAGCTCCGCTACAGCTAGCTTCACAGTTGGGTGCACAGTTCGCATATGCCGGTGTAGGTTGTGTGTAGAACCGGCTTTATATGAGATTTTGTTTTGGCAAATTCTACACTGTGCTCCAACATTGTCTACACTATTCAAATGCATCCAAACACCACTGTTCTTCCGACTCATTTTCCAGCTGTTGTTTTCACAGCTGTCCTTCCTCTCTCGCCTTGGCTGCTAAGTGTGGTAGTGAGTTGGCTCGGCCCTCCCACACGCATCTTTGGTTCATTGGTTGACACTGCGTGTCTGATTGACAGGAACAACAGGTGAGGCTGTTAGTCTGAGCAGACAGTCAGAACGAATGTGTGTGAGCATTTTTTCTTGAGCATTTAGGCCTATATTATTATTATTATTTTCGTTCTTTGAATTAGTTAATTCTATTCATTTAAATATTTTGATTATTCATACCTTAATTTATTTATTTTTTCATAAATAGATTTGGCTCTTCTGATATGCTTGCCGGCTCCCAACATTCACTACCCTGTACCCATCTTCCTCTACCACTCTCTTCACTGCTTCAGTATACGACACTTTCTGTACTACTTTGACCCTGGCAACTTCAAGCAATCACACTCTCACACTCAATACTGGTTATTAACACCAACACTGGGGTTACTTTACACCACTGAGTGTTAATTTAACACTTAAATAGTTTATTTAACACCTGAATTAACACTAGAAATAATACACACAAAAAATCAACACTAGGTAACACTGGCCAATTTGCTGTGTAGATGGGTAGACAGATACAGTACCATGGGTGCACACATGGAATTTGTAGAAAACATAGATTGATACATGCTCTTCCCAAAATGATTTCATCAGCCTCCCTCCATTACTTAAGATTACAAAAGGGCCCTTTGCACTCATCACTTTCGATATCACACAGGCCACAATATCTGCCTTGACAATATCAACCTCTCTCTCTCTCTCTCTCTCTCTCTCTCTCTCTCTCTCTCTCTCTCTCTCTCTCTCTCTCTCTCTCTCTCTCTCTCTCTCTCTCTCTCTCTCTCTCTCTCTCTCTCTCTCTCTCTCTCTCTCTCTCTCTCTCTCTCTCTCTCTCTCTCTCTCTCTCTCTCTCTCTCTCTCTGTTCCCTGCACTATGATGATATAACAGTACGAAGGTGTGTCCCTCGCCACAACATCCCCAATCGTTTGAAATGTAATTATGCTAATCATCACAGCCGAGGACAGGGGCAACAGAGCACTTTGAGTTTCTAGCTCCTCTCTTGCACGAGCCCTCATCGCTGAGAATAATTACACTTAAAGGCATATAATTTGGGCCCTCTAACAGCTCTAACAGAGATGGGGTGGAGAGCTGGGGGCTTTCTATGTGTGGCAATGCTCTTTAAAATGTTTACTGGTCAGAAGGCAGAGATGGAAAATGGACAGCTAGGGCTGCAGCAGAGAGTCTGACCGTGTGTGTACTCCCTCCCACCGCCTGAATGCTCTCAGCACGGTTGACCCTTTAGCTTCAGCATCTTCACATTAAAAGGACTGCAGAGACCAGAGGAATGCTTTAGCAATGGCTCGCGTTGTGATAATGTTCTCAAAATGACAGAGTAATTGTTTGACTAATTATGCAGTGGAGTTACTCTGCCCTTTACACGATAACGCGACTATTACCAGTGTAATTACACGGTAACCACATCATGGTTTGTCGTGTTATTGTTATGTTTAATTGATTTTGTTTACATCTTTACAGTGTATATTGCTGTTAGAATCCTTTTAACCTTGTTAAGAATAATGTATAGGACAACTATGCTTCTTTACTCTCACTATGACCATAAGCGTACACCTTTATCTACCAAATGTATATTTAGTGTTACTTCCCACGCATGGCTGGATTCATAATTGGGGTAGAATTCATGATATTGAGCTGTACTATCAAATAACTGCAAGCGGTGCATTTTTCGAAGCCTAATGCCTTTCCATGGCTCATGCTTTTAAATATATAACTCAGATCTTTCATGCCCCACTGCCCTCTCACTGGGCTAATTATCCTAAAGTGTTCTATTCACCAATAACGGCGCTTCGCGTCAGGGTAGCGGAACATTCTAGTTTCCTAAAAAGAATCTCGGGATGAACCAGAGACAACGATATGTAGTGTGTGTGGATAGAACAGCAGCGCTGGAGCAGCAGGAGGCCAGCTGTGGCTCTGCTCTGACTGTGTCCCCCCACACTAAGTCAATGTAGGTCATTTCTGCTGATTATATTTCCTGTGTTTTTCCCTGTAGAGCCCTGGAGTGTAATTATGTGTGATTATTAGGTTATGGTGAGATATCATTAGCCCGCAGAATGTAGTATGGGATGCACTTATCCTACACTACAATCTTTGAATATTTATTTTTCTAATGATGGGGAAGGGGAGGACAGGCTCAGACAGGTTCCCATGTAACTCTAGTCATTTGAAGAATAATATAAATATTGATTTCAAAACGGGGTAATTGACCATGTTAGTTGTAGAGAAATAGCGAGAACACTAATAACAGTAGATACAATTATATCCACGATGCTGAAGCTCTTTCCTTGAAACTACACACCTAATTATACCATCTGACCATGTCCAAGTAAATGTGGCTGGATGGTTTGGGGGGAGCCAGAAAGAGAAACAATGTAGCCAACATCTTGTTTCAAGAGGTTGTGCACGTTCTGCGCTCTAGACCTCACAACCTTATTCTCTGGGAAACAAGCCCAATCTGACTCGCGCATGTTAATCCTCTGGTATTTAGAAGTCAAGGGGAGCACCTCCTAAACATCTGTTACTAGAACCATAGTGCTGGACTTTTCGACCCCTTTACTTAAAAGAGAAGTGTTTCATTACATGGAAAATATATACTGTAGATTGGTTATGGAGGGAATCGTAAGCTTCTCGTGCAAATATCATCCCTACATCAGAAGCCATGTATTCTCTTACAAGTTAAACGAGCTATTCATTACATGCTCTCTTTGCAACTATCTTGTGGATAACCCTTCAACTATTTTACTCTTTAAATGAAGTTTATACTCTGGATGGTCAAGGTCGATCTTTTTCAAGAGTAAAGAGAGTCGCCTCCAGCATCACTTGCGTTGCACTCAGTGCGGGTGACACTTGGGAATAAATGGAAGGATGTGATTGCTGGTATTGGTCTTCAGGAACCATTAATTACTCTCTATAAACCAGGATATGACACACTGTGGGAGAACGTCCTTTGCTGGTTATAATCCGTTGTTATATGATGCTCTAACTGTTGTATAATAGTAGCCACTTAACTGGCTGTGTTTAAATGTCACTTATACGCTTGTAGAATATAGTTACCTTTGTGCTCCAGTTGGTTAATATGACTGATGTTGTTTTCCTTGTTCACATTGCTGGTAGAGAGACTGAATTGCCTAATGTACCGTGGACCACACACTGTTTTGTAAATCTATTCCTTTATTCGATGAGATTGCCGCTGGCAGATGTGTGTGTGTGCCTCCCCAGTCTCGGTCAGTACAGCTATTTAGCCTTTCTCTTATTCTGCAGTCAAATATCATACCTAGTACATTTGTCCTACAGGATCTTATTAGTGAGGCAATAACTGGTTTCTTTGAGAGAGACAAAATTAACAGTAGTGTGGTCCATCATTTACCCTTTCAATATTATGTTTCACTTGCATACAGAAATACTAGTTTAAATTGAATGTAGGAAGGTATTAGTATAGGACAATATACTGTACAAGTATGTATCGAAAGGAATTGAATTTCATTTAAAACACCTACATCATTTTATTTCTATTGCTATCTCTGTTGAGTGGAGGAAGAGAGGTGGAAGAGGGCCGGTACTGTGGCGGAGCTGCCTGAGATATCATAGCCAGTACAGAGATGGCATTCCTGGCCAGGCTGAGGACACAGAGGTCATACTCAATGGGGCTTGGCCACACACACTATCACACCTGCCAATGAGCTATGGGAACTTCAATGCTAGTGTTGGACAGGGCTGTACAGGGCTGGACAGGGCTGGGCTACAGTGCTGTAGCCTAGTACTGGTGCTGTGAAATCACACTGGCAATGGCTTTCAAAATCCTACTGCCAAAGGATTTCAAAGAAAACATTTATGTCCCATTGAAATATATTCACATGTAATCAAGTAGCCAGTTTGTGATATATGATTATACGATTACGTGTTTTTCTGATAACACGGTTATTTTCTTTTGGCTTCAGATTAACAGAGATCTTGGATGATGATGATGAGAAATCATAATGACTTATGAAAGAAAATTGCTAAGATGTGTCTTCGGGACAGGGCCGAGGCACAATGGAGAGGGATTGCCCCTGACTTGTAGTCATCAGATTACTGTATTAATGTAACATAAACGCGGGCAATTCCAGTCCTATAATGGCCAGGGAGAAATGTCTCAAGCAGTGATTGCTTTCAGCTTCATAGCCCTTTAGACAATTGTGACAATGTATGCACAGAGTACGATGATCGTAAGTAAACCCCCAAATGAATGGCATTGGACGTAGTCATTATAAATGACACAATGAAGCCATTTTAAATCCACTGTGTGACCCACTGGAGTATTAAACATGTACTCTCCAATTAGATATGATAACATATGCAGTAGTAAAACTACAGGCCATGTTCTGCCAGGCCCTGATAATAGCTTGATAAGATTGACTACTGGTGGATGGTGGTCGGAGAGCTAAGGTTAGGGCAACACATAATCAGCTCATTCAGAGGGAATACTGACATAGCGAGTGACAAAATGCAACTCTGGTAATGCTGGAGTAAAATGAAATGCTTTTTGACAACGTCTATTGAATCCCTAACCCTAACCCACCTACAAAACAATCTCACACATGCAAGAAGACTACGTCAAACATCAATGCATGGAGGAAGGAGACCAAGATAGCATACCAGGGCCCGTACACTCAAACAAACACTCGGTTAAAAACAACCCAGCGCTGTGTAAATTGTGTACAGAACACACGTTGGAATATTTTGGCCAATTCGGTTGGGTCACATAGTTGGGTTCTTTTCTTTGATGATCGTAAGCGTGGTTTAGTCGGGGCTTGGCTTACATATAGTTATTTTTGGAAACCCTTGAGAGTAAATGTTATTTCAGCTAATCTGTTCTGAGACACTGTGCTAAACATACAGCTAACAATATAACAGAACAGATTAACATTTACTCTCACAGATGGACAAAAATAACTATCTGAAAGCCATTAAAAATCCTACAATGTGATTTTCTGGATTTGTTTTTCTTATTTTGTCTGTCATAGTTGAAGTGTACCTATGATGAAAATTACAGGCCTCTCTCATCTTTTTAAGTGGGAGAACTTGCACAATTGGTGGCTGACTAAATACTTTTTTTGCCCCACTGTATGTATAACTTAAAACCGTCTCTGGAGATTTTGACTCCTGTCCATATTTGATTATTGTTAAGATATTAATGTTAACAAGGATATTGGTGTCACAACCTGCTAATATGGAACATCACTAGTGATGAGGGGGGTGCGTATCTGACCGTCCTTGAAACCAACCAGTAACAATGGTTTAATAAAGTAGAACGTATTATGAGTCTCTAGAGCCTGACAACATTAATCTATCTGTCAATCAACCGTAGGCGCCCAAGCCACTTTGATGCCCCTTGAGTGTGAAATAATGAAGATGCTGTCGCACTAAATGCAGAAGTTTTTGGTGCATAAAAAGACAATATCTCGAAAGTAATTATCACGGACACTAGCGCACAACCGTGCCTGTATGTAATTGCCAAAGTGACATTTTTTTTCCGAAAGACTTTGCATGGTGATTTTATGTATTGATGTCATGTGCGTCCAAGTATCGGCCTGCCACTAGCGGTCTGTTCAGTGTGATGAGAAATGCACCACCGGTAAGACAGATTTCAATTGATTTGATGTATGTTTGTTTTTATAACACACCAACTAAACAACTGCTTGTCTGGTCCACCAAATATGACAATTGTCTACAATTCAACTGAAATGCCACTGTCAAATGGAACCTTTTGAAAAAGTAGAGGATGTTAAATTTGAAGAAATGTAAAGTAACCAATCACACGTGGATGTAAGGAACGTTGTGTTAGTTGGCCGTTTTTTTTTTGTAGCTAGGCTATATTAAGAACCCTGTAAAGTGCCTCAGTGGCAGGGACTTGGTAGTGAAATTAGGCTACCTTCCTCAAGGGTTCCTGTCTGTCTGTTTCAGATGATAATTGAAAGTAATGTAAAAAATAGTTGTCTGCTGTGGACCTGCAGGGTTAAATCTCCTGAGGAAAAGGTCCTTCCTTTGCTTTTTACTTTAATTTCACAACCATTATTTACACCGTGAATGTATTACATTGTATTTCCTTCAGCATTGGCTAACCCAGAACCCAGAATCTCACATCATTTGGCCAAAATCTATCCACTAGAGATTATATTATCATTACCAAACGTGAATACCAAAGGTAAAGGACAATCTGAAGGACTTGTAAGTGATATTTCAGTGTCCAATGTGCACACAGAAAAGTGTTATTTTTCTAACGATATAATGTTTTGCTTTGCCACATTGTCAATAGTTGGCATGACAACACAAATGTAAGGTCTTGTTCTCCATCATTCTGATTATCAACCTTCAGCGCTGGATAATGACCGTGATCTCAGAGTGTTCTCACCGATCAGCTGTCACATTCCATGTAGATCATGAGATGTGCTTTGTTGCTATGTTCACAAGCACCGCGTGCACCGAAATCGACACAATTTGAACTGCATCATTGCGCCGCCTGTACATACACCACATAGTTAACCAGAACAACATCTCTTTTAAATGTGCTTATCAATTGCAACCAATCAGGTATTAAATGGTATTCTTGGATAGTAATACTTTGATGACTACTTAAGAGCACTTCATCTTTTTTTTAGTCTAGATAGGGGTAATTAATCCTACTTTGATTTCCTCACTGTTCGCAGCAGCATGGTTCTTATCAAAGTGTTCAATGAGATTACTTTCATAATGAACATGATTACTCAATTAAGCAGGGGTAAATGTTTTGCTAATGGTTTTCATTTTTATTTTACCCTTATTTTACCAGGTAAATTGACTGAGAACACGTTCTCGTTTACAACCTGGGGAATAGTTACATGGAAGATGAGGGGGGATATTTTTTTAAATGTATTTATATATATATATATTTTTTTTTTAAGTCAGTTAAGAACAAATTGCTATTTACAATGTAGGTCTTCAATATTAGCCAATAGGAACATGTCAAATCTGGAACAAAATAAACCTTTATGTAATTTTATCAAAATGATCAATACTTTGTATTTATGTAGCTTTTTTATGTTTTTATTTTTCATTTTTGAGTCGCATCCCACCAACAAAATATGATATTAACTAATTATGAAATTATACGAATTTGTATATTGTATCTGTAACCCCTGCCAACACGTTTTTTAAATTTGGTCAAAAAAAGAAACATACACCTTTTATCTACCACATCTTGAAAACAATCCTTGAAGTGAAGGACCTTACATCTCAATGATCAGAATCAAGCTTAAAGGTTCAGTGATATGTGTGAACCTTCCATTTAGAAAACAAAGATCATCACATATTTAAAAAGAAATAGAAGACATCATGCTCCTACATGGGTTCTCTGTAGTCGTTTGATTTCCTCAACCACACCTCCTTAATTCCTCTAAACCATATGAGTGGGAGTGGGATAAATGTCATAAATAGTAAACCACTTTCCTCCACTACACTATATGAGACACTCTTTAATGCACTGTGACATGACACAACACTATGGCTCTTAACCTCTCTGGGATATTCGGGACTGTAGCGTCCCACCTCAACAACAGCCAGTGAAAGTGCAGGGCGCCAAATTCAAAACAACAGCAATCCCATAATTAAAATTCCTCAAACACAAGTATTTCACACCATTCTAAAGATAAACTTGTTGTAAATCCAGCCACAGTGTCCGATTTCAAAAAGGCTTTACAATGAAAGCACAGCAAATGATTATGTTAGGTCAGTACTAGTCACAGAAAAACACAGCCATTTTTCCAGCCAAAGAGAGGAGTCACAAAAAGCAGAAATAGAGATTAAATGAATCACTAACCGTTGATGCTCTTCATCAGATGACATTCATAGGACTTCATGTTACACAATACATGTATGTTTTGTTCAATAAAGTTCATATTTATATCCAAAAATCTCAGTTTACATTGGCGCGTTACGTTCAGTAGTTCCAAAACATCCGGTGATTTTCCAGAGAGCCACATCAATTTACAGAAATACTCATAATAAACATTGCCAAAAGATACAAGGAGCTCTTGCAGTTGTACTTTTATTTCCACATGAAGAATATACTGATGGTTGCGTTTTCCACAAACAACTTGTGAATACTTATTGCTAGTGCACATAATTACATTTCACACAGATCAAGTGCTCCGTCTTAATTATCCCATGTCTCCCCCGTTATGACATATCGGCTTATCCTGTTAAATCGTTCTGGCTATCAGACGCTGCAGTGTGATTGGTATGTCAAGCTCATATGCAGTTTAGAGAGGAGAGTAAATCAGCAGTATTTGGGACTGCAATATTATAGATACAGCAAAACAGTGTCTCAACAGGGTGTGGAAAACAAATATACATTTTTAAGGGGCTCAGCCCCTCACTGCGAGAGAGAGAGAGATCAGTCAATCTTTGATGTGGGGGGAAAAGACATTCCCAAAATCAACAGGCCCTGTAATCTACAAATAAACCAGTGACAGAGTTGCTAGCAGGAGCCCAAAGCCAGAGGGAGATGGATCCAGTGCAACTTAGATTTGTCAGTTAATGCTCTCGTGCTCTCAGAAACAAGGCTTTCTGCTTCACAGGAAGGATATCACACAGAGAAAAACCCATGGGAACACTGTCTGAATCTCACCAACGTGGAACTAGTTTGTTCCAGTCAGGTTTTTTGCATTTCAACTTCTTAGCTAATGAATGATGGAAACATGGAACACTTGCACAAGTCCAGACTGCTTTTCAAGATGTCAGTATGTTCACACCAAGCTGTAGTAATACTCAGATATAATGCTAGCATTTACTGAGGACATACAGAATATACAGCACAAGTGATTGGATCATACAGTACAGTATGTCTGATATATTGACTGTGTAGTCAATGTGTTCTTGTACTCATCCATGGAGGCGTAAGTGATCATCATTACTATTGGAACACCTAACAAATCAATGGTGATCATGTTGAAATCATTTCTGTACATGCAATCTTTACGCAACTGAGATTGGCATCAACTTGCGACCCCTGAGTCTGAAGACTCGACACGGCCATATTGTAAATGTGCAATAAAATATCACTTTAATTGTCAATTAATCTGTGGTTCATCAGTGTTCATTATGATGTACTTAGGGGAAGCGACTGTAACATTGTGTAGGATAAGGTCGTAACTTACAGTCAGGTTTCCTCCTCTGACGCACTATTTGCAACTTGGCAAGCAAACATATCTTCAGGCAAAGCCAAATGTCCCTGTGGAGACCAAAGAGCGAGGGAGAGAATGTGAATTGTGAAGGTAATATATACAATTATATGATATAGATATATTCCAAAAAGATCATTACATTCTTTTGATATCAGAGCAGACCTTGAGGGTATTGAAGTGTTATTACAAAAAGTCAAGGAGCAGAGTTAAAACTATTTGCTTGGTATTGCCGTGTTACAATGTCTTCCATATAAACTATGATTACACTATGGGAAGGATCCAGACATCCAGTGAGTCCATCTCTTCTCGTCCTTATTGAAAGTGTACTTGCTCAAACAAAGTGGTGTACGTGCCTTCCTCCCGCCACTTTGGCAAAGAGGCACAAATCAGAAGCTTGCTGAGAGACAGTTTTACTGCGGCAGTAACTCTCACACATCAGCCATGTAGTCTGGCCACGGTGCCCTACCGTTGCTAGGCAACACCTTGGGGCCAGCTCCCCCAGCTGCTGACCTGATTAGTTAATTGCAAAAGTAAACTGAGCGAACAATGAAATCACTAAAACAGCAAGGCATCGACTAGGCAAACTATCACTCTTCGATTGTCACCTGGTGGTGGCCGACAGGACGTGCTTGTAACGCCTCTCAGGAGGAGATAGGTGAGTAGGTCGTGCCCTTTAAGCTAAATAGGTCTGTCAAACTGCTGAAAATGCAATAGCTTTACACCAAATGACCTGATTCTGAAAAGTCTGTTCTGGGATAATTTTTCAAGCAGTATTAGCTATTCCTAAACATTAGCCGTGATCAGTCTTTGCGAAACAGTGGACAACGTGTTTCATTAGAAGGTGGATACCATTTACATTCCACATGGTCATACAGTTAGTGTGAACATCAGAAGAGATGTGCTCTGATGTGCTCTGGACCATCCTGTATGTGCGTCGTCTCACTTCTCTGTGTGGGATGCAAAGCCATTTCAGTGTGCTCGCTCCAGGTTAACCATGTCACAGTATTATGGTGTGATGTAATGCCATAAAACGGTGTCTTTATGCTAGCTTATCTCCAACTAACTTGTTAGCTCTGATTCAGAGCTCCTCTCCTTTTGTCCACTGTTGCCATGAGAGGTCTCTCCATGGTGACAGCGCTTTGTTGTACAGACAGATATTAATTAATAGTCACAAAGAAAGACAGACAAGGTGGAGGATTCCAACAGATATGCGAAGGTCGTCAATTTGAAAGTAAGATTTTCATCACATTGCTGTTGTGTTAGGCTACAGCCGACAATTCCTTGATTTGGCTTAGTGATAATGGCCAGCGCAGATTGAATGGTACTCTGCGGTGTCTGACTCGCCTAAAGGACATACAGCATTGTGAACTAAGAAAGCCAGTCAAACCAAGAATTATGTCTTATCTCTTTTGGGTTTCTGCTGATGAAGACCAAACATCATCACAATAATGAAGTCATCGACATAGAATGAGTCAACATTATGAGTAGCAGCAGCCACAACAGATCTTTTTAATTGCATCAGCTAATTAGAGTTATTTGATTAATTATGTAACTTGCATGTGACCGTGGATGTTGTTTCGAAATGGACA
The DNA here is from genome assembly GCF_045791955.1 of Oncorhynchus clarkii lewisi. Lineage (NCBI taxonomy): Eukaryota > Metazoa > Chordata > Actinopteri > Salmoniformes > Salmonidae > Oncorhynchus > Oncorhynchus clarkii. Next base: position 10,678,718 of record NC_092179.1, on the reverse strand, counting down.
GATGCACATGATTTGCATTGGTAATACGACATACAAAGGAGCTTGTATATGTTTTTACATAGTAAGTGTGTGCCTGCCGCGTGGGTCATCGCCAACGCAACTTCAGCCACGCACTAAGTCTATTGACAATCACATCATTTATTTCTCCCTTCCATCTCCATCGAAACACAAGATGGTGGAGGAGAAGGAGGAGGAGAGACTTTGACTGGAGCCAGAAATGACCTTTCTCTCAGAAGTCCTTGCGAGAAGTCATTGGTAACCCAATTAACAGGAAATGTCACGTTGGTAATTACGTTCCACAATGTGAATCATCTACGGAGTGTAGCTGCCAATGGCCTCTTGCAGAACGGACGATAGGTGACATTGAAGGCTTCTCTCTCTTTCTCTCTCTCTTTCTCTCACTTTCGTTTCCTCGGTCTCGATCTTGGCCACTGTCTCTCTTTTTCTCTGTCCCTCTCTCTCGCTCTGTATCTGTCTGCCAATTTAGCTCTCTCTCTCACGGTCGAGGTCTCTCTCTCCTCTTTCTCTGCTCTGTCTCGGTTAGTCATTTATGGAGCTTGAGACAGGATGGGGGAGTATTGTCGACTAGGTGACCAAATCTGGGACATTTGTCAGAGCAAACCCAAGGTACAGCAGAGTGTGGCTATAATGACTAGAGTCTGTCTCAGATCAGAAAGAATTCACGAGAAGAGGAAAGATTATATAAGAATAAGACGTGGAATTCTGATTCAAGTTTTGTATATCTGGCCCAGTTGGGAGTTGGTGTGTAAACAGCTGTAACAGTCCACATGATCATATTTCACAGTTTTTGTGTTAGGGAGGTTTTGTATCTTTTGTGGGTTTTTTGCAGCAGCTGTCTTTTAGATGTATTGCACAGACGTATATCACACATATATCACCCCTGTGGTTTATTACTTCCCTTTACCTTTCAAATATTCAATGCAGGCTAGATACTGATGGAGAAGTAATTAACTTGGAGAATGCAGTGATTTGGGGAAGTATTTGTCCAACTAGTGTAGATGTGAAAGACAGCCCCATGCACAGATGGTCACAGTACATCTATCCCCCAGCAGAGCAGATGGGAGGTCTTGGCTTCCCAGCGCTACATTTATTTTGTTCTCAATTCCAGTTGTAAATTAGCTTTTGATGTTTCCCGTTGTTTAATATCTAGATTTTCCTCAGCCACCGTGGCAGCACATTCACATGTCGCAGTCAGTACATCTAGTAAATAAACCGACCTTAACATTTCACGGTTCCTGCTTAATGTGAAATACTGTTCACAGAAAAATATTGACATCATGATGCAATGCACGTGAAATAATTCAAATGCGTCGCTCATGATTACAGATACAATGTAGGAAAAAATACACTATATTGGACATAATGAAGAAAAATAATTTAAAGCTTCACACAAAATGCTTTTACTAAGATTAGCTGGGCAATTTTTACTTACCAAGTACCAATGTGGTTAATGTTTTATTCAAAGTAGTCTTTTGAGAAACGTATTGGCAGGCTGAGAAGAAAAGTTTCTTCAAACAAGTATTTGTCCTTTCACTTAAGTTAAAAATGAACACCCTCAAAAGCATCTACCCACTCATCCTTATATTTCAGAATTGTTTCTGCAATCATGAAAGTGCCTGGCAGACGCCTTCCAGAAACATTTTCCCATATGTGTTCTTGTCAACGCGCGATGGGGGACATTCTTACTCCAGCAGAGTCTCACAGCTTCACCTTAGAAATGTTAGTCCATTTCACTTTTGACCAGATGATTATCTTCTCAATTATTATGAATGACGGAGGCCTTCAAACACGTGGGCTGCTCTCTTTCATGTATTGTCCCTAACTATAATGAGTTATTTTCATAAATATCACCGTGAAAAACCACAGTTCATCGCTGGTAAATGCTATAGGTGCTCCGTCTAGATACTCAAATGGAACAAAGAGTTCGAAGAAGAGCACTTCTGATAATACAAGATTTTGGCCCTGTTTTTTAAAATAGTTTTTGGAGTTTTTTTTTCTGTTCGAGACTTATTGACCATCATTTATCCAATCGCATCTCTTTGGAGTGTATGAAAATAAAATGGAGTCTGGACAGTTTACCAATAATAACAGTATTCCCCTTGAATAACTATTTGAGAACCATCTGAAGAGTAGTTTGCAGAAAGGTTGGCTACAGATTAATGGATTAAAGTAGCAATCATTCGGGGTACTGATAAAGGGTACCGATAAGGCTTCATGGCTGGATTTAGTGACAGTCAGGTGGATTAGAGTTGAGGACATCTGAAGCTTCTTCTCTGTTTTAATTATTGAATACCTCAGATACATATTGAAACCCTTGGCAATAGCATTAGCGCAGTAGGAGATAGACACCATGTGCCGGATTAAGACAACATTCAGGAGTTTAATACTTACTTAGACTACCACGGTGCTCATGACATCTGAAGATATTTATGAAGAAGGACTCAATGATTTTACAAATTTGATTGGGGACATCGGCTTATGCAGACAGTAGCAGAGTGTACTTGCAACAGGCGTAATACAAAGACATGTACCACTGATTTCTAGAGAGCCTCCATGTAAATACCAAGATACAGTATATAATACTGCTTAAGTAAATATAGGCTCATTAGTGTACTTCGTGCAGATAGCATCATACAACTAATAGCATTAATCTATTAGCTTACGGCTGTGGGTTCTCCAAGGTCCACATCACTTACATGTCTCACATTAGCTACAGCTGCTTTCCAAAAATAACGTGTTAAAAATATAAGGCTCAATGGCGTTATCATATCATGGGCTTGTCTCATAATCTATATCCGAAGCCAATTAGCCTTCTTAGAAGAAAACATTTGCCTGATCACAGTACGCTCCAGTGGCTGCCAACTGTCATCACTCGTCTGTGTGAGCGAAGGAGAGAGAGAGCGAATGTGGACTACGCTGCATTTGGGCGTCTGGCTGGAGGGTAAATGCCATATCTGGATTTATTTTTCTGTCATCCCAGTTTCTGTCTCTACTGCAAACTAAAGCAGAGATTGAAGAAGAAAAGCCTTTGTCATAATAAGTAGCATTCCTTTTGGAGAGCTACAGTTCGGCACTGAGAGACTGGTGGTGGTTGGAGTTGATCCATGGGAATGTGTCCCAGCTCCAATGGGAGATGGCGTGCATTGAAATCTGTTGATGAGAAGTCATTTGAAAGATTTAATCATTTTGTCTTGAAACATTAATTTGATGATGACTTAGCGCTTGGCCTTTTGGTGCCTTTGTCTGGCTCTTGATTGCTCACAGATTCCACACACCTAGTTGTCCAGGTCGCTGAAAAGTGTTAGTGCTGGAAGTAGCTAGACTATTTGTCCCCCTTTCCATACTACACTGAACAAAAATATAAACGCAACATGCAACATTTTAAAAGGTTTTACTGAGTTAGTTCATATAAAGAAATCAGTCAATTTAAAAATATATATATTTTACTTTTATTTAACTAGGCAAGTCAGTTAAGAACAATTTCTTATTTTCAATGACGGCCTAGGAACAGTGGGTTGACTGTCTTGTTCAGGGGTAGAATGACAGATTTTTATCTTGTCAGCTCAGAGATTTGATCTTGCAACCTTTCGGTTACTAGTCCAACTCTCTAACCACTAGGCTACCTGCCGCCCAATAAATGCATTAGGCCCTAATCTATGGATTTCACATGGCTGGGAATACAGATATGCATCTGTTGGTGACAGATACCTTCAAAAACAAAGGTAGGGACATAGATGAGAAAACCAGTCTGTATTTGGTGTGACCATCATTTGCCTAATGCAGCTCGACACATCTCCTTATAGCATAGAGTTGATCAGGCTGTTGATTGTGGCCTGTGGAATGTTGTCCCTCTCCTCTTCAATAGCTGTGGGAAGTTGCTGGATATTGGCGGAAACTAGAACACACTGTCGTACATGTCGATCCAGAGCATCCCAAACATGTTCAATGGGGGAAATTTCTGGTGATTATGCAGGCCATGGAAGAACTGGGACATGTTCAGCTTCCAGGAATTGTGTACAGATCCTTGCGACATGGGGCTGTCCATTATCGTGATGAAACATGAGGTGATCGCAGCAGATGAATGGCATGACAATGGGCCTCAGGATCTTGTCACAATATCACTGTGCATTTAATTTGCCATCAATAAAATGCACTTGTGTTCATTGTCTGTAACTTATACCTGCCCATGCCATAACCCCACAGACACCATGGGGCACTCTGTTCACAACGTTGACATCACCAAACCGCTCACCCACACGATGCCATACACGCTGTCTGCCATCTGCCCAGTACAGTTGAAACTGGGATTCATCCGTGAAGAGCACACTTCTCCAGCGTGCCAGCAGCCATCGAAGGCGAGAATTTGCCCACTGAAGTCGGTTACGATGCTGAACTGCTGTCAGGTCAAGACCCTGGTGAGGACAATGAGCACATAGAGGAGCTTCCCTGACACGGTTTCTGACAGTTTGTGCAGAAATTCTTCTGTTGTGCAAACCCACAATTTAATCTGCTGTCTGGCTGGCTGGTCTCAGACGATCCCGCAGGTGAAGAAGCCGGATGTGGAGGTCCTGGACTGGCGTAGTTACATCTGGTCTGCGGTTGTGAGGCCAGATGGATGTACTGCCAACTTCTCTAAAACAATGGAGGCGGCTAATGGTAGAGAAATTAACATGAAATTCTCTGGCAACAGCTCTGGTAGGCATTCCAGCAGTCAGCATGCCAATTGTACACTCCCTCAAAACTTGAGACATCTGTGGCATTGTGTTGTTTGACAAAACTGGCCTTTTATTTTTCTGTCAGGTGGATGGATTATCTTGGCAAAGGAGAAATTCCCACTCACAGGGATGTAAACACATTTCTGGGATCTTTTATTTCAGCTCATGAAACATGGGACAAACACAGAACATGTTGCATTTATATTTTTGTTCTGTATAAAAATCCAATCCACTGTGAGAGTGTTGCATGACTCTAGCCATTGACCTCACCCCTTAATACATAGGTACATTACATCACTGCAGGTACTAAGTAAAAATACGTTAAAGTGCTAAGTCGTTTTTGACACCCGAAAGTACTCATTACATTTTGAATGCTTTGGAAGGTCAAATTCACACACTTATCAAGAGAACATCCCTGGTCATCCCTATTGCCTATGATCTGGCGGACTCACTAAACACAAACGCTTCAATTGTAAATTATGTCTGAGTGTTGGAGTGTGCCCCTGGCTACCCGTAATAAAAATACATTAAATGGTGTCATCTGGTTTGCTTAATATAAGGAATTTGAAATTATTTATACTTTTGATACTTAAGTATATTTAAAACCAAATACTTTCTGACTTTCACTTTTACTTGAGTCATTTTCTATTTAGATATCTTTACATTTACTCAAGTATGAAAATTGGGTACCTTTTCCACCACTGAGTATCTGCTGGGAGTCATGTACCTGCCATTTACCAATGGGGAATTAAGACAGAGACCTGCACTATTTCTTAATTTATTTGAGTAATGAAACAGTGTTGACGTTCCGCTTAAACACTAACTGAATAATTATCCTCTGTCATTCATTAGCATTGGCAATTTCCTTTTGTTGAGATGAGGAAAAGGAGGGCTGATTGAATTCCAAATAAAAAATGAAAGGTCTGTGACAGCGAAACACATTCACTGTCCACTTGACTCTGCTCTATAAGGTGTGGAGTTATGAGAAATGTGTAGGGGGTCAAAAATAAAAACACCGTTTGTGTTTGACAAACTTAATCTATTCTTTCTGAGGTCAGATAAGGATATGAATTGAGTTGGTCATCAACACTCACTTCCCGAAATCTACAATTGTATTACATTTCTTTTGACTTTTGACTACTTCTATAGTTAGCAAGATACAGTCTCAGTAATGTTAGCCGTTGAGAGCAACTCGTTCTAGATCCAAATGAATACAACACATTACATGCACAAGACTAAACCGCAATATTGGTCTGTCTTGGAGATAAATGCTCCTTTCTGTCTTTGCCATTTACAGGCACACCTCAGGACACACTGGGCAGTTTAATGAGGAATGTACTGTAACTCTACACCAGGGCCATTAACGACATCACTCTATCCACTCAGTGCTGTACCTGCAGCCCAGTAATGGCACCTCAGATGACTTCGCTACTACAGAGACACAATTATAAAAACGTCTAAATCAGTTCTGGACATTGTTAGACATTTATCATCATAAGTGGGACTGTATTCTGATGAGTTCTCCTATTTGGGAGTGTATGGCACTCCTTCCTGAATCCTGTTAATGACATCCTCTCAGCAGTGTGTTGAGGCTCAAATCCCATAGGCAGATCCTCTTCTTCCGTCTCTGGAGAAGGCTTGGAGCAAATATAGAATCTTGGTTGGAGTATAGAATTTCTGGCAGGCACTCACTGCCTCGTTGATACAATGTCATCTTCTTGGTGCTAATGGAGCCGAGCTAATGAAGAGTTTAAAAAGCACATGATGTATTATCTTTCCGGAAAATTCATTTATGAGAAAGAACCTATGTCAACCCCATGACAGTCCTCTAAGCCTTGAAATAATATTAGAATTGAATGAGAATCCAGGGGCTTAGCATGCTCAAATTGATTTATGTGAAGCATGTCTGTCCACAGCACACAGCATGTAGCACAGTGAGTTAGCCCTACGCTAATTAGAGCAAGAATGTTGAGGTCAAGCACAGCACTCAAAAGAGATGCTAAAAGCATTTTAGGCTATTCAACTCCCACTGCAGTGTATCTAGCGTGAATATCCGAATGAAACATTTATGTTTTCGTTTATGCCGTTTTATCCACATCTCCCTGAGTGTCCAATAACTTCAGGAAGTGGAAAATACCTATCTGAATGCATTTCAGTGTGAATATACGTGAAGGTTTTCTGCAGGCAAAGGCAGATTAGAGGTGGATTTTTCAGATTTCTCTAAATCCTATGTGGCAATGCCCTGCGGTACATTACCTTCCATAGGAATTGTAAAATAGGTGGCCATTCGTCAAATTAGATCACAAACTGTTATTGAGGCAGGGCTCCTCATATACCCTGTGGGATTCATCTTGGCAGTAAGGACACTTTCAATAGGCGCTAATGCGTTTTGCTGTCTCATAACACTTATATTTGATAGCAGCCAGGCAGAGCTGAAGGGCAGGGCAGGTGAGTGTGTGTGTGTGTGTGTGTGTGTGTGTGTGTGTGTGTGCACGTGTGTGTGTGTGTGTGTGTGTGTGTGTGTGTGTGTGTGTGTGTGTGTGTGTGTGTGTGTGTGTGTGTGTGCGCGCTTCCTCATCCCAGCCAGCTCTGTGATATTTCTCATTTTGTGGCTCTATACTCCATACATACCAACTCCTGAAAGATGACCTTTAATGCAACATGGATGTCACCCTCCCCCATCCCTCCCTACTTCCCAGTTCCCTCCCTCCTTCCCTCTCTCCAACATCAGGGTGGGTGGGTGGCGGTCTGGTTGAATAAAGCGAAAACAACCCAACCTTAACAATTCAGAGCTAATGCCTAAACTTAACCTTAAACTTTACAAAATTAGACATTTTGATTCACTTTGAAATGTTTCACTTGAGAAACATGGATGAGTGTCTACTTCTGATATGAGACTGTGAGAGCTTGTTGATTTCTTTCAGGCTATCTGGCATCAGTGAGTAAGCCTATTGCTTTACGGCGTAACATGCTGACCAAACTGTACTAATTTGAGGACAGGTTGAAACGCACATAAACATTCCTGGACATTTAGCTAGCTTGCTGTTGTGAGCTAAATTGTGCTGGGAGATGTGCTGGATCTTTGTAGAATTTTTACCCATTTTGAGTCAAACAAAATCATGTGTTCTCTACTCTAACAATGAATCCACATATAGCAGGGTAAACTTAGTTTGTGGTTAGTTTTGTTTGATTAATCTCTCCTCCTTCCTTTTCTTCGTCTCCACCCCCTAACAATTTTTTTTTTTTGCAGTCTCTGACTCCAGCCTGACTCCAGCCTTTTCTATATTTTCCGGGTTAGGGCTGGGTGCAGACCTCAGATTTTCACTTTAAAGCGGACGTTTGTGGATGGGTTACTTAACTATTTTGGGTGGCTGCGGGTGAACAAACAGTTGACCCGCGCACCACTGACAAACAAGAGTCAAAACCAGATCAGAATCCAGGAGGTACAGAGTGGCAGACAGGCTCAAGGTCAGGGCAGGGAGACTGGTCAGGCAGGCGGGTATGGAGTCCAGAAAACAGGTAAGGGTCAAAACCGGGAGGACTAGCAAAAGAGAGACTAGCAAAAGCCCGGGAAAAACATACTGGTTAACTTGAAACAGACAAGATGAACTGGCACAGAGAGACAGGAAGCACAGGGATAAATACACTTGGGGAAATAAGCAACACCTGGAGGGGGTGGAGACAATCACAAGGACAGGTGAAACAGATCAGGGCGTGACACATGAGGCAGCAGTTATTTGTGACCGTTTTAACAGCATCTGTCACATCTGACACATGGTGCAGTCAAATATTGCAAAGAGAAGCCTGAGGGGGTAGAGCCCCTAGATAACACACATACATACATGATTTCAACAGGACAACATACAAATGAGTGTGTTCAGCACTGCACCCCCAAACTTCACACCTGCCAGCATGTGTTAGATGTTAGAAACGCTATGTGTCTGGGATAGCAGCAGAGCACCACACTCAGTACTCATATCACTCTCCTTTGTGTGTTTTTTTCTTTGCACATCAATTCTTGCCTTGACTACTGTGCAAATGGCAGATTGAGTGAGTGTACTCAAAGCACAGTACTTTGCTGTTGTTTTGGTTGGCTTTCACCAGACAAACAAACACTTTCCCAAACTTCCTTCCATAAATGAGGTACACATGCTGGATGCCCTGTCTCAAATGCAGACAGTTTACCCAGATAGAAAGGTCAAGATGAGGATGAGGACGGGGGAATTGCAGTGAGTTTGACCTCTCTAGTGTTGCCAGGGGGAAGTATATTGAACTAATCATCTTTGATTAAGGGATGGACTCTGGTCGCGAGATAAGGTGACAACAAAGGTCATTTTTCATAATGTGAAATGACGCCTGGCCCGCAGCACCAGCCAAGCAGCACCACCCAGACACCAGTATGGCAGTGCTTGTGGATGCATATGGTAGTTAAGACAAATCATAGTTCCACATCGTTCATTTATACGCCTGAATAATGCCTGACAATCTGATCGGAATAAACCACGACGAGCTCTTGCATTGTCAGCTAAACCCAAGAGAAAGGCATTCTGAATCTAGTTACAGTGCATTCGGGAAGTATTCAGAGTCCTTGACTTTTCCACATTTTGTTACGTTACAGCCTTATTCTAAAATAGATTAAATAAAAGACATACTCATCAATCTACACACTACCTCATGACGACAAAGCGAAAACAGGTTTTTCAAAATTGCAGCAAATATATAAATTAAATTAAAAATGTATTTACATAATTATTCAGACCCATTGCAATGACACTCGAAATTGAGCTCGGGTGCATCCTGTTTCAATTGATCATCCTTCAATTGATCATCCTTGAGATGTTTCTACAACTTTGGAGTCAACCTTTGGTCAATTCAATTGATTGGACATGATTTGGACACATGTCTATATAAGGTCCCACAGTTGGCAGTGCATGTCAGAGCAAAAAACAAACCATGAGGTCAAGGGATTGTCCGTAAAGCTCAGAGAGAGGATTGTGTCAAGACACAGATCTGGGGAAGGGTACAAAAATATTTATGCAGCTTTGAAGGTCCTCAAGAACACAGTGGCCTCCATCATTCTTAAATGGAAGAAGTTTGAAACCACCTCTTCCTAGAGCTGGCCGCCAGACCAAACTGAGCAATTGGGGGAGAAGGACCTTGGACAGGGAGGTGACAACAAAGAACCGGATGGTCACTCTGACAGAGCTCCAGAGTTCCTCTGTGAAGATGGGAGAAACTTCCAGAAGGACAACCATCTCTGCAGCACTCTACCAATCAGGCCCACCTAAAGACTGACAGATCATGTGAAACAAGATTCTCTGGTCTGATGAAACCAAGATTGAACACTTTGGCCTGAATGCCAAGCCTTACGTCTGGAGGAAACCTGGCACCATCCCTGCGGTGAAGCATGGTGGTGGTAGCAACATGCTGTGGGGATGTTTTTCAGCAGCAGGGACTGGGAGACTAGTCTGGATCGAGGGAAAGATGAACAGAGAAAAGTACAGAGAGAGATCCTTTCCGAAAACCTGCTCCATAAAGCTCAGGACATCAGACTGGGGCGAGGATTCACCTTTCAACAGGACAACGACCCTAACCACACAGTCAAGACAATGCAGGAGTAGCTTTGGGACAAGTCTCTGAATGTCCTGCAGCGACGCTCCCCATCCATCCTGACAGAGCTTGAGAGGATCTGCAGAGAAGAATGGGAGAAACTCCCCAAAAACAGGTGTACCAATTTTGTAGCGTCATACCCAAGAAGACTCAAGGCTGTAATCTCTGCTAAAGGTGCTTCAACAAAGTACTGAGTGAAGGGTGTTGAAGAAATATTGAATCAAAAATTTCACCGATTCCGGAACTTGTAAATTCAATTAGACTTTATTACAAAAGTAACAGAATCCGAACAATTCCATGGAACAACTGATTTCTCTCTTCCAGACCTCAGATTTTATAGGTTTCCACCTTCAGATAACACACATATTCACATGTATGTATATAGTTTCCAAACATCAATGTCATTTCAAAAATAGTATGGACACACAATTCTACTGTGAGTGTGAGTCTACTTGTGCCCATAGTGTTGGTCAATGGCATCCAAGCACAACTCATTAGCCTCTTTGGATTAAGTAATGACTTTTCACCTAGTGTCCCTTCCTCTAGTCCACTGACCAAGACATACACATATGACTTTTCACCTAATAACTTCATCTAGTAACCCTCCCTCTAGTCCAGTAGCCTTCATATGGCCCAAGACACTCAAGTCTATGTTGTTTCAGTTTGGCACATTTTCATGGAGTCTACTTCCATTATGCTTACACATGTCTAATTATCCCAGTATGGATTATATTCGCTACTTCTAAGAAAACAATATAGATACTAGAAAATCCCCATGTTGTCTCTAGATTTTCTCCTACAGCTCCTGTCTGTAGGAGCTCCTCTGTTCCCACTTCCTCTGGACACTCATCTGGTGTATCAGCATCCTCTGCTTCCTCATTGCGCGGTGGTCACCCCCCTTCTCCTCGCCGGGACTCTGGTGCAGTGGTTTAGATGGTACCACGTGTTGCTTCCTTTCACCTGGACGGCTGTTGCTGTTGCTTGGGCCACCTCGAGGCTATAATCTCTGCTAAAGGTGCTTCAACAAAGTACTGAGTGAAGGGTCTGAATACTTATGTAAATCTGATATTTCTAAAAAACTGTTTTTGCTTTGTCATTATAGGGTATGGTGTGTTGATTGATGAGGGTAAAAAAATGATTTAATCCTGGCTGTACCATAACAAAATGTGGGAAAAGTCAAGGGGTCGGAATACTTTCCGAAAGCACTGTTTAATTGTCCACAAAAACTGCCTTTTATTCCTAATCAACAGATAATCTTTGGTGCTGAAACTTTGCAGATGCTGAACGTACAATAAATGTAACAGCACAAGCGATGAGTCTTTTGCAGTTTATTTGACCGCAGGGAACGAGCAGCTGTACATATAATTCACATTTAAACACATGTTTCAAGGTCTGGATGTTGGGGGGTTGTTTATTTTACTGTCATGTTGTTGTTTTTTGCAGTGTGTCTCTTCTGCTAGCTAAATGGATGCAGGCAGAATCCAAAATCGAGTGTGTGGGTTTAGGAAATCAATATTCCTTGGTTCTTGTTAGAGACTGAAGTGCGAACAACTCTTGCTCATTAAAATAATTTATGTCTCAAAGTCTGGGTGAATTCAGGTTGACCTTGCTGTAACAGTTGAACTCGGTTTCATCACAAAGGGGAATGGATGGAGTCTCACAAGTTAACCGTTGAGTTGTGCTGTGTCTTGTTTAAAATGTGCAACCCAAACTCCTACAGTTAACCCCTTACACTGTTGGGAATTGGCCTGTATGGATAGGGCTAAATTGAAATGATTGTTACAGAAGAAATGTGGAAAGCATATACATAACCGTTGTAGAAAATCAAAGGGAACCGTTTGGAGATTATGGGAAAAGTATTAGACTGGTGAGGTCAGGACACAACAGTTCACCTGACACAAGACTGAATCCAAACATTACACTGTTGATTTTATGTGCATTTTACATTTACTGTACTTTTCACCTAATTTTTGGATAACGAAATCTGAAAATACTCTGGATACATTCAGTAACATGATAACAATATTATTGGAAAATTTGAGGTAGGTGCAACTTAAGACAAACAAAACAATGGCAAGGGTTTGAGTGAGAGGTCTAACTGGTGTTTCCAAGCGGCCACACACCTCTCCAAAGTGTGCACGGTTCCTAAGTCATTTCGATGGATTTTTATGACTCAAAGAAGATGTTTCAATCGATAAGGTGCTTTATTGAGGTCTCATAGCTGTGCCATTGACGAACTTACTTACTTACTTATTTACTGACTTTATTGTCCCCATGGGGATATTTTGTAGCAGTGTCATGTACACATTTAAAGTGGTGTTTAAATACAAAACAAAATTGACAACTTTCATAACAGTTACATACCAATGGAAAAAATAAATAAAGACTAGGCAGCTGGCCTTACTGAGTCGATAGGAACATTAGCCTGAGCTATTTAGGAGAGATATCACACCTGGCACAAATTATTGACTAGTTGTGTTTTTCCTGCTGAGGGGTGCCCTATACCTGCGCCCAGAGGGGAGTATTTCAAAGTCCAGGTACAGGGGGTGGCTTGGGTCTCAAATTATTTTGTGAGCCTTGCGGAGGGCCCTGACCTTAAAGATCTCATCCAGGCCCGTCTGTTTGACTCCAAGTACCTTGCTTGCTGTGGTGATAATCCTTCTCAGCATATTTCTCTGTCTGACAGTGGCATTGCCAAACCAACAAACAATACAAAAAGTTAAAATACTCTCAATGAAAGATTTGTAAAACAGAGTCAGTATAGTACAGTCTACATTAAAAGATCCCAGCGTTTTGAGAAAGTACAGTCTCTGTTGGCTCTTTTTGTAGATCAGGTCTGTACATTTACTCTACTGAAGCCTATTGTCCAAGAGGACAGCCAGGTATTTGTATTCCTCTACAATCTCTATATTCTGACCTCTGATAGATGTTGCAGAGGTACAGTAGGTGTTGTACACTTCCTGAAGTCTATGCACATCTCTTTGGTCTTGTTGGTTCCTCACACCACTCTACAAAGTCATCTAGGACCGGGCCATGATGTTCCTCGTCATCATGCAACAGGCTGATCAAGGCAGTGTCATCAGCTAACTTAACAAGGTGTCTGTCAGAATGGGAACTAGTACAACTATTAGTGTACAAGATGTACAGGAGTGAGGACAAAACACATCCCTGAGGAGAGCCTGTGTTGGTATTGCGTATGTCCAACACGTGGGGACCTATTTTGACTCGCTGTGAGCGTTGGCTCAGGAAGTCCAACAGCCATAAAACCAGCAAACACAATCAAGCCCTACATTCTGGCACAGAGACTTATTCAGGACTTCTCATTAGATGGGGGATCTAAGGAGAAGTCCTGAATGAGTCTCTGTGCCAGAATGTAGGGCTTGATTGTGTTGAAGGCAGAAGAAAAGTCAAACAGAAGCCTAACATGGTATTTGAAACCTACTAGATGTCTATAGACCATGTTAAGGAGGGTAAGAATGGCATCATCAACTCCTCTGCTACGCTGATAGGCAAACTGAAATGGGTCGAGAAGCTTCTGGGTGACGCTGAGAATATGACTTTTCACAAGTTTCTCAAGGCATTTCATTACTAAGAATGTCAAGGCGACTGGGCGGTTGTCATTCAGCACAGAGGGATTAGATGCTTTAGAAATTGGTATAATTATTGACTTTTTCCACAATACTGGCACGTGTTGCTGGTCGAGGGAGGATTGGAAAGCAGAGTGTCTTAACACATGTCTAGAGCAAGCACACTTGTAGATTTCTTTCGAACACAGCCCTGCATCCAATCCTTTATACAATTACTGTTGCAATCCAAACACAGTCCATTATAAATCGCAATCTGGGTCAGGTGAGCATAATTTGAAAGCTGTTTCTATTGCCAAAATGACTAGCTTAAAAATAACATACGTTCTTACAATGTTAGCCTTTTTTCACGGAGCAATTCAAAAAGGAGATCGTCATTTTGGTGGCATAGCATGGAGTCATGAGTGCATTCAGATGCAAGGTCCACTGCAAATTGTCTTCACAGTACAACAAACATTCTGTTCAGGACAACTCAGGGTATAATGCCATGTCATCTTGTAACTGTACAGTACATCAAACATAGTGGTCATAAACGTTGACACTGTAAACTATGTGAGATTTATGATATGGAAATGTGAAGATCACATTTGGACTTACTTGTGTTTGGCTTGCTTGTAGGACATCAAAGCGGTATTTATTATAATCCTCAAAATCTAATCTTTCAAAATACATTGAGTCCTCGTAATTTACAGCATTTCCTTCACTCAGACAACAAACTATTTTCAAAAGTTGCCCAATTAGCGGGAGGGATGGGTGCAACTTCTAGTCATGTGCGGTCGGTCGGTGCTCAAGTTCAGATCGTCTGTCAGTCAAAACCCATACAGATCTGTGAAGCAAAGACCCCGAGCTCTGATAGTCATGTATAGCATGTTACTGTACAGCCACTGCGTTCCAATTTAGGAGCTCATCAGTGTCCAAATCTGCAAGTTTAAAATCATATACGGGTATGAGTGTGAAGGGTTAATGGCAGGATGTGCCATGGCCATTATGGAGACAAGCATTAGTACAGAATGTGATAACTGAGGGACACTTAAAGGGATGTTTTTCTAAGAGCCAAACAGCAATAGAACAGTACACCTCTTGCCCAATGAAACCATTGGCACCGAGTCTGCATTCTTCTGTTACCAATACGGAGAGTTCAGGTCTGTCAATGTTAGACATTTGTGAGAAAAATGTCATACGTTTTCCTTGAAAGTCTTTTAATGAGTCTTAATCCATTTATGTCCTTGCCTAAATTAATTTCCCCAACGAGACTAGTTCATTCAGGGCCACAGTTGGTGTGCTTCCGGACCTAAATGTTTTCAAAGCTACTTATCATAACTTCTAAACTCATCTTGTTTATCTGAGAAGAAAAATAGGATTTGAATAAGCTTTTAATCTGCAGAGAAATGACCCAAAGGACGTTGGCAGTTTGAGCAATGCATTTCATCAGTGTAGAATCTATTTAGCAGGACGGATTTCTGTTATTAAACGTGACAAACATATCGCAGGAGGAACAATCAAAGTAACTGGTCAAGTGAATCAAGCAGGGGCATAACAAACATGCACCTTTTCATTTGATTCTTAGAGAAGTACACATTTGTTCCAATTTTAAGGGTGTAGTTCAGTGAGCCATGCTTGTGTAATGAGAAACCTTGCCTAAGGCGTGTTAGCTCCCCAAGGCTTGTGTTAGCGCCCCAAGCAAATGCCTAGGCTATAGTTCTTAGGGCTAGGCTAACACAGTCTTGTGATGAGCCGGAAACCCAGATTCAAACATCTTTGGCATCGTAATGTACACTTCTACTATATCTTGGTAAAGTACTTCATAAGTTGACATAGTAGACCATAATGCCAAAATGAGGGTTCTTTGAGATTTTGTGAGCGATACTTATCTCATATTTAATTATATTGTGTTGGAGAAGAGCTGTATCTCACTGTTGCAACACTGCGTTGTGGTGTTTGTCTCGGTACGCTTGCTGCTGTGGGCTCAATTCTCTGAAATTGCAAGCAACCCATTTTCAAGGGGACATTTTCTAATATCCAGTGACAGAGAGACCAAATGTTCTCACTGGCTGAATTGAAATATGGTATTATATCACACTCCACCATCATTGATCTAGACAGACACCATTATGTGAGGCACTTGAACAGATCCAACACTCCGTTTCGTTTCTTCGCTTAGAAACACATTGATGAACGAACGGCAGATGGAGAAAGCACCACTCAGTCTTAAAATCCATTTGAATCTCCCGTCATTCTCGGAGTGTAATGCTGAGATTATGCATTCACCTCCAAAAAACAAAATTAATGCAATGCTCAAACCCACTGGGGGAAAAAGATAAAAGTCAATGTGCTAAATATACTGATCTCTGAGATAAAAAGTTAAAGCTGAGGCTTCTCAAACACATTTCTGCCAGCGGTGTGTCATGGCTCAGCTGTGAAGTCAAACCATTATGTGTGGAGAGAGAGAAACGATCGCAGTTCTGGGTCTTGACTTCATTGGAATTGCTGGTAAGTGGGGCTATGGCACACTAGTCTCCAAAGTTAGATTACTTTGAAATAAGTGCCATGTGATCAAAGATATTACCAAAAAATAACGAAGTATTTGAGCCAGTGGGAAAGTGCCCTGAACTTCTTTCCCTTCAGGGAAAGCCACGTATCCAAATTGATGAAGAAGCAGCTATACTACAATGTCACCATGTGCGCTATTGGCAGTGGTAAAATGACGTTGACCTCCAGTTATTTGGCAGAGCTGAAATCCCTCCATTTGCAGAATTTTTAAGCACAGATACTGCTGGGAGGCATCTGAATTATACCTACCTGGGACACAGTTCATTCAGCTGTGTATTTGACTAGATTTTTTTTCCTCCATGTTTCCACCTACTGTAATGTGTCTAAATACATAATGAGTTGAAATATTACATACATACAGTACAGTGCATTTGGAAAATATTCAGACTCTTTCCCTTTTTCCACAGTTTGTTACGTTACAGCCTTATTCTAAAAAGGATGACATTTTTCCTTTCATCACAATACCCCATAATGAAAAAGTGAAAACAGGTTTTAATACATTTTTGAAAAAATATATAAAAAATGTTTCCATTGTTCATCCTTGTGATGTCTCTACAACTTGATTGGAGTCCACCTGTGGTAAATGCAATTGATTGGACATGATCGTAAAGGCACACGTCTCTATAAAGGTCCCACAGTTGACAGTGTGTGTCAGAGCAAGAATCAAGCCTTGAGGTCGAAGGAGTTGTCTGTAGAGCTCCGAGACAGGATCGTGTGTACCAAAACTTTTCTGCAGCTTTGAAGGTCCCTAAGAACACAGTGGCCTCAATCATTAAGAGGCCATTTAGTCCTATGGTACACACGTTGGCGGGTACTTTTATGAAAGTATTGTGTTGGTCGACAGTAAGCTAGGTGTTTGATACATTGTAAAACATTTAAATGAAAAGTTGTTACACTAACTTACTGTCAGCCAATTACCTGTAAGGTACTGTAAGAAAAAGGTACAGTATTTACCTGTAAATTCCAAAGAAACATTGGTTTAACAGTACATTACTGTAATGTGCTGTTAAACCAAAGTTTCTTTAGAATTGACGGTAACACACTGTAGCTTTTTTACAGTAACTGCTGCCAGAAAGTTATTGTAAAAATAACATAACTGTTTACTGTGTAGGTCTAGTAGTAAATGGGAATCATCAAATTGGCTGGTATTGGAACATCTTTTGTTTGTCTGTGGTGATTCATCGGGGTAGTTTCAATGCAGTGCAGACTGGACGTCACTAATGATGAAAAGGAGCTGTCAATATCATGCGACAGGTCCCCATTCACAACGTCGGAACCTACTATTACTCACAACATGACCTACGGCTGCTATTTATATTTCTACTATCATGTGTTTATACACAGACTTGTATGTAGATATACAGTGTATTCAGACCCCTTGATTTTTTTCCACAGTTTGTTACGTTACAGCCTTATTCTAAAATGTTTTTTTTATTTTTTATTCCCCCATTAATCTACACACAAAACCCATAATGACAAAGCAAAAACTGTATCCAAAATTCCAGAAATGTACATACATTAAAATGACTGTGCAGTTAAACAGCTTGGAAAATTCCAGAAAATTATGTCATGGCTTTAAAAGTTTCTGTTAGGCTAATTGACATCATTGGACTCAATTGGAGATGTACATGTGGATGTATTTCAAGGCCTACCTTCAAACTCAGTGCCTTTTTGCTTGACATCATGCTGGAGGAAACAGGTACAAAAGTATCTATATCCACAGTAAAACAAGTCCTATATCGACATAACTTGAAAGGCCACTCAACAAGGAAGAAGCCACTGCTCCAAAACCGCCATAAACAAAAACAGACAAAGGTTTGCAACTGCACATGGGGACAACGATTGTACTTTTTGTTCTCTGGTCTGATGAAACAAAAATAGAACTGTTTGGCCATAATGACCATCGTTATGTTTGGATGAAAAAGGGGGATGCTTGCAAGCTGAAGAACACCATCCCAACTGTGAGGCACGTGGGTGGCAGCATCATGCTGTGGGGGTGCTTTGCTGCAGGAGGGACTGGTGCACTTCACAAAATAGATGGCATCATGAGGGGGGGAAATTATGTGGATATATTGAAGAAACATCTCAAGACATTAGTCAGGAAGTTAAAGCTTTGGGTCTTCCAAAATGGACAATGACCCCAAGCATACTTCCAAAGTTGTGGCAAAATGGCTTAAGGACAACAAAGTCAAGGTCTTGGAGTGGCCATCACAAAGCCCTGTCCTCAATCCTATAGAAAATGTGTGCGAGCAAGGAGGCCTACAAACCTGACTCAGTTACACCAGCTCTGTCAGGAGGAATGGGCCAAAATTCACCCAACGTGAAACGTTTGACCCAAGTTAAACAATTTAAAGGCAATGCTACCAAATACTAATTGAGTGTATGTAAACTTCTGAACCACTGGGAATGTGATAAAATAAATAAATGCTGAAATAAATCATTCTCTCTAAAATTCTGACATGTCACATTCTTAAAATAAAGTGGTGATCCTAACTGACCTAAGACAGGGCATTTTTACTATAATTAAATATCAGGTATTGTGAAAAACTGAGTTTAAATGTATTTGGCTAAGGTGTATGTAAACTTCTAACTTCAAATGTATATTAATAAAGTTGTAAATAGTCAAACTTTAGCACTTGAGGAATACACATCTGTAAGCCTCATTGATATTACAAAACTGTCAGTGTGCAACCTTAATATGGAAGACAATACAGCAGAACACATGAACAGCAATGACATTTACTCCCATGGCTGGTTTAAAAAGGATATATCTTAAAGCCACGCCACTACTAAGCCACGCCTCCAGTTCAGGGTACAACTTCTTAGGTCTAGACCCCTTTTATCTCAATTTCCGCCTGAATGACGTGCCCAAAGTAAACTGCCTGTTGCTCAGGCCCTAAAGCCAGGATATGCATATAATTGGTACCATTGGAAAGAAAACACTTTGAAGTTTGTCGAAATGCTAAAATCATGTAGGAGAATATAACACAATAGATATGGTAGGAGAAATCCAAAGAAAAACCAAGCAGATTTTGTTTTTTGAGAGACCATCCTCTTAGAGTGGCAAGTAAGTATAAGGTCATATTGAAAATTAGCTCTCTGGATGCAATTGGCTTCCACAGGGTGTCAGGAGTCTATGTTCAAGGTTTCAGGCTTGTAACTTCAAAAACAAATAAGAAATATCAGTTTTGGAAATTTTAAAAATTAAAAAATGTAAAAATAATAAAATCGGTTTCCTATTGAACATACTTCTTTCCGTAAGAAATATTATAGTTTTATTACATTTTAGGGTATCTGAGGAGTAGAACATAAACATATTTTGACTTGTTGAAACAAAGTTTAGGGGTAGATTTTCTGATTATTTTTTTTTCTCTGCATGTGGATTACTCAAATCGATGGCGCCAACTAAACAGATTTTTGGGGATATAAAGAAGGATTTTATCTAACAAAATGACACTACATGTTATAGTTGGGACCCTTTGGATGACAAATCAGAGGAAGATTTTTTTAAAGTAAGTGAATATTTCATCTCTATTTATAAATTTATGAAACCTGTGCCGGTGGGAAAATATTTTCATGTGGGGCGCCGTCCTCAAACAATCGCATGGCATGCTGTACTAGCTACTGTAAATTGGACAGTGCAGTTAGATTAACAATAATTTAAGCTTTCAGCCAATATAAGACACTTATATGTACCTAAATGTTTAATATCCATCATTTGTATGATTATTTATTTGAATTACACACCCTCCAGTTTAACCGGAAGGTGTCCCCGCTAGCCCTAAGTTAAAAACAGTAAAGGTTCCCCCAAGAACCCCTCAACTAACCAAAAGTACAAATATGAACCATTGACTAGCAATGAGGATCTCCATGGTTCTTCGAGTCACCACTAATTCTAAGAGTATATTGTGATAATTGCTTTGCAATGACTCACCACATTCATCAGCTAATATATATTCATGTTTACCCTCAGAGATGGTATTAAAATGCAGGAGAAGCGTCTCTTCAACTTAAAACACTAGCTCTTCTGAAAGCAGGCCTGGGACTATCAGATACTAGCTATACCCGCTTCTGTTGCACCAAATCACATTTCACCTCTCTGCCAGATGCAGTGGTTTAGCATTCAGGGAGATTCATATATCCAAATTTACTTGAGATGAAACTTCAGATTGAGCCGCTGAGGACTTCCCTGCTAAATTGTTCAGCTCCAGTGTGCGGAGCAGAGTGGAGCTCTCTTGAATTAGGCGGGCGGTACGTTAGCTAGCGCGGGTTATGAGATACCCTTATCAAGATGGCAGGCAGGCCTACATAATAAATGTGGAAATAAAGCAGCCAGCATCTGTGATCCGCTGCAACATACAGCCCTTTCTTTCTGGCTATATCAGAGGCACATAATAAAGCTTTGTTTAATGCCGCAGCTCCACTCCTCTGCTCTCTTCTCTTCTGTCAGGGCAGAGCTGACAAATGAAAGGGCCCTCTTGACTCCCAGATAAGCCCAGGAGATCCCGGGCTAGGAATCATGGGCCATGGAAAGAGCTCTATGTAGTCCTGTAATTATCCCATCCAGGCTGGCTGTGAGTGAGTAAGAGACAGAGACATGTGTCTGCTACCTCTCAATTATAACATTGAGAGGTAGCAGTGTGCATGTGCGCGTGCATAGCAATAGCCAAATTGTTGTATTGAAGGTTTCTCCTGTAAGCTGTTTTGTTGTGACTGTGTCCGCCGCTCAGCTTTAGCCAATTAAAAATCAATTAATGAGTTCAAAGTCCTCTTGCGGGCTAATGGGATATGTATGGTTGGACTGATAAGAGTCACTGTAGGTATCCTCATACGCACGCCAAGCTTTTGTGTACCATCATATTTCAACAATAGCAGTATTTTATTTTTGTGCATACAGAAAGCAATTTGTTCGAGGTATAAGCTAATTAACTAACACCTTTTGTGTCTAACCTCAGTGGAACATTGAGCTAATTTCTTGTTGTATTTTTCAGTATTTGTGTCCAGAGGGGTTTATGAAGTAACTCGGGAGAAAATGCCCTACATTCACATCGGATAATGAGGCATTACATTATTGTAATCTCTCAAGCAAACCTTAATTCTTACAACATATGTATTTATTCAAATAGTTGGGGAAGTGGTGTGTAGTATATTCTGTGTGTGTTTACAATCCATATCCCTGACAGAGAGATTGACAGGAGTTAGGAGAATAAATTGATTGATGTAGCCTATTGCTTGTCCATTTCTCAAGATGCCTGATCTGACATTAATGAGTCAGTAGCCTCATGAGTCAAAGGTAGATAGACTGTACTGGGCACTCAATTTATTTTATTTTCCCTCCCTCTTCTTCCTCTATCCCCCCTATCCCATCCCCCAGTAGCCAGGCGCCTTACAGGCCCATCCTCCTCTATCTGTGGTCTGTGTAGCCATCCGCCCTGCAGCGCAGCAACCCACAGGAGGGTCAATGGAGGTCATCCAACTGACAGACCAATCTGAGACTTGCATTTACTTCCCGTGACCCAATCCGTCACTCAAAAACACACCGCCGCCACCTTGTCTCACCCTACCGTAACCTGTCTCATGCCCCAACAAGCTCAATGACAGGACACAGGATCTTATCAGGGCTGCTGAGTCCGCCGGGGACAAGGGGGGCCGACCCCAACACACAGGTAGGTAAACCAGCCTCCGTCTTCTGGGTGGAGGTGGTTAGGTTCAGGAGGGGATGGGGTGGGGTGGGGTAGAAGCAGAACAGGGCCTAAGAAGATGCAGGTTAGCCAAAGTGTTGGTATGCTATCTGTTCTTAGACAACCTGAAGTTGTTTACATGAGCTGGTATTAACGTTTATGAATTGCTTAAGTAATGTCAAGTCATTCAGAAATATAACCTTCCTGGAGAAGCAGAGAGTAGTGCAGCTGACAACGGGTTGTAGTGCAGACCTTATTTGACAGTAGGATGTCAGCAGAAGAAAGGCTGAATCCACCAATTTCAACTCCCACTAGTCACCTATGTCAACAACCTGTCTCACCAGTCAACCCTGCAGGAAAGACTGTCAATACAATACACACCCACATTTACCATAGACAGAGTTAGTGACAGTGATGGTCGAACTGTCTGTCACAGCAACACAATAAATAAGCACCGTTAATGTTGACAACAGAGGTTTAATATGCTGTCAAATGGATGACGGATTTAATGTTGCATTATGTCTTCTAGCTGGATGAGGGAGAATTATCCACCGCCTGCGTCAGAGATGCCTCCTCTCCGTTTTCAATGTACGTTGGGGACTGGATTCATTGTGTCACGCTCCACCTTCTCTAGTATCATCTTTAACAACTGTAAGTGACATGTTTACAAGTCCTCTCATTTGGAATCATTGCCTTATCTATTTTATCCTTCTGTATGTGATCAGCCATGAGAAGCTTCTCCCGTGTGGCTGAGGAGAGTAAATGCATGTCAGAGATCAGTAACAGCTTGGCTAGAGAGCGAGCAAGCGAGAGAGAGAGAGAATTAATAAATACACAGCAAATTGGTCAGTGTTACCTCTGTGGAGAGGAAAAACGGTCTCATCAAAACCCCCTCCCATCATTATCATATTTCCCAGCCTGCTCTACTGCAGGTATAATATTTGGGGATTGTTTTTAATATCTGTGTTTTTGCATGTACATTGATAACCCTGACAATCATTCTGAATGCGGAGTGTGGTTGACTAAAAAGTCCAACTGTTGGCTGGATTCCAATAGAAATTACACATCTGTAATGTGGCCTGTAATCCACAAGATTCCTAACATCACTGTGTATGGGCAAAATTTGGCCATAAAAGTAAGGCTTTATGATGTTTTCAGATCCCTTGACTTTTTCCCAGAAAATGTACGTTACAGCCTTATTCAAAAATTACTTGAATAAAAAATGTCCCTCATCAATCTACATACAATACCCCATTATGACAAAGCAAAAACTGTTTTTTAGATTTTTTTTGCAAATGTATAATAAAAAAACCCAAACAGAAACACCTTATTTACATAAGTATTCAGAACCTTTGCTATGAGACTCGAAATTGAGCTAAGGTGCATCCTGTTTCCATTGATCATCCTTGAGCTGTTTTTACAACTTGATTGGAGTCCACCTGTGGTAAATTAAATTGATTGGACATGATTTGGAAAGGCACACACCTGTCTATATAAGGTCGCACAGTTGACAGCGCGTGTCAGAGCAAAAACCAAGCCATGAGGTTGAAGGAATTATCTGTAGAGCTCCAAGACAGGATTATAATGTAACAAAAAGTGGAAAAAGTCAAGGGGTCTGAATACTTTCCGAATGCACTGTATTT
The DNA here is from genome assembly GCF_045791955.1 of Oncorhynchus clarkii lewisi. Taxonomy (NCBI): domain Eukaryota; kingdom Metazoa; phylum Chordata; class Actinopteri; order Salmoniformes; family Salmonidae; genus Oncorhynchus; species Oncorhynchus clarkii. Next base: position 10,654,914 of record NC_092179.1, on the reverse strand, counting down.
ACTATATTTTCGTAAAGAATTTAATTTAATGTTAACATTTGGCTACAGTATGAACTCACTCGGTGAAGTACACAGGACTGTATATGAACTAATTCAACAACCTTGTCTCTGTTACTAACAAATCATCGGTGGGAACACCGGGAAAGTATATTGGAGAGATGGCTTAGTGGCTTAGTGAGGGTGTGGCTTTCAAGTTGTTGTTTTTGGCCACCCGTGAGTGAAAGTGTTGTACCAGTTCAATTGGTCTATGGTTATGTTTATATTAGTTTCATCATGTTTGTGGCTGTTTCTGATGTCCTTGTAAATGCTTGTAAAAGATTGTTTGGCCTTGAAGAAAATATTGATGTGATAGAGCAACCTTCTCAAAAAACCTTGTTGTGTAACGTTTAAAAATACTGGGAGGTGTTATTGCGTGACTCCATGGATGTAAATGAAATTCACTTCCTAGTGTTAAAGTACTATGTGAGGTGTTATTGCAAAACACTAAAAGTGCAACAGCATCAACACTAAGCACAGTGTTAATTTAACCCTAAAGGTGTTATTGCATAGACACTGGAAAATTACATTGAATGTAACCGGTTGATGCTATTCACTGAATATCATGTTTGTTGACTCGCACACCAATGAATGGCATTGCCTGTTATTACATAGGCCTCTAGGTGGTCTTTATGCTATATGTTTCCCTTCTCATTTTTTAGAAACATTTCAAATGGATGCTGAGTAAAAGTAATCCTAAAAAGCATAGAGTAAAATTAATTGTCAGTGTGGTGGAATTGGGTTTTTAAAGCGAGTTTACCCATGCATGTGTTTTTCAAATCAAGATTTTCAAATCAAATTGTATTTGTCACATGCGCTGAATACAACAGGTGTAGATCTTACAGTGAAATGCTTACTTACAAGTATACAGCTCATTGAGTGTGGTTTTAGTGCCAGCATCAGTCTGTGGTGGTATGTAGACAGCTGCAAAAAATACAGATGGAAACTATTTTGGTAGATAGTGTGGTCTACAGCTTATGATGAGATACCCTACATCAGGCGAGCAAAGCCTCGAGACTTCCTTAGATATTGTGCACCAGCTGTCGTTTCTGAATATATGCATAGGCCCCTGCCCCATGTCTTACTGCTGTTCTATCCTGCAGTTGTATGTTCTTAATGTCGTCCTTCAGCCACGACTTGGTGAAACATAAGATATTACAGTTTTTAATGTCCCGTTGTTAGGATATATACGTGCTTTCAGTTCGTCCCATTTATTTTCCAGCGATTGAACGTTAGCTAGCAGGACGGAAGGCAAAGGCAGATAAGCCACTCATCGCCTGGTCCTCACAAGACACCCTCATCTTTTTCAGCTAAATCTCAGTTTCCTTCTCCGCCGAATGACGGGGATCTGGGCCTGGTTGTGTGTCTGTAGTATATTCCTCCCCTCCAACTCTTTGAAGAAAAACTCTTCATCTTATCTGAGGTGAGTAATCGCAGTTCTGATGTCCAGAAGCTCTTTTCGATCATAAGAGACGGTAACAGCAACATTATGTACAAAACAAGTTACGAACAACGCGAAAAAACAAACAAAATAGCATGGTTGGTTAAGAGCCGATAAGACGGTAGCCATCCCTTCCGGCGTCATCACATTAGTTATTGTTGTTAAATGCAAAAAGCCTCTCATTATCCCCACATTGGATGAATTATAGCTTGCACCCTCCCACTTTGAAAGAAAGAATTATATACTGCCCTATATATTCATTCAACTGAATTGAGGCCATGAGAAGAATGGGAAACAGTTTCCCTTTTTCTACATATCCTCCTATTCGGAGGGAGTGGAGACTAGAGAGGAGCCGCCACAGTGCACAGATGCTTTTCAAAGGCCTTATGCCAAATATGCCCCCTGTGTGGTGATTGGTACAGCGATTTGGTAAATATTTGATAGCGTGGCCTCATGTCTTTGAATCGCTGGGTCCTTTAGGAGTTGTTTTTAGGTCAGTCTGAGAGACCGTCACTGTTGATACAGGGCAGTACAGGACGTGGTAGGCGGAGAGTATGTTTGAATTTGACCCAGTTCAGAAAAAAATACTTCAACTCTGTACAAAGTATGTCAAAAGATAGCAGCGAGCCGTCGCCTCTCGGTTATTGTCCTGCAGAGCAGTAACTCTCTATCCACATTCAAGAGCTTTCATCCGTGTTAAACAATATGCCCCCCTCTGTGACTGAACAGAAGTGATGAAGAGTGAGGGGAGAGAAAACACTACAGGGAAAATAAAGGTTATTTACTTCAAGATATTGATTGAGTCCAAAATAATATTATGATGGGGTGTAGACTGAATTACTTTAGCTGTTCAATGAACCTGAAGATGATGAAGAAGGACCTGTATCGAATACTTATGATTAATAGTGTGTACTTGTTATGATAAACAGGATTCTTGACATGTGACCTTCGGTCTTCTGTCTTTCTCACCCTGTTTCAAATCCGACACTACAAAGTAATGGCAACTTGAGACTAGTGACATAACTATTTATGTACCATGGTGTCAAGTAGAACGATAAATGACTTGGGCCTAATGCATGAATCTCTCAACATCATCCTGTACCACAGCTTAAATTGTTGTGTCCTCAGAGACCTTCTGTAGCAGCAACAATATCCATTGTATCATTTCTTGTCTGTTGATGATAATAGTGAAATACTTGATTCAGTACAAGTGGGTCCATTGTCCACAGGCCTAGGAAGCCATGATGTTGACTGGACTGGATACAGAAGACAGAGCAGTGACGTCACCAGGTTTTATTAGGAATGTGGGCATTGGGGAGCAGTTGATACTATCTGTGAAGGCTCGTTGGAGACCCAGTTAATGGAAAACTGTTATGTAAATCCAATCTAATTCCAATTAGAACCACGCTACTCATGTCTAAGGTATGCAGAGGGAGGGTGGAGTGGAGTGGAGGGGGTTGTTAAATTATATTATTACTGCGGGTAATTTGCACAAACCGATCGGCTGTAGGGCAATATTTGCTTTCACCCTGGTATCAACTACCATTATTAAACCAAATAGGGAAAAAAATCTTATTTTGCTTAGTTTTCAGATTTGATGAATGAACCCTTTCGGATGGCACAGATCTCTTCCTTCACAATAAGTAATTATTTAACTCCGCTCCTTTTATTTGGTTGGTCATACTTCAGCAGATATATGTCAGAGTTCATAGTTTCTCAATATACATTGTTATGATCAGATCCTTTATGCAGTATGCATCCCTATTGAACACGACATGCATGGTGTAGGCCCGCCAAACTCAACTCTGGGCCTCGAAGCAAGTTCCACTGCGTTTTTCATTGTTCGCCTCTAATCAGGGACTGACTTAGACCTGAGACACCAGATGAGTGCAATTCATTTTCAAGTAGAACAGAAAACCAGCCGAGTTCGGACCTCGTAGGGTAAGAGTTGAATACCCATGGTGTAGGCAATACATTGTCATCTTCCTCTAGAACACATGTCAAACTCATTCTACAGCAGGCCGAGCGTCTGCGGGTTTTCGCTCCACCCTTGTACTTGATTGATGATGGTCGCTAATTAGTAAAGAACTCCCCTCACCTCAGTCAAGGCTGCTGAGGGGAGGACGGCTCATAATACTGGCTGGAACAGAGCGGATGGAATGGCATCAAACACGTATTTGATAAAGTTCCACTGATTCCACTCCAGCCATTACCACGAGCCCATCCTCCTCAAATAAGGTGTCACCAACCTTCTGTGCCTCACCTGGCTGTCTAGATCTTAATTGAAAGGAGAAAAAAAAACTTGAATCCACTCAGCCTTCCGTGAAATGAGTTTGACACCCCTGCTCTAGAAATTATGCAGGAACCTTAGTGTGCATCAGTTAATTCCTGAGGACTCATATTATCCTCAAGGTTAATGGTGTGTTCAAGACAACTGGGAACTCTTTAAAAAAAAAAAAAACGAGGTCAGAATATGACATCGGTGATCTTCAGGTCGTAAAGTCAGAGCTTTCCGACTTTGAATTCAGAATTGGAGGACCGTTCAAACATATGTTTTCCCCACTCGCAACTCGAGTACCCAGTTGTCTTGAACGCACTGAAGACAGAGATTTCCGAGTTCACAGTTGTTTCGAAAATGACATAAGTAGTAGAGGTCGACCGATTAGGATTTTTCAACGCCGATACCGATTATTGGAGGACAAAAAAAGCCGATACCGATTAATCGGCCAATTTTTTTAAATTTGTGTATATATACATTTTTGTAATAATGACAATTGCACCAATACTGAATGAACAATGAACACTTTTATTTTAACTTAATATAATACATATGGGCTTTTGGATGGGTGTTCTTAAGGTGATTCCACAGGTTGGTGGTATTTTTTTATTTAGCCCTTGATGACCCCATGCTTACATCTTTAACACAAATAAGACACCTTGCTTTCCCTGGTGCCAATTCCATGTAATTGTCCCACATGAAAATATGAAAATATTTTGACAAACGTTACCTTATCCTAGTGAGATTTACACTGGTATCAAAACGCAGAGTCGGTTTAAGCCTGCACGAAACACAGACCTTATTTGAAGTAGATCAAGACATTCTCTATGGAAGACATGAACGGTAAAATCACGAAATATTCCTGTTACATTGCACAACCTTCAATGTTATGTCATAATTACAGTGCCTTGCGAAAGTATTCGGCCCCCTTGAACTTTGCGAACTTTTGCCACATTTCAGGCTTCAAACATAAAGATATAAAACTGTATTTTTTTGTGAAGAATTAACAACAAGTGGGACACAATCATGAAGTGGAACGACATTTATTGGATATTTCAAACTTTTTTAACAAATCAAAAACTGAAAAATTGGGCGTGCAAAATTATTCAGCCCCCTTAAGTTAATACTTTGTAGCGCCACCTTTTGCTGCGATTACAGCTGTAAGTCGCTTGGGGTATGTCTTTATCAGTTTTGCACATCGAGAGACTGAAATGTTTTCCCATTCCTACTTGCAAAACAGCTCGTGCTCAGTGAGGTTGGATGGAGATTTGTGAACAGCAGTTTTCAGTTCTTTCCACAGATTCTCGATTGGATTCAGGTCTGGACTTTGACTTGGCCATTCTAACACCTGGATATGTTTATTTTTGAACCATTCCATTGTAGATTTTGCTTTATGTTTTGGATCATTGTCTTGTTGGAAGACAAATCTCCGTCCCAGTCTCAGGTCTTTTGCAGACTCCATCAGGTTTTCTTCCAGAATGGTCCTGTATTTGGCTCCATCCATCTTCCCATCAATTTTAACCATCTTCCCTGTCCCTGCTGAAGAAAAGCAGGCCCAAACCATGATGCTGCCACCACCATGTTTGACAGTGGGGATGGTGTGTTCAGCTGTGTTGCTTTTACGCCGAACATAACGTTTTGCATTGTTGCCAAAAAGTTAAATTTTGGTTTCATCTGACCAGAGCACCTTCTTCCACATGTTTGGTGTGTCTCCCAGGTGGCTTGTGGCAAACTTTAAACAACACTTTTTATGGATATCTTTAAGAAATGGCTTTCTTCTTGCCACTCTTCCATAAAGACCAGATTTGTGCAATATACGACTGATTGTTGTCCTATGGACAGAGTCTCCCACCTCAGCTGTAGATCTCTGCAGTTCATCCAGAGTGATCATGGGCCTCTTGGCTGCATCTCTGATCAGTCTTCTCCTTGTATGAGCTGAAAGTTTAGACGGACGGCCAGGTCTTGGTAGATTTGCAGTGGTCTGATACTCCTTCCATTTCAATATTATCGCTTGCACAGTGCTCCTTGGGATGTTTAAAGCTTGGGAAATCTTTTTGTATCCAAATCCGGCTTTAAACTTCTTCACAACAGTATCTCGGACCTGCCTGGTGTGTTCCTTGTTCTTCATGATGTTCTCTGCGCTTTTAACGGACCTCTGAGACTATCACAGTGCAGGTGCATTTATACGGAGACTTGATTACACACAGGTGGATTGTATTTATCATCATTAGTAATTTAGGTCAACATTGGATCATTCAGAGATCCTCACTGAACTTCTGGAGAGAGTTTGCTGCACTGAAAGTAAAGGGGCTGAATAATTTTGCACGCCCAATTTTTCAGTTTTTGATTTGTTAAAAAAGTTTGAAATATCCAATAAATGTCGTTCCACTTCATGATTGTGTCCCACTTGTTGTTGATTCTTCACAAAAAAATACAGTTTTATATCTTTATGTTTGAAGCCTGAAATGTGGCAAAAGGTCGCAAAGTTCAAGGGGGCCGAATACTTTCGCAAGGCACTGTACATAACATTCTGGCAAATTAGTTCGCAAAGAGCCAGGCGGCCTAAACTGTTGCATATACCCTGACTCTGCGTGCAATGAACGCAAGAGAAGTGACACAATTTCACCTGGTTAATATTGCCTGCTAACATGAATTTCTTTTAGCTAAATATGCAGGTTTAAAAAATATATACTTGTGTATTGATTTTAAGAAAGGCATTGATGTTTATGGTTAAGTACACATTGGAGCAACAACAGTCGTTGATTGATTGTTTTTTATAAGATAAGTTTAATGCTAGCTAGCAACTTACCTTGGCTTACTGCATTCGCGTTACAGGCAGGCTCCTCGTGAGGCAGGTGGTTAGAGCGTTGGACTAGTCAACTGTAAGGTTGCAAGATTGGATCCCCCGAGCTGACAAGGTAAAAATCTGTCGTTCTGCCTCGTTCCTAGGCCATCATTGTATATAAGAATGTGTTCTTAACTGACTTGCCTAGTTAAATAAAGATTAAATAAAGGTGTAAAAAAAAAATATTTGATTGTTATGAAAACTTGAAATCGTCCCTAATTAATCAGCCATTCCCATTCCTAAGTAGCGAGCTATCCCGTCATAATGACAGGCATTCTCTCAATCGACAAAAGCAGCAGGGAGATCATTGTGATGGTAACACACATACAGAGCATGAAATAATTCCAATCTGTAGTGTTAAGGCCTCCACTGTGTCACCTAATACACCTGACGAGTATCGACAATGAATTAATAATTAAAAGTCAAACATGCCTGCCTGCCTTCCTGCCTGCTTCAAGTTTAAGGCCGTAAGACCCAAGTGTTTGCTATCTGTTTATGATGGATTAACCTCTAAAATTAGATGTGTGACAAAGGGCATGTGGCAGACCATAGAATACTAATACTTGAGCACATTTAGGCATTTAGGCCCTGTTCAAAAGTAGTGTACTATGTAGGGAATCGGGTGATATTTGGAACGCTGACTCAGTCTCATGGAAAACAGCACCATGAGACATATCGAGTTTCTGTGCATCACTGCACCGCAGTGACATCAACGCCTGCTATTTTAGAGCATGGAACAGTGGGCATTGTGTGTGTGGATTCCTACCCGCGCAATGCTCAATGTGTGTGTGGGTTTTGTGAGTGCTTATTTATGTGCATGTCTGCATACCTGCGTGCGTGTGTTGGTGTATAATCACACCACACGTGTCTGTGTCATATGCCAAGAAATGACCTGTCCACGCGCCCTCTGATTTTCTCACGTGCGCTGGATGGCGCCAACTTGACTCAGGTCTCTAAACAGAGCGATACAGTAGTTACCTCTAGGGTGCCATCCTTCCTACCACCAGGCCCAAGACTACACTACACTAAAGTAAGTAGCTCAGTTGGCCATTACATTACCCAGAGTAATATCCACCTGTAATTAGGCCTGCGCTACTGAGCTCAATGTGTTCTCATGTAAAAACCAGAGCCTCTGGCTGCACGGCTCCACTGAATCATAGTGTCAGACAGCCCCATAAAATGCTCAGTTAAACAATTATGTGCTTTTATAGCTGCCGCACCTGACCGTGAGAACATCATAAGACTGTGTTGTATTTGGAACTGGTCTTGGGAATATTAAACACACTGTAAAAAAATATATATATTTTACGAATGTTCTTTCCGCTTTAGTTAAACCTAATAAATAACATAAATACAGACTAATATATACTGTATATACAACACGTTTTTTTCCATGTCTTTTTTTTTGTCTTTGGAATGACTTATTTCTTCAATTGGGTTACAAGGCAATGTAATCCATTTCCTGTTAATCAAAATATTCAGTTGGTTCTGTAACAAAATAATGAATTCAAAATGATTTCTTCACATGAGACTTTCACTGTTAACTGGTTACAATACAGTCCATCTCATAATTTAAGAGCTTCAGTATCACAGTAATTAGATCTATTAGACACAGAGCACTTTTAAAAACTCAATGTTAGCAATGAACATATGATCATTGGTAGAAGAAAAAACAAAAGAAAAAACAGACCAAATTACCTGGAATGACATTAACTCCCACGGGTGTCCAAAAAGAACAAACTGAAAGCCACACCCTAAAACAGGCCCCACCTCCATCTGTTCTGAAAGGCTTCTGCCACCACATTCCACCCACCACTATGCGATGTGAATGCGAACAATATTTAAATGCTACAGTAATGTCTGCAAAAACACTACAGTAAATACTACAGTATAGTGCAATCCGTATTAAAACTTTGCTCCAGAAATGTTTTATTTAAATTTAACTAGGCAAGTCAGTTAAGAACAAATTCTTATTTACAATGACAGCCTAGGAACAGTGGGTAAACTGCCTTGTTCAGAATGACAGATTTTTACCTTGTCAGTTTGTGGTTTTTATCCAGCAACCTTTTGGTTACTGGCCCAACGCTCTAACCACTAGGATACCTGCCACCCATTATACATTACTATGAGCCGCCCTCATATAACTTTTCTACAGTACATGTCAAAGTAAAGTGCCATTCTTCCCCTTTATGTCTATATCAGTGCAGTGAGTCAAGGGTTGAGGACAGGACAGGGTAGGGCAGGGTCCACACACAAACACATGATGATCAAAATGTGGCCAATGTGTGTTAGGGAGGCGTAACAGAGGGGCCTATTTTAGAGAGCCATTCACATGAGGCAGCAGAAACCATAAATCAATCATTCAAAATCATAAACCGATTTTTCCTGCACGACATCACTGCTACACTTTCACTCTCTGATTGGCTTCTCTTTTTAAAGGTAAGTTATCCGATCGTCTCAGCTCAGTCTATGACAACAAAGAATATTCTGAGAAATATGTGAGATCAATAAAAGCAGATAGTTCTTTTGAATGTTTCAAGTATTTTAACATGTTTGGTTAAGACCATTGTCTAGAGCAATCTGCCATGTAAAATATAATTTGGGTTGACATGGTTCAAAAGGGAAATGTGTTCGCTTTTCAGGGAAGAGTTCCTAGAAGTTAATGATAAAAATAGATCAAGTAGTTGCCAGCAGTTGGTTGTGTCCAGTTTGTGTTTACTTCATTGGGGTTAGTGTGTTAATGCTTAAGCGGTCACACCTCATATCTTCACCCATATTTACAACAAGGAATTCTCATAATACATTTTTATTTTATTGGTGTTAGACTTGCTTGGTCGTAAATTGGGGCATTGCTTTTGAGTCCCCTCCCATCGTTACTCAGTGGCGCGAGTGGGCAACCTGAGGTGTGTGTGTGTGTGTGTGTGTGTGTGTGTGTGTGTGTGTGTGTGTGTGTGTGTGTGTGTCTACTTTATTGTGATGTGTGAGGAGCCCAGAGGGTTTGTCTTAACACGCGGGGCTAATAAGGCTTCTGTACCAGTAGAACAGCATGCCACCGGAAAGGTCACAAGTTTGATCTTTCCTTGTAATGTCACAATGGTGACATTAAAGCAGACAGCCTTTTTACTCAATGGACCTCAGCTATTTGGTGGCCTGGTGCAGCAGATACTGCAGCAATGCCCTTGGTATGTCAAAATCTCACCTTGCACAGTAGCTCACGCTAGCACCAAAGGTGATAATGGCTCAAGGGTATAGCACCAGACACTTTAGGGGAGAGGAGAAATGCAGAGAAAATGTAAGGAGAATTTTTTTTAAAAGGGATCTTGAGTATTCAAACCTTTTTCTCCTTCATCGTTCTCCATCATCAGACAATTCCATCCAAGGACCCTATTAACCTTGACAGTGAACTCCTGTTCTCTGGGTAATAAGAGAGCCAAGGCCAGCCTCTTTTATCCAAGTCAGGACATGAGGACCTTGTGGGGGACCTTGATTATCACCCAGTAGCTCATAATAATCACAAGTCTAATACATGTGTGATGGTAAACTATTACATTATTTTCATATGTGATAATTGTTCCTAGTATGAATCATTGACTCTTACATCTCTGAAACATTCCATATGATGTGAATGTTCTGCCAATAAACACAGCTATGTTGGCTCCCCAGCAGTACTCAGAACAGCCATGTCTGAGGGGTGAGTCTGTAACTGTCACACTCTGTGCCTTTCAATCAATCACACAACTATGTTGGCTCCCCAGCAGTACTCATAAACCAGAACAACCATGTCTGAGGGGTGAGTCGATAACTGTCACACTCTGTGCCTTTCAATCAATCACACAACTATGGCAATGTTGTCAATATGGGACAGAAAATAACGTCTTCTTTCGATTTGTTTGTTTGTTTGTTTGTTTGTTTGATTTGCAATATGTTGAAAAAGACCGGTAAGTCAGTTTTGGACATATTTTCCCCCCTCATACCTTTTGTTGTGCCTAATATCTTAAAATTGCCCTTTCGTTCATTACTTAGCTTTGTTGAAGAACAGTTAAACCTTTGTAACAGTCCTTTTGATACTGTATACATACAGTTGAAGTCAGAAGTTTACAAGCGCTTAGGTTGGAGTCATTAAAACTCGTTTTTCAAACACTAGTCAAATTTATTGTTAACAAAATATAGTTTTGGCAAGTCGGTCAAGACATCTACTTTGTGCATGACACAAGTCATTTTTCCAACAATAGTTTACAGACAGACTATTTCACTTATAATTCACTGTATCACAATTCCAGTGGGTTAGAAGTTTACATACACTAAGTTGACTGTGCCTTTAAATAGCTTGGAAAATTCCAGAAAATGGTGTCATGGCTTTAGAAGCTTCTGATAGGCTAATTGACACCATTTGAGTCAATTGGAGGTGTATTTCAAGGCCTACCTTCAAACTCTGCACCTCTTTGCTTGACATCACAGGAAAATCAAAAGCAATTGACCTAAGTTAAACAATTTAAAGGCAATGCTACCAAATACTAATTGAGTGTATGTAAACTTCTGACGCACTGGGAATGTGATGAAAGAAATGAAAGATGTAATAAATCATTCTCTACTATTATTCTGACAATTCACATTCTTAAAATAAAGTGGTGATCCTAACTGACCTAAGACATGGCATTTTTCCCACGATTAAATGTCAGGAATAGTGAAAAACTGAGTTTAAATGTATTTGGCTAAGGTCTATGTAAACTTCCGACTTCAACTGTATGCTATGCAGGCAGTTAGCATGTCATGCTAATGAATAGCCACACTGGCATATTGGTAACAGCTTGTGCGACTTAACAAGTTAGACATTATAATCTATCAGCAATTGCTGAGCAATTGTCGTGTCACAAGGCCATTTGTCTCAGGCTAACTGATAATCATCCAAATGATCCCAAGACCACTGGAGCAACACAGAAGGACTCATTTGGTATCAATACCAAGCCACATACACAGTAGAAACGAGCCCCTTGCTCTCTAAGACTGTGCTTCAATGAATCCTTGGTGATATGGTGGCAGAGCATTACATTATATTACATTAGGAACCACAGCTCATCCTAATCAACAGAGACAGGCAGTTGTTTGCTCTGTAGCTCCGCTATAATAGAGACCACATATGACTGACTATAGGCTAACATCATCAGTGACTGTAATGAATGAGCCTACCTACATATGAAGATGTGCTAACATCATTAGCGACTGTAATGAGCCTATTATATACCTGTTATGTCTCATCTCTCTCTCTTCCAGAAAAAGACAAAGTACTCAGCGACTCGCAGGTTACTGCTGAAGGTATGTCGGCCTGTATGGAAGTGAAAAATAAACTTTATTCACGGTACTGATAGCACATGTACGTTTAGCAGGCTGCATATGACTCGTACACATGTTCAGATGTAGGATCTTAATTTGACCTACAGCATATTGTCACAGCAAATAATCTGGATCCGGCCCAAAATGTTCACATTTTGACGGTGAGGAAATATAACACATTTTCAGTGCGTCCCTCCGGACCTCATTGAAGACCGAATGTGGGCCCCGGGGCAAAATTAGTTTGACACCCCTGCTTTAGTCCATAATGTTGCTTGATAGGTGGTTAGGCTATTACCTTGACAAAAGTAGGCTGGATGAAAAGTGCAATATTGTTAACATAACTGTGTGCTAGTGTGGGTTTTCAGTGACTTTATGTATATCACAAAATTCTCAGTACCAAAGAATGATCCAATTAAGATCCTACATCTGTACACACACAACAACAACAACACCAACAACATACAAGTGCCTTGAAAATCATGTTCACCAAAACTGAAGTAAATGTCCAAAAACACTTGAAAACACAACATTTTGCACATCAGTTGAACTATCAATTGTATTGTCTTATCATTAAGTTGTTCAGCCATGTTTCCCTATAGCAAAAACTGCTGAAGAAAGCTGGGGTCTTGCTGGTCCAGGAGCAAAGCAACAAGGTGACAGAGAGGGAAAGCGCCTTGAGCGAGAGAGTACCACTGCTGAAACTCTCCGGCCTATCTGTGCAAGAGCTTCAGGTACACTAACATAACTCTAAGGCCCAAGGTTCAAGTACCTATATAGTGTTTCCTAAGGACTCGAAGCGAGGCGACGATCTCTGTCGACGCCATCTCGCACTTCTATTGTCATCTTGCACTTCTATTGAGTGTATATGGCTCTGGTATATGGCTCTGGTCAGAGGTGGGCCGTATTTAAATTTGTCATTTGTATTTCACTGGCCTGAACTACAATCCAATAGTATTTTGTAACAAGATACAGTACTTTTGAGACCTGCTTTTTTTTATTTTATTTTTTTTACTTTTTTTGGTAAAAATATTGTTTTTTTATAGCGGTTCACAATTTTTTGGCCAACCTGCATTGGTATCAGAAGTCTGTTGGCACTATGGTGTGATAAAAGTGTCTGGTAAATGATCAATATGTAAATGTCCAAAAAGTAACACTTGCAAAGCATGCAGGGAATTATTCTAATGAGCTCCTCCCCCGAAACAAGGCCAAAACTAATACCCAGTGTGCTTTGCAATTGTTTCTTTTTACATTTTTCTCATTTAGCAGACACTCTTCTCCAGAGTAATTTAAAGTCAGTGCATTCAACTAAGGTAGATAAACAACCACATATCACAATCATAGAAAATAAATAAAATAAAGATGTTACCATTTCTGATAATGTTGTTGTAGTGAAGGCGTCTAGTTGCAAATGTATTTTGACAATACCTAAATTAGCTGTGTTTTGATTATGTACCTTGAAAAGGTTTTTGCTATTTCATTTTAATACATTGGTCTTTAGAGTATTTTTTGATTGTAACAAGATAGTATCTTTATACATCTTTGACTCTGGTCAAAAGTAGTAGGGAATAAGATGCTATTTGGTGTGCAGATAGTAGCCATCCAAGCTTACATTGTCTGGACTTATTCCCTGGTGTGCTGTTGGTAAAGAACAGCATCTCCATTTTTGTTTAGACGTGTCAAAATAAAAATTGTAGCACCCTTCTACCTTTCTCATTGATGAGTGAGTGGAATTTTAAAGTAGTAGCTTTTGTAGTTTGTTTGATGCATCCTCCCACAGTACTTTCTCAACAGTCTTTGGTGGTTTATAGATGACTGAGTCTTTTTTCTTCACAGGAGCTCTGTAAGGAACTGCACAGGAAATGTGACACAGTGGATGAGGCACGATATGATATCGAAGCAAAAGTGCTCAAGAATGAGAAAGAGGTTAGTTTTTTTTTGTCATGTAAATTAAATGAGTTTACGCTGTCAGTCTTGGGACAGTTACCTGAAGTTACCTGAGATCTATGAAAGTGCCTCAAAGTGTATTTCGTTGAAGACAACCATTTTTATGCTGACTTCTATTGGTGATTTCAATATTCTACAAGTTCCAAAAGTGCCACAAAATTCTTTCTTTTTCAAATAAAAGCATTTTGATTTTCATTGAAATGCCAAGACCCTAAATGGCAACACGCTTAGTTTATAAGGGTACGGGAGAGTGAACCTGTTGGCTGTATGTACATCTCAGCTCGTGGACCTGAATGCAAAGATCAACGAGCTGAAAGGGGGGAAGAGACCTAACCTCAAAAGGGTCAAGAAGTCTGCCGACGCTATGCTGGGTGCTCTGACTGAGGCCAAACTCAGCTCCAAGGCGGACTTCAAGTCCAACCTGAAGACAGTCAAGAAGGACAAGAAGGAAGAGGAGGTAAGACTGGGAAGTTTAGAAATAAACATACAATGGCTTCTGGTAATGTCATAGTTTACAGCTCTGTTTCAGCTGGCACTGTGTTTTCTTTGTACGATGTACACAAACACGTGGTACTAATGGGTACTTAGTCCAAATAATTCATCACATTTGGGTAAAGGTTTGATTCAAGTGACGTTGATCAAGATACAGAGTTCATTGGCCTTGTTTGCTGTGTCTGAGTTGTGTTTGATCATCCATACTGTACGTGACCATGGCAACCAGGCCGTCATTGTAAATAAGATGTTTTTCTTAATTGGTTACATTTGAAGGACTGTCCATTCTCTTCACAGAAAGCGGACCCAGGTGACTGGCGGAAGAATGTGGAGTCCATGTCTGGAATGGAGGGCAGGAAGAAGCTTTTCAATAGCTAAAACAGTTACAAATGCACTGGCTCTGTAGAGATCTGTGGCTGCATTGCCTGATTGTTTACTAATTTTTATTTTGGATTTTCCCGAAAAATATATTTTTTGCAGTGAGATTGTGTTTTGGGGGAAAGTATGAAGTGTGAGGTATTTTACACTAAAGACTGAGGGAACTATAAATACTGTGAGAACTAATCAATATTTTTATTAAAAACTATTTAGTGTGGGCTACATCATTTTGATTCCTATCAAGAGAAAATAGTCAAATGTGGAACAACCTAATAATACTCATCATATTAGTTAATTTTGTAAATATTCAATTCCAGTTTGTTATTAAAACACAAATTATTCTGTTTTGGTTTATCTGCCAATATTTATGATTTAAAAAAAAGATGATGAAGTTGGTTCTCTTTCATGTTGTTTACTTTTGCCATAATGCAATACGAAAATCTTAAAAACAAATACAGTGTAGATGCTGTTAATTACATGGATAAGCCACTGAATGTGTAGTGTTGGATTTTCAAGAGCAGTTCTCCTTTCAGGCTGTGGGTGACACTATAGACAAGCTATTGTACTATTTAACCAAGGTTGCCATTTTCACCTCTGTCACTTCAGTTCAATCTTATCACCACTAGGGTGTGTTATAGCATTACCCTTTCATTTAAAAGTTGACCTGTGGGTGGTTTGTGCTTACAAATGACACCTGGGGGTATCATTCACTACCACTGATCTTTGGTTATCAATGGCAAAGTCAGTAATCATCTTGATGATCACAATCTCCCCTGTGCCAAAGACTACTAGCAAAGTAAAGAGACGTTTGAATAGTCGTGTAGTTCCGGTGAATTATACCATTAAAGAGAACGAAACTGGTTGAATTCAGCAGACATAAACATAAGCGCTTTCTAAAATGGGTACCATACTGCGACCAATACGCTGCTACAAATGGCCTATAAAACCAGTCATAAGAGTGTCTTAAGTCCATAGAGCTGTATTGGAGAGGGGAGGCAATGTTTTGCGGAGAACGAGCTGGCTAGAGGAAGGGAAAGGCAGTATGGAACAACGCATCCTCTCTGCAGATCATTACAGATGGTACAGTATGAAGTGTGAGGTAGGTGTGTAAACCTGCCATCGGGCCACAAAGGGTGGGGGAAGTCAAGCAGCACGCGTCTGCAAATATGCATTCATTTTTATATGGCAGTGATGTGTTATAGTTTTTTTTCTGTGATAAAGGACAGCTACTGTCCCTAACCCTTTCCACAGCTCTCTTTGGCATGAGACACATTTGCTTGTGCTGGTAGGAAAATGGTCGAGGCAAATGTGATGGGAGTAAACATTTACAATGTCTGACAGGGGCTCTAAAACTATAAACATGCGGTATCCCATTTGTTGTGGGAGACAGAGACACTCTATCCATTTTGTTTCTATTTACTGTACAATGTGATTCTTTGGGTTGCTGATACTCCTCTAATAAAGTCGTCTTTACGTTTTATGATTATCAGACGGCCCTGTTTTGGATGAAAGCAGATGCGGGCTCCGTGGTAATATCAAACATCCCCACACAATGTTATACGTGACCTTGCTCTGACTGGACTGCAGGAATGACTTCAACAGGTGTATTGTCTGTTTCTGTACTGTGTGTCACTGTAGACTGAAAACAAATCAAGAAACAAGGCTTAAGATCCACTTTGAGTACGTGTAAAGGGCTGGTATTAAAATGAATTGCTCAACATGCAGCGGCCTGCAACGCTTTGATGGGCTCATACAGCATCAATAGACTGCTTGGCCAGGCTTGTAAGATACACTAAATGGCTAGGCTACATTGAAGTGTGGGAAATCTACTTTGCTATAAAATAAGTAGTTCATTGCTCTCTCTTCCATGTCTGGCGATCCTTGCCAGTGTAATATTTCCTTTCAGCAGTCGCCCTGTAAAATGCATGGATTCTATACCAACTTAGTGACATTTCCTTAAATGACAATAAACAAGGGTTACCCACTAGGGAGGTTGTTGAAATCATTCTGTCAGAACTAACTACCCAGGCTGCCATTTATGGGCATCAGTCGACAGGGCACGATCACCATGGGGGAGATGCTCCTTAAGGCCCAATGAAAGTAGTGACCTGAAGCCCATGCTGAAAGAGAACAAACTCAGCAGATGTGTGGAGGAGTGGTCATAATCCTGAGTTAGTGGGATGTTTTATTGGCGCTTCCTATGGAGGATAGGCTATGTTGGGCACATGCCAGGGCCCATCACACTTGACAGTATCTAAATAAACTTGACAGTATCTTTATGCAATGTGATTTAAGAATGCAGCGTCAGACGTCTCTGAAGCCTCCTCCTTGTCATGGTGATGGTGATGGCTCAGTTACTGTAACGGGCTGTGCTGCTTCGTGTGATTTAAGATGCACCTGCGCGTAGGCTTCATACATCAAATGATATAAACCTCATTGTCCCGTTTCATCACGAGTTAAGTAAGGGTGTTTTCCCACTTGACCCCTTTCAGACAATGTTTGTGATATCAGTTCGCAAAAAAAAATTGTGCAGTGTGAACACTTCAAAGGAACTCCGACACCTCAAAAGAGCCCTGAAGCGAACCGAACTTGAGACCATCTCGAGAGGTGGTCTGAATTCGGTGCGCTTGAATTCCGCGGTCCGGTTCCCTTTTTTTAGGTCAAGCTCTGAACACAGAGCTCCCAAAGGTTCGCTTTTCATTATTCCCGCACCACACACTAGACTACTGCAACACCGCTTCCCCTGCCATAAACCCTCACATTGGTGCCACTAAAGAGAGAAGATGATGATTTGCAGGTTCGTGGAAAAAAACGTGTGTTGTTTATGGATATTGCTTATCGATTGTCAAGGACACGCAGATATTCCAAAATGAGTTTTTCAGTTCAGTTCAGTTCAGTTATTTGTTTGCAATATGTGATCTATAGGTTAAGAGAGATTCATAAACTGTTTATTGATTGTGTGGTTTGAATAGTGTGAGAAGACAACCTAATCACAACATAGGGTACAACATCTATTCTAGCTCTTAAAGGGGCAGTAGCCTACCTTGAGTGTACAATTACAGTATTATTTATTCTGCAGTCCTTCTATTGCTATTTATTCTGTTACCAATCACATTTACATTTTAATAGTATCTTCTGATTGCAATTATTATGTCTCATATTTTAACTAAATGCAGTCTATTAGCTTCCAACAGTTTCAACTGTTCTGCCTTATTATTATTCGACCATGCTGGTCATTAATGAACATTTGAACATCTTGGCCATGTTCTGTTATAATCTCCACCCGGCACAGCCAGAAGAGGACTGGCCACCCCACATAGCCTGGTTCCTCTCTAGGTTTCTTCCTAGGTTTTGGCCTTTCTGTGGAGTTTTTCCTAGCCACCGTGCTTCTACACCTGCATTGCTTGCTGTTTGGGGTTTTAGGCTGGGTTTCTGTACAGCACTTTGAGATATCAGCTGATGTACGAAGGGCTATATAAATAAATTTGATTTGATTTCCAAAATCTAAGTAGGTATATCTAGATGTCCGATAACACATTCTGATTGAATGGCTTGTCCTGCACTTTGTAAAAACCCAGAATGCATGTTGTAAAACGATCTTAGTTATTTTCTAAACATAGCAATGTGAATGCAAAGAGGACTAAGCCCACAAAATAGGTGAAGTGAACTGACAAAAGAGTTGAGTACTCATTCAAAGGTAAGAGCTTTTCTTTACCCCAGAGTTCACTTTAAAAAGGACTGAAATTGGTTCTTTTAAAGTGGACTATATGTGAAAACACCCTAATTTATGTCAGATTAGTCAACAACTGCGGCGTCATTTTTCAGTTTCATTATTAAACTCCACTGTAACGTATGGGAACAACTAACATTATTCAACCACATTCCATGTTCAACGTTTTATATTCTCTGCCACAATTTTGTCCAATTTGGGCATGAAGGCTCAAGTTTACATTAGGTATAGAGCTGAAGATGTAAGTAAGATGGATTCTCTGTATGTGCTTTAGCCTTATAGCTGGGAATGAAGGTGTCTCCCAGGGATGTGTTCTGGTGCACCTTGACATGTAGAAGAGGTGGAAACTGAGCCAGGTGGGTCACCGCTAGGCCTTCTAATCTCTCTGTGGGCCCGTAACACTCTACATGTAATTGATCATAATAAATCATTTGATATAATGCAGAGTGGAAATTAGCCATAGAGGGAGGTCATAGGGGGGATGGAGCAGGGATATGTTCAGTCCCATATACGAATTCATCATGCAGCTTTAAAAAAAAAAAAAAACGAGTATCCACAGAAGGGGCTTGGGTTTCACGAGAGCTGTGGGGGATTTGGGAGATTAAGCACATGGATGGATGTTGTGTTCATGCTTTATTCAGCTTCATTTAGAACTTCTGGTTCAATTACAGTGTTCATTCACGAATGACAATGTGACACATTTTTCAAGTACAGAGTCTTTTTTGTTGGTCTACTATGCTGTCACTTGCCGCGCTTGTGTTGAGGCTAAGCACACCAAATCCACTACAACTTTGTAACAACCTTTCCACAATGTTCTTGTGTCTTACAACCTCATGCTATTTGCATTAGCCTACGGTAGCTCAACCGTCCCACCAATCCTGTAGAGGTCATTCAAAAGTGAACCAAATAGCTACCCGGACTATTGACCCTTTTTGCACCAACTTTTTTGACTCATCACATACGCTGCTGCTACTATTGACTATATCTGTTACTTTATTCCTAGTTGTTTGTACATATCTACCTCAATGACCTCGTACCCCTGCACATGGACTCGGTACTGGTATCCCTTGAATATAGCCAAGTTACTCATTACTCTCATTACTCTACTTTTATCATGACGTGCTTGACTTTTCTATTATTTCTCCATTTTCGATCTCTCTGCATTGTTGGGGAGGGCCCGTAGGCACTTCACTGTTAGTCTACACCTGTTGTTTACGAAGCATGTGACCGATAAAATGTCATTTGATTTGATATAGCATAAACCAGCACCTGAGATCACGATGTAATTATGGCGTGAACAACAACACCCTGCAGAGCTCCATGTTATTAAAACAACTACTGTATTAACATGCCTCGGGCTAAATCATATCTTAAGCAATCAAATTATGCATGAGAGTGGCTTTGCATGAAAATAGTGGAGGTTGGGGATTTGTGGGGCTAGGAATTTGTGAGTAAAGGAGAAGGGGAAATGTGCCTGTCTGAATTCTCTACCTTGAGGTTAAACACCTGGGACTTTTTCTCGATTTACGCAGGGAGCAAACAATCATATTTTGTGTTTGCTGGATTTGTCCGATGTGAGCAAGGTTGATTGGAATTCTGTTCATACAGAGCATTACAAAATCTAACGAACAAACACTTTGTCACACCCATAAAGTGGCACTCACTCACACACACACACAACATATTTCTTATACCGTAAGTGTATGGATTATGACTTAACATGTGCAATAGAGAATTAATATGCATGTACTGTATTTTTCTGGTTCAGTGGCCTAATTTGCTTAAATACAGCCTTTGTCTATAATATCATTGTTTTAAGAGGAGAACAAAAGAGCAGAGATGCCCTTCTGCTATCTCATATTAATCTGCAGAACACTGGCTCTGTTGTTTTATTAGGGGGTGGAGGCTCCTTACCAATCCACTAAGCATTTACAGACGGCAACGTCTTTTTTTGGTCCTGTCCGGACCCGCCTTTATTTAAACGTCCTCAGACGTCCGGACCGGCGTATATTTGACCCAAACAAAGACGTCTATAATTGGTTCAGATTTGGTCTGGTCCAAACCTGAACAAATCTGAACCAATCATAGACATCCATGTTTCACAAGTTTGGACAGCACAGTACAGCTCCGTCTAATTCTCCCATCTCTCTTTTTCTCTCCCATCCCGGAGGACCTGAGCCCTAGGACCATTTCTCAGAACTACCTGGCCTGATGACTCCTGGCTGTCCCCATCCCAAGTCCATCTAGTCATACTGCTGATCCAGTTTCAGCTGTTCTGCCTGCGGCTATGGAACCCTGACCTGTTCATCGGACGTGCTACCTGGTCTCGAACCTGCTGTGTTCGACCCTATCTCTCCCTCCCTCCCTCCCTCTCTCTCTCTCTCTCCCTCTCTACTGCAACTGCTGTCTAAACCTCTGAATGCTCGGCTATGAAAAGCCAAGTGACATTTACTCCTGAAGTGCTGACCTGTTGCACCCTCTACAACCACTGTGATTGTTATTTGACCTGGCTGGTCCGTTATGTTTCAACACCTTGAAGAACGATCTGGCCTTAATGGCCATGTACTCTTATCATCTCCAACCAGCACATCCAGAAGAGGACTGGCCACCCCTCAGAGCCTGGTTCCTCTCTAGGTTTCTTCCTAGGTTCCTGTCTTTTCTAGGGAGTTCTTCCTAGCCACCGTGCAACTACATCTGCATTGCTTGCTGTTTGGGGTTTTAGGCTAGGTTTCTGTATAAGCACTTTGAGATATCAGCTGATGTAAAAGCGCCTTATAAATGCATGTGATTGATTGGTTGATTGATTGATTACAGTACAGTAGAGCACAGCAGAGTACAGTACATTACAGTAAACAGTACAGTAAAGAAAAATACTGTACAGTACAGTACAGTAGAGCACATCACAGTACAATACAGTAGAGCACACTAGAGTACAGTAAAAAAAATTTAAGTATAGTGTATTGTACCCTAATAAACTCTACTGCACTGTACCGTACTGTACTTTACTGAATAAAATTATACTGTCCTGTACTGTACCATACCGTACCGTACAGCACTGTACTCTACTGTACTAAACTGTGCCGTACTATACTGTGATGTTCAAACTTATGAAACTTAGCCAAAACCAGGGCTGTCCAACCCTATTCCGGGAGAGCTGCCCTCCTGAGGATTTTACTCCAACCCCAGTTGTAATGAACCTGATTCAGTTTATCAACCAGCTAATTATTAGAATCGGGTGTGCTAGATTAGGATTGGAGAGAGAACCTACAGGATGGTAGCTCTCCATGAACAGGGTTGGAGAGCCCTCGCCTAGACGTCTAATATTAATTCAGGTTGGGATCTGGGACTGTAGTTATCAAGCGTCTCAGAGTGGGAAACCGTCCAAAAATGCGGTTCCACAGTACATTCACGCATAGGAGTAAGAGCATGTTTTCAACATTCCTATGGCATAAAAGTACTCATATCTCAGGGTGCATTGATGTGAGCTTGAGAAGTGTCCGAACCGGTTAGGAGTTGCCAGAAGATGGATGCATGGAGACGAAAGAAAGCACGCACATTTACTTAGAGGAGGGATGTTAAAAAAAAGTTTAATAATGGCAATTTAATCTAAAAATACTGGTTAGATAGGGATGCTTTATGTGACTGACCTTGACCTTGACCTTGACCCTGACCTTGACTGTCCGTGATGCTACTTCTCCACCTACTGGACGACCGTGTGCTCTCACGGCAGACATCAAAGTAATCCTCACTTTACACTTCCTGGCAACAGGAAAAAATGCAACGGTGTAACAGCGATGATTTGGGTCCATCACAGACTACTGTGAGCAGAGCAACCTGTCAAACCCTGGTGGCACTTACGGGACCTCAAATCATCCGGCGGTTCATTGATTCTCCCACCACTCAACGCCATATTCTTCAAAAACAAGCTTTTTTTCATGCCAATCGCTGGTTTTCCGGGGGTTGTTGGCGTCATTGATTGTACCCACATCAAAATCATTGCCCAACACATGGATGAAGACACGTTCATCAATCGAAGGCGGTACCACAGTATTAACACCCAAGTGTTTTTTAATGCAGTCTATATGTTGCTTGACGCTGTAGCCAACTGGCCTGGGTCTACACATGACTCCGGAGTGCTCAATGAGAGTGGCCTCAACATGCTGTTTGAGCGCAATGTTCTTCCCCCTGGATGTCACCTACTTGGTGACAAGGGGTACCCCCAGAGGAGATGGCTGCTGATCCCTTTCCTACGACCTCTTCCCGGGGCTCAGCTCAATTATAAACAGGTGAGGCAATAGACCAAACATTTGTTTTAGTGGATTTTTATCTCAGCACATTTCAAATGTTAATCTATATAAAATGACATGTACATATGTTTTTATCAGGAGGGCTCACAAGATCCCAAGGAGCCTGGTAGAAAAGGGTATAGGAGAGTGGAAGAGGAGATTTCATGTGCTCCATGGAGAGGTGCATCACAGCTCAAGGATGGTCTGCCACATAATAATGTGCAATAGACGGGATGGTTGTTTAGCAACAAAACCGACGCGTGCGCAACTATGTGGGCAAAACTGACAGGGTTGACAGATTGTTGACAACGTATAAACTATATTTCCTCTTCAATGTTTATTGAAAACATAAATACATTTGCACAATGAGCACTTGTTGTCTCTCAAATTCATCATTACAGTTGTCGGTTAGCTAGCTAGCGAATTTTGGACGTATTAGCATTGACATAAAATCAAAACACCTCAAAACAAGACATGGTATCAAGAACGAGATGAAACTAGCGGAAACAAGTCACTTACGATTTCTCACATGGCAGTTTCTTGTCATTGTTGCTGGCTTTCTGGCCATCCAGAATCACAACAACACACGGACCTCTGCCCCATTGAAGCTTACGCATCGTTTGTGACGTTGTCTGCTAACCCATCTACATTACACAACATCTTCAAACTATGGCTGATCCCTCTACCTTACCGACGATGGAAACCCAGAAACTGACAATGACAGTGAAGGAGACGATGGCGATGACGATGCGCGCCCCAGTGCCATAGGTGGAGAGGGAACGCTTTTCGGCCAGCCCTTTGCCAACCTTCACTTTAGGTAGGCTCTCCACACCAGAGGCTGCTAAGGGGAGGACGGCTCATAATAATGGCTGGAACGTTGCTAATGGAATGGCATCAAACATGTGGAAACCATGTGTTTGGTAAATTTCATACCATTCCACCTATTCCCCTCCAGCCATTACCACGAGCCCGTCCCCCCAAATGAAGGTGCCACCGACCTCCTGTGCTCCACACAGTGATTTGGTGCTGTGTCAGTCAGTACATGAGAAGGGTCGTGCAGAACCCAATATCTAGCTACAGACAGTGGCAACCTGTCATTCAGGGCAGATGGGGCAGACCCAAATTGTATACATATATTTTTTTTTGGGGGGGGGGTCGCCTGTTTTGTATGTTATTTTGGCATTAATACATGTCACATATGAGTTTGCAAACAATGTGATAAAACAAATATACACTACCGTTCAAAAGTTTGGGGTCACTTAGAAATGTCCTTGTTTTTGAAAGAAAAACACATTTTTTTGTCCATTAAAATAATGCCAAATTGATCCGAAATACAGTGTAGACATTGTTAATGTTGTAAATGACTGTTGTAGCTGGAAACGTCAACAGTGAAGAGGCGACTCCGGGATGCTGGCCTTCTAGGCAGAGTTCCTCTGTCCAGTGTCTGTGTTCTTTTGCCCATCTTAATCTTTTATTTTTATTGGCCAGTCTGAGAATGGCTTTTTCTTTGCAACTCTGCCTATAAGGCAAGCATTCTGGAGTCGTCTCATCACTGTTGACGTTGAGACTGGTGTTTTGCCGGTACTATTTAATGAAGCTGCCAGTTGAGGACTTGTGAGGCGTCTGCTTCTCAAGCTAGACACTCTAATGTACTTGTCCTCTTGCTCAGTTGTGCACCGGGGCCTCCCACTTCTCTTTCTATTCTGGTTAGAGACAGTTTGCGCTGTTCTGTGACGGGAGTAGTACACAGTTCTGTACGAGATTTTCAGTTTCTTGGCAATTGCTCGCATGGAATAGCCTTCATTTCCTAGTTCTGCTAACTTCCGGCGCAGACAGAGATGGCCGCCTCGCTTCGCGTTCCTAGGAAACTATGCAGTTTTTTGTTTTTTTACGTGTTATTTCTTACATTAGTACCCCAGGTCATCTTAGGTTTCATTACATACAGTCGAGAAGAACTACTGAATATAAGATCAGCGTCAACTCACCATCAGTACGACCAAGAATATGTTTTTCGCGACGCGGATCCTGTGTTCTGCCTTACAAACAGGACAACGGAGTGGATCCTATGCAGCGACCCAAAAAAACGCCTCCGAAAGAGAGGGAAACGAGGCGGTCTTCTGGTCAGACTCCGGAGACGGGCACACCGTGCACCACTCCCTAGCATTCTTCTTGCCAATGTCCAGTCTCTTGACAACAAGGATGATGAAATCCGAGCAAGGGTAGCTGTAACGTCCTTTGCTTCACTGAAACATGGCTTCACTGAAACATGGCTCACTGGAGAGACTCTATCCGAAGCGGTGCAGCCAACGGGTTTCTCCACGCATCGCGCTGACAGAAACAAACTGTCAGCGCGATGCGTGCCTGGTAAGAAGAGGGGCGGGGGCGTATGCCTCATGGCCAACGTGACATGGTGTGATGAAAGAAACATACAGGAACTCAAATCCTTCTGTTCACCTGATTTAGAATTCCTCACAATCAAATGTAGACCGCATTATCTACCAAGAGAATTCTCTTCGATTATAATCACAGCCGTATATATCCCCCCCCCAAGCAGACACATCGATGGCTCTGAACAAACTTTATTTAACTCTCTGCAAACTGGAAACAATTTATCCGGAGGCTGCATTCATTGTAGCTGGGGATTTTAACAAGGCTAATCTGAAAACGAAGGCGGTACCCTAAATTTTATCAGCATATCGATTGCGCAACCAGGGGTGGAAAGACCTTGGATCATTGTTACTCTAACTTCCGCGACGCATATAAGGCCCTGCCCCGCCCCCCTTTCGGAAAAGCTGACCACGACTCCATTTTGTTGATCCCTGCCTACAGACAGAAACTAAAACAAGAGGCTCCCACGCTGAGGTCTGTCCAACGCTGGTCCGACCAAGCTGACTCCACACTCCAAGACTGCTTCCATCACGTGGACTGGGAGATGTTTCGTATTGCGTCAGATAACAACATTGACGAATACGCTGATTCGGTGTGCATTTAGAACGTGCATTGAAGATGTCGTTCCCATAGCAATGATTAAAACATTCCCTAACCAGAAACCGTGGATTGATGGCAGCATTCGTGTGAAACTGAAAGCGCGAACCACTGCTTTTAATCAGGGCAAGGTGTCTGGTAACATGACCGAATACAAACAGTGCAGCTATTCCCTCCGCAAGGCTATCAAACAAGCTAAGCGCCAGTACAGAGACAAAGTAGAATCTCAATTCAACGGCTCAGACACAAGAGGCATGTGGCAGGGTCTACAGTCAATCACGGACTACAGGAAGAAATCCAGCCCAGTCACGGACCAGGATGTCTTGCTCCCAGGCAGACTAAGTAACTTTTTTGCCCACTTTGAGGACAATACAGTGCCACTGACACGGCCTGCAACGAAAACATGCGGCCTCTCCTTCACTGCAGCCGAGGTGAGTAAGACATTTAAACGTGTTAACCCTCGCAAGGCTGCAGGCCCAGACGGCATCCCCAGCCGCGCCCTCAGAGCATGCGCAGACCAGCTGGCCGGTGTGTTTACGGACATATTCAATCAATCCCTATACCAGTCTGCTGTTCCCACATGCTTCAAGAGGGCCACCATTGTTCCTGTTCCCAAGAAAGCTAAGGTAACTGAGCTAAACGACTACCGCCCCGTAGCACTCACATCCGTCATCATGAAGTGCTTTGAGAGACTAGTCAAGGACCATATCACCTCCACCCTACCTGACACCCTAGACCCACTCCAATTTGCTTACCGCCCAAATAGGTCCACAGACGATGCAATCTCAACCACACTGCACACTGCCCTAACCCATCTGGACAAGAGGAATACCTATGTGAGAATGCTGTTCATCGACTACAGCTCGGCATTCAACACCATAGTACCCTCCAAGCTCGTCATCAAGCTCGAGACCCTGGGTCTCGACCCCGCCCTGTGCGACTGGGTACTGGACTTCCTGACGGGCCGCCCCCAGGTGGTGAGGGTAGGCAACAACATCTCCTCCCCGCTGATCCTCAACACTGGGGCCCCACAAGGGTGCGTTCTGAGCCCTCTCCTGTACTCCCTGTTCACCCACGACTGCGTGGCCACGCACGCCTCCAACTCAATCATCAAGTTTGCGGACGACACAACAGTGGTAGGCTTGATTACCAACAACGACGAGACGGCCTACAGGGAGGAGGTGAGGGCCCTCGGAGTGTGGTGTCAGGAAAATAACCTCACACTCAACGTCAACAAAACTAAGGAGATGATTGTGGACTTCAGGAAACAGCAGAGGGAACACCCCCCTATCCACATCGATGGAACAGTAGTGGAGAGGGTAGCAAGTTTTAAGTTCCTCGGCATACACATCACAGACAAACTGAATTGGTCCGCTCACACAGACAGCATCGTGAAGAAGGCGCAGCAGCGCCTCTTCAACCTCAGGAGGCTGAAGAAATTTGGCTTGTCACCAAAAGCACTCACAAACTTCTACAGATGCACAATCGAGAGCATCCTGGCGGGCTGTATCACCGCCTGGTATGGCAACTGCACCGCCCTCAACCGTAAGGCTCTCCAGAGGGTAGTGAGGTCTGCACAACGCATCACCGGGGGCAAACTACCTGCCCTCCAGGACACCTACACCACCCGTTGTCACAGGAAGGCCATAAAGATCATCAAGGACATCAACCACCCGAGCCACTGCCTGTTCACCCCGCTATCATCCAGAAGGCGAGGTCAGTACAGGTGCATCAAAGCTGGGACCGAGAGACTGAAAAACAGCTTCTATCTCAAGGCCATCAGACTGTTAAACAGCCACCACTAACACTGAGTGGCTGCTGCCAACACACTGACACTGACTTAACTCCAGCCACTTTAATAATGGGAATTGATGGGAAATGATGTAAATATATCACTAGCCACTTTAAACAATGCTACCTTATATAATGTTACTTACCCTACATTATTCATCTCATATGCATACGTATATATTGTACTCTATATCATCGACTGTATCCTTATGTAATAAATGTATCACTAGCCACTTTAAACTATGCCACTTGTTTACATACTCATCTCATTTGTACATACTGTACTCGATACCATCTACTGTATCTTGCCTATGCTGCTCTGTACCATCACTCATTCAAATATCCTTATGTACATATTCTTTATCCCCTTACACTGTGTACAAGACAGTAGTTTGGGAATTGTTAGTTAGATTACTGTTATTACTGCATTGTCGGAACTAGAAGCACAAGCATTTCGCTACACTCGCATTAACATCTGCTAACCATGTGTATGTGACAAATAAAATTTGATTTGATTTGATGATTTGATTTGATTTGATTTGATTTCTCAGAACGAGAATAGACTGACGAGTTTCAGAAGAAAGTCTCTGTTTCTGGCCATTTTGAGCCTGTAATCAAACCCACAAATGCTGATGCTCCAGATATTCAACTAGTCTAAAGAAGGCCAGTTTTATTGCTTCTTTAATCAGGACAACAGTTTTCAGCTGTGCTAACATAATTGTAAAATGGTTTTCTAATGATCAAATAGCCTTTTAAAATGATAAATTTGGATTAGCTAACACAATGTGCCACACAGGAGTGATGGTTGCTGATATTGGGCCTCTGTACACCTATGTAAATATTCAATTAAAAAACAGCCATTTCCAGCTACAACAGTCATTTACAACATTAACAATGTCAGCACTGTATTTCTGATCAATTTGATGTTATTGTAATGGACGAACAATGTGCTTTTCTGTCAAAAACAAGGACATTTCTAAGTGACCCCAAACTTTTGAACGGAGGTCATCATCATGAATCAAGTCTACTGGCAAATCCTTTTTAATCCTTGTCATTTGAAGAGAAATAATGAAGAGAAAATATACATAAAACGTATCGGCCATTGGACATGAACATTACACAACAATTTGGAGATCACAATTTCAACAATGTGTGGTTTGTAAGGAATCGGTGACAGTGGCTAACTGCAAGCATTGCAACTGGGAAGTCTGGAATAATACGTTTTGAATGGTCATTCAACTCGGAATTGTGAATCTGTCATCTTTCTCTTTGATGACAAAATTTGCCCACAAAGGAAAGCCGCGCCACTTTCCTGTTCAAACACATCACAACAACTTGAGTCCAAAAATGTCTTATGCTGCTTCATAAATTATGTAGGATGCCAGAGAGATATGTGTACTGTAGAGAAGAAAGTAATACTAAGTGTATGTTGTGTAGTAAGCTGTTAGTAGCCCATGTGCCTCATCCTAATAATTTGGTCTATTTTCACCAACGCGGTATTGTAAACACATCGTTTGTGGCCAGTGTGTGCGTATATCTTTGACAGTGCTACTGATAGTAGTATACTGTAAGAACGGCCCATGTTCTGAATTCTGTACATTTCAAAAGTGCTGAACAAATAGCTTGTCGTCAAATTATGCCATAATTTATACATCTCAATTGTCATTAGAAGCCACATTTGTTTAAGCAAGTCAGCCATATCAGCTATGTTTTTTTTAAAGGCAGTAAATGAGGCTGAATGAACTGTTTTTCTGCCAGACAAGGCTCTGCTGAAAGCCAGGTGTAGCAGTGGTAAGGTGTAGGGACTGCTTTTGGAACTCTGCTGTTGGGACAGCTTTATGTAGGCTCTAACAGTTTGTGGGCACCGTTTGACACCATTATAGTGCAATTCATGTATTGTTTAGTGTTGTATTTTTGGCTTTGCTGGCATGCATCCCACTTTTTTTGCCACACCATGATTTACATGGTAAAATCGCCACTGGCTACAGATGAACTTTAACCTAAGGAGTTGGAAAGCACAATACAGACATGCCATAGTGGGCTAACAAAAAAGATTACTGTGAACAAATAAACACACCATATTATTTCTTAAGCTTTTTTATTGTAATAGAGTAATATTCTTCCTGCAAGCGCAACACTTTCTCCCATTGCAGCTGAGCAATGTCCTTTTCGTAGTTTGTTGGAACCAAACCTTCCAGGGAGCTGCTGGTGGATGGATGTCCTGCAGCAACAGTGAGGTGGAGGTCCCCTCAGACGCTGGGCCAGACGCAGGAGCTAGAGATGAGCTGCAACAACATAATTATTGTTTTCAGTTTAGCTTACTTATGTCCAATTTTAAAAAAAATGTTAAATCAGAATATAATGTGAACAAAAGTGTTTGAAATTCAACAGTAAGCTTAAATCCTACTTATTGTCCTGCTCGTTGACCCTCAAAAAGGCAGCAGCTTGGCCCTCTCCAATGCACCAGATGGTCACATTTGAGCGACCCAGGTAGATAAACACACATTCAGCAATGGCACTGAGGGGTTTAGGTGGAGGGCCACCTCCTAAATGCAGAGAATACCCTTTAGACAACAAAATAGTCTACTTAACAGTGTGCATAACATAGCAACTGAACTCAGGCCTACCTGTTTTTTCTTTTTCCCTGCAGAAGTTGGTCATCTCCAACCTACATTTTGATAGGATGGTGTACCAGTGTTTTTCACATTCTTCAGCAGTTCTTACAGAACAAATGGAATGTGCTATTTATTGATTCGGATTCCTTCCTCTGCTGGCTGGTCAATGTATGACAAAATGTAACCTTGATAATACTTCTGTATTTCTCAACTTGCAGTGCAAATTGACTTTCCTCCTCCCACCAGTCGGTTTTCTTTTTATTTCCATGATGCATAATATGACACGTTGTGTTTAAAAAGGCTGGAAACGGAAAAGGGATTGGTAGTTCTATGTATAGAGGTTCATGTGCGACAGCTGTTCATAATATCCTCTCAAACTAATTTGGTGAGTTTGATTAGCCTATCTCTCACCACATTGCCAACCTTTCATGCGCCTGTGTGCCGGCGAGTATTATTTCACCTAAATAGTCCTAATAACCAATTTCACAATTGTCCGACACCATTATAATTATATTTTATGACGATTACATTTTAATATGACAATAAAAACAAGACTAACTACTCACAAGACTAACTACTAGTCATAGCTGAAAATAGGAGAGAGACGCTTGATAACTACCTTTTATGTCATACTCTGAGCGGTGAGTAAATTAGGTCACTGTCATACTTTATTCTCAATTCCTAGGAGTAATTCTGAAATGCTTGATTACTAAGGGCCCTGTATGGGATCAATATCATGCCAAATGTATTCGCAAATGTAAATCACCAATCCACAAATGTAAATCACCAATCCACAAATGTAAATCACCAATCCACAAATGTAAATCACCAATCCACAAATGTAAATCACCAATCCACAAATGTAAATCACCAATCCACAAATGTAAATCACCAATCCACAAATGTAAATCACTTTCCACAAATGTGAATCGCTTTCCACAAATGTGAATCGCTATTCACAAATGCCTTCACAATAAACAAACAAACATCTTTTGATTTATATTTGTAAATCGAGGGCCTTAAGTAAAATGACCGCCATAAAGATTTGCACATAGGAGAGAGATGCCAAAAATTACAGATGTGGCAAATCTGCAACTCCATATTGGGAAGCGCTTAGGTCACCTGACTTTGGGCAGGGATTTGACGACAAGAAAAAGACAAGAAGTTCTCACACAGGAGAAAAAAGTTATCACGGGAGAAAGCAATTTGCAGTCGTGTAAAAAAAAGTTTGTGCCCACAGAAAGCGATTTCTATAAAATCGCTGGCAGCCCCTCGTTCGGCCATGCTGATGCCTGCCTTTCAAGGCTGCATAAATTATAGTACGGTAACCATAACATGTTAACCATCGTATGTCCAACGTAAATAATCAAAACCCTAACCCTAGATAACTCTATGTTTGCCACACTATTGCGGTGTACACCCGTTCATCACCCAAATAGTTGAATTAGTTGGCCAGTGTGATAGCACCACTAAATGTGAAGGATATGTCATACATTGTAAATTATTGTAATCCATCTGCTGTCTCATGTTGCACAGATGATGAGCATTAAGGAGACATACGTTTTCCTGAGGCCTCTAACCATTCCCACAGGAGAGGCATGCGAAAAGTAGAGGGGAGGTGTAGGAATCAGACTTTGTAACAGTATTGCTTCCGTCCCTCTCCTCGCCAAAACCTGGCTTGAACCAGGGACCCTCTGCACACATTGACAAGTCACCCTCAAAGCATCGTTGCCCATCGCTCCCCAAGCACCAGTACCTGCCGATCTATAAATTACTTCTCCATAATCCACCGTGAGTAGGATGGTCATATGAATCAGGTTTAGTTTGGCAGCTGTGGTGAAAGAGGAGTGATTACGATAGAGGAAACCAAGCCTGGATGTAACTTCAGCCTGCCGCTTTGATATCTGCTGAGAGAAGGACAGTGTACTGTCTAACATACTCCCAAGTACTAGTATGAGGTGACTACCTCAAGCTCTAAACCATCAGAGGTAGTAATCACACTTGTGGGGAGAGGGGCATTCTTCTAACCAAACCACATGACGTTTGTTTTGGAGGTGTTCAGAACAAGTTTAAGGGCAGAGAAAGCTTGTTGGACACTAAGAACGCTTTGTTGTAGAGCATTTAACACAAAATCCGGGGAGGGGCCAGTTGTGTATAAGACTGTGTCATCTGCATATAAATGGATGAGAGAGCTTCCTACTGCCTGAGCTATGTTGTTGATGTAAATTGAGAAGAGCGTGGGACCTAAGATCGAACCTTGGGTACACCCTTGGTGACAGGGAGTGGCTGAGACAGCAGATGTTATAACTTTATAACCAGGCCAAAGACCCCTCAGAGACACCAATAGTCCTTAGCCTGCCCACAAGAATGGAATGGTCTACTGTACCAAAAGCTTTGGCCAGGTCAATAAAATAGTAGCACAACATCGCTTAGAATCAAGGGCAATGGTGACATCATTGAGGACCTTTAAGGTTGCAGTGACACATCCATAACCTGAGTGGGAACCAGATTGCATACCAGAGAGAATACTATAGACGTCAAGAAAGCCAACACTTTTGATAAACAGGGCAAAATAGAAATAGGCCTAGAACAGTTAGGATAAACTTGATCTCCCCCTTTAAATAAAGGACTAACTGTGGCTGCCTTCCAAGCAATGGGAACCTCCACAGAGAGGAGAGCCAGGTTAAAAAGGTCAAAGATAAGTTTGGCCATTATAGGGGCAGCAACCTTAAAGAAGAAAGGGTCTAAACCATCTGACCCAGATGTTTCTTTGGGGTCAATTTTAAGGACCTCCTTTAGCACCTCGGACTCAGTAACCGCCTGCAGGGATAAACTTTTATGGGGTCAACTTTTTTTCTACGACTACAAATAGTTTTCTACATGTGAGAACTTTTTCTATACACATGAGAACTTTTTTTCTACGACTACAAATCGTTTTCTACCGTGATAACTTTTTTCAATGTGTGAGAACTTCTTGTCTACGCATGAGAACTTCTTATCATTTTCTTGTCGTAAATCCCTGCCAAAAGTCAGGTGACCTAAGCGCTACCAAATACAGAGTTGCAGGTTAGCCATCTCTGTCATGTTTGCACAAGTCTCTCTTATGTTCAAATCTTTATGCCAGTCATTTTACTTAAGACCCTTGATTTACAAATACAAATCAAAAGTTGTTTGTTTGTGGATAGCGAATTACATTAGTGGAAAGCCATGTTTATTTGTGGATTGTTGATTTACATTTGTGGATTGGTGATTAAAATTTGCGGAAAGTGATTTACATTTGTGGATTGGTTGGTGATTTACATTTGTGGATTGGTGATTTACATATGTGGAAAATGAATTATATTTGTGGATTGGTGATTTACATATGTGGAAAATGAATTATATTTGTGGATCGTTGATTTACATATGTGGAAAATGAATTATATTTGTGGATTGTTGATTTACATTTGTGGAAAGTGATTTACATTTGTGGATTGGTGATTTACATTTGTGGAAAATGATTTATATTTGTGGATTGTTGATTTACATAGACCTGGTCCGCATAGACCTGGTCCGCATAGACCAAATGTGTATGTGTTTGGAGGTGGAACTCATTAGAATAATTCCCAGCATGATTTGCAATTGTTTGTTTTTACATTTATATTTTGGTCAGTCAGCAGACGCTCTTATCCAGGCCGACTTAGTGCATTCAATTAAGGTAGATAAATAACAGCATATCACAGTCATAGCAAGAAAAAAAAAACATTCTGTAATCGTTACTGACAATGTTATTGTAATTGAAGTGGTGTGTTGATTTATTTAGTAAGGTATACTATTGTGAATAGCATCACTGATGATTTAATGCTTTTGAAAAGTGAGCTTAAGTAGTGTATTTTGAAAGTATTCAGAATAATTGACATTTTCCTCATTTTGTTATGTGACATCCATATTCCAAAATCCTGGTCAAATTACACACTGTACCATAATGACAATGCAAAAACAGAATTTTAGAGACATCTGCACATGTATTAAAAACAATACACGGAAATACCTTATTTACATAAGTATTCCGACCCTTTGCTATGACACTCAAAATTCAGCTCAGCTGTATCTTATTCTATTGATCATCCTTGAGCTGTTTCTACAACTTGATTGGAGTCTACCTGTGGTAAATTCAATTGATTGGACATGATTTGGAAAGGCACACACCTGTCAATATAAGGTCCCATAGTTGACAATTCACGTCAGAGCAAAAACTGGATTATCCGTAGAGCACCGAGGCAGGATTGTGTCGAGGCACAGATTTGAGGAAGGGTACCAAAACTTTTCTCCACAGTGAAGGTCGCCAAGAACATAGTGGCCTTTATCATTCTTAAATGAAAGAATTTTGGAACCACCAATATTCTTCCTAGAGCTCGCTGCCCTGCCAAACTAAGCAATCGGGGTAGAAGGGCCTCTACTAATCAGGCCTTTATGGTAGTGTCCAGATGGAAGCTACTCCTCAGGAAAAGGCACATGACAGCCTGCTTGGAGTTTGCCAAAAGGCATCTAAAGACTCTCAGACCATGAGAAACAAGATCCTCTGGTCTGATGAAACCAAGATTGAACTCTTTGGCTTTAATGCCAAGCATCATGTCTGGAGGAAACCTGGCACCATCCCTATGGTGAAGCATGGTGGTGGCAGCATAATGCTGTGGATGTTTTTGAGCAGGAGGGACTGGGAGACTTGTCAGGATTGAGGGAAAGATGAATGGAGCAAAGTATAGAGAGATCCTTGACGAAAACTGTCTCAAGAGTACTCAGGACCTTAGACTGGGGCAAAGGTCCACCTTCCAACAAGACAACGACCCTAAGCACACAGCCAAGACAACACAAGAGTGGCTTCAGGACAAGTCTCTGAATGTCCTTGAGTAGCCTAGCCAGAGCCCGGACTTGAACCCGCTCGAACATCTCCGGAGAGACCTGAAAATAGCTGTGCAGCGACACTCCCCATCAAACCTGACAGAGCTTGAGAGGATATGCAGAGACGAATGGGAGAAACTCCCCAAATACAGGTGTGCCAAGCTTGTAGCGTCATACCCAAGAAGACTCGAGGCTGTAATCACTCCCAAAGGTGCTTCAACAAAGTATTGAGTAAAGGGTCTGAATACTTATGTAAATGTCATATTTCTGTTTTTTTGTTTGTTTTATAAATGTATAAAAAACAGTTGTTTTCTTTGTCATTATGGGGTATTGTGTGTAGATGAGGGGGTGGGGACAATTTAATACATTTTTGCTGTAATGTAACAAAATGTGGAAAAAGTCAAGTGGTCTGAATACTTTCTGAATGCACTGTACACATGACCGATGGGAATAATAATGAATATTATATTGCAGTCTTCAGTTGGCTCCTCTTTCTTATATTAAGAGGCTTGAACAAGTATTACTGTGCTTACCCTGAGAACATTTGTAAATGAAGTATTTTCAATGTCCAAAAAATATGTATTTTCACCTTTCATTTAGCACCTAAAATGGACCTGATTTCAACATATGGAAAATACGTATTTTCGAGTCTGGAAAATGCTAATTTTCTCCTTTAATTCAGCACCTAAAATGTACCTGATGATAAACTCAAACAAATTGATTTTTTTTAAAGTAGGCTATTACATAACTGATTGAGTAAGAATGTTGTCTAAATAACGTTTAAAGGTGCCCTGCAATACAAAGTCTCACTTTATTACTTGGTTAATCCCAAGTAATTAGGAAACTGCTGAAATTGGGGATATTTTGAGTCCTTTCTAAATAGCTTTTGCACCAGTCTCTAAGTGTTTGTTTGAGCAGAAGTACCCTTTTTCGCCAAGATTAACATTTCACATGATCTTTCCTGACAGAGGATTTTCTTTCAGAGGCCCCTTGAAGGATAACCAAAAAAAGGGCATTCAGCAAATCAGTTTTGTCTGCTTAGATTATTTGGGGTTGTAGAACTTTCAATGTCGGCATTTATTTCCTCACTTTTTTACGAAGTGATGGCCTGAGTTTTGGACTTTTGACATCGTGTTTTTTTTTTAAATACATAGGCTAAGCAGCACTTGGGCCAGACTAAGGGCAATGCACAGGGCTCTTCAGCTGTAAACATATGAGAGATGTGTGCGATTATGTTTTGAAGGGAGGGGCTTGCGCTTTGTAGTAGCCTATTGTTGAATACCGTGGAGCAGACCGATCGGAAGGCAGATTCTGTCTCTCTACATTGACTGGCCTGCTTCGTGGTTGTTTGCTAACCCGGTGAAAGAACAATCGTTTACTTGCTGAACTCAATAGGTACGTTTTGCGCTTCCGAAGTTGTTTGTGTTGTTTATCCAACTTGGGGAAATTTGCGTAGTGCTTATGATTACAATTTGTGCAATGATCTTTTTGTGCTGTGCGATGCTGCAATTTATTAGATATGTCATTTTAAAATGATAGATTTCTACAGCAAACTGCACAGGGTGCACACACCCAGCAGCTTCCTAATAATGTGGCTATCCTGCGGTTAGTACTTTTTCAATAACTTAACTTAAACTATAAAGAATTAAAGAGTCGATGTAGATGATTTGCGCATTGTAAACAAATGTGGTTATCGAGTATAATATTTTATTAAATGGCAAATCACTTTAGAAAACCTATTACCGATCTGAATGTGAATTCTGGAATGTCCCCGTTGCCCCATGCCATAGATTATTATCAGACAAATATGAGGAGGCAGTCTCCAAACTCATGGAGTGGGATGTGAGCCAGATCTCTCTCCCTTCTAATAGACAATACATAGGCTGCCTATCAATTGACAATTTCAGGAAATGTGTCGTTGATTTAATTATGCTTTTGATTGGTATTTGCCAGTGGGCTAACTCTAGGATCAATTATACCTACAGTTAAAGTCGGAAGTTTACATACACCTTAACCAAATACATTTAAACTCAGTTTTGTGCAATTCCTTACATTTAATCCTAGTAAAAATTCTCTGTTTTAGGTCAGTTAGGATCACCACTTTATTTTAAGAATGTGAAATATCAGAATAATAGTAGAGAATGATTTATTTCAGCTTTTATTTCTTTCATCACATTCCCAGTTGGTCAGAAGTTTACATACTCAATTAGTATTTTATAGCATTGCCTTAAACAATTTAAACTTGGGTCAAACGTTTTGGGTAGCCTTCCACAAGCTTCCCACAATAAATTGGGTGAATTTTGGCCCATTCCTCCTGACAGAGCTGGTGTAACTGAGTCACGTTTGTAGGACTCCTTGCTCGCACATGCTTTTTCAGTTCTGCCCACACATTTTCTATCGGATTGAAGTCAGGGCTTTGTGATGGCCACTCCAATACCTTAACTTTGTTGCCCTTAAGCCATTTTGCCAAAACTGGAAGTATGCTTGGGGTCATTGTCCATTTTTGGAATACCCATTTGTGACCAAGCTTTAACTTCCTGACTGATGTCTTGAGATGTTGCTTCAATATATCCACATAATCTTCCTACTGATGATGCCATCTATTTTGTGAAGTGCACCAGTCCCTCCTGCAGCTAAGCACCCCCACAACATGATGCTGCCCCCGTGCTTCACGGTTGGGATGGTGTTATTCGGCTCGCAAGCCTTCCCTATTTCCTCCAAACATAACGATGGTCATTATGGTCAAACAGTTCTATTTTTGTTTCAGGTTTGAGTCAGGTTTGTAGGCCTCCTTGCTCAAACACACTTTTCAGTTCTGCCCACAAATATTCTATAGGATTGAGGTCAGGGCTTTGTGATGGCCACTACAATACCTTGACTTTGTTGTCCTTAAGCCATTTTGCCACAACTTTGCTTGGGGTCATTTTCCATTTGGAAGACCCATTTGCGACCAGGCTTTAACTGATGTTTTGAGATGTTGCTTCAATACAACCATATAATTTTCCTTTCTCATGATGCCATCTATTTTGTGAAGTGCACCAGTCACTCCTGCAGCGAAGCACTCCAACAACATGATGCTGCCCCCGTTCTTCACTGTTGGGATGGTGTTCTTCAGTTTGCAAGCCTCCCCCTTTTTCCTCCAAACATAACGATGGTCATTATGGCCAAACAGTTCTATCAGACCAGAGGACATTTCTCCAAAAAGTGCGATCTTTGTCCCCATGTGCAGTTGTAAACAGTAGTCTGGCTTTTTTATGGTGGTTTTGGAGCAGTGGCTTCTTCCTTGCTGAGAGGCCTTTCAGGTTATGTCGATATAGGACTCGTTTTACTGTGGATATAGATACTTTTGTACCCGTTTTCCTCCAGCATCTTTACAAGGTCCTTTGCTGTTGTTCTGGGATTGATTTGCACTTTTCTCACCAAATTACGTTCTCCTCTGAGACAGAACGCATCTCCTTCCTGAGTGGTATGACGGCTGCATGGTCCCATGTTGTTTATACTTGCGTGCTATTGTTTGTACAGATGAACGTGGTACCTTCAGTCATTTGGAAAGTGCTCCCAAGGATGAACCAGACTTGTGGAGGTCTACAATTTTTTTCTGAGGTCTTGGCTGATTTCTTTTGATTTTCCCATGATGTCAAGCAAAGAGGCACTGAGTTTGAAGGTAGGCCTTGAAATACATTCACAGGTACACCTCCAATTGACTCAAATGATGTCAATTAGCCTATCAGAAGCTTCTAAAGCCATGACATAATTTTCTGGAATTTTCCAACCTGTTTAAAAGCAGAGTCAACTTAGTGTATGTAAACTTCTGACCCACTGGAATTGTGATTACCATGAATTCTAAGTGAAATAATCTGTCTGTAAACAATTGTTGGAAAAATGACTTGTGTCATGGACAAAGTAGATGTCCTAACTGACTTGCCAAAACTATAGTTTGTTAACAAGAAATTTGTGGAGTGGTTGAAAAACAAGTTTTAATGACTCCAACCTAAGTGTATGTAAACTTCCGACTTCAACTGTCTATAAATAATTACGTTACAAATGCATTAGTTTTAACTGGATAATACCTCAACTTATGAAGAACAAACAAAACAACATCCTCCTTTACACAAAATGAATAATTTTTCACTTAAAAGCACTTTCCTTTGATTTGCTGTCATCCCTAAATATTTGGGATGAAAATAATTGGACATTCTCCAACTGTAAACTGTGGCCTTGTGCTGTGGCGTGGGATTTTACTGGCTCTTGTAGACGAATACTAGCTGTCTTCAATTGCCTGAGCCAAGGGATGTCATGAAAGCAAAGGATCCATCAGGTCAGATCCTCTCCACTGGGGGTCCAAATGACAGCCGTGGCCCTCATCAGGGATAGGCTTAACCATCTGTACTGAGTTGGCTAGAATCTTTATCCCTACGTAGGTCTAGCTGATGCTACACAGGACCAGCTGAGCCCAGTTAAACCATGATTAATCGGAGTAATCAACTTGATATCTAAGTTTATCAAAGCAACAGGAAACGGTGATGTTATAATGGGCTGTAGAAGGCCACTCATTGATTCAACACTGTCCAAACAGTGTGTGGTATTCCAAGAACCTTGTCTCTCTCTTTCTCTCTCATCTCACCGCATTGTGGTACAGTAAAGCATTGCAGTGAGATGTGCAATGAATCCACCCAAATAGTTTGGGCCAACCACCTTTTTTTTTCTTTCAACGTAGTCTATCTCGGCCTTCCGTTTGATCTCAGGTTGATTACAAAGCAGTTAGTATGAAGTGAGTGAACGGTAGAAAATGGGGTTCGGGGGCTATGGAGCTGCAGAATGCTCCGAGCTAGACAGCACAGTAATTGTCCATGAAGCTGTATCTGATAACACTGCAGTGTTTGGAAAATATGAGGGGAATGCCCTTGTCTTATAAGGAACAGATTGAACCTGCTGACAGACGATTGATATAGCCTTTGGAATGCATAACAGCCGGGCTTATTTTTGAGTCTCTTTCTGCCTCTTTTTTGCCTCTTTCGGCTACTTTTGTTTAGCGTATAAAGAGCCTGGGTAATGTGCTGTGCTATATGGAGAGCGAGAGAGGGAAGGGGGGGATCTGGAGGTAATTCTGCACAGTGATAACAAGGGTTTGGCATGGGCTAGGGCCTGGGCAGGATGTAGGGAACACTGCCCTGGGTTTCCGGAGTCTGGTTTGCCCTGTGCATTACAGGCTGTCGTTACTCTGCTCTCTCTCTGCCCTTCATTTACAGAATGTTTCAGGATCAGTTCTTCCATAACCTTAATCATGACTCAAAACGATGTAAAGATGGGCTTCAGACCAGTGAAGGGAGGAGAATACGCCCTCGAGAACTAGAGAAGGGAGTTTAGGTCTAGTTGGTCGGAGGTTAGAACATTGGGATGGGACTTGGACATAGACTTGAGGCTTGACCCTGGAGCATGCGATAGATTGTGGCTAAGGGCAGGGCTTTGATGCAGCCTTTGGATTCACAAACAATATAGTAGACCCCCCCTTAACTGTACTAGATACAGTGCCTTGCGAAAGTATTCGGCCCCCTTGAACTTTGCGACCTTTTGCCACATTTCAGGCTTCAAACATAAAGATATAAAACTGTATTTTTTTGTGAAGAATCAACAACAAGTGGGACACAATCATGAAGTGGAACGACATTTATTGGATATTTCAAACTTTTTTAACAAATCAAAAACTGAAAAATTGGGCGTGCAAAATTATTCAGCCCCCTTAAGTTAATACTTTGTAGCGTCACCTTTTGCTGCGATTACAGCTGTAAGTCGCTTGGGGTATGTCTATCAGTTTTGCACATCGAGAGACTGAATTTTTTTCCCATTCCTCCTTGCAAAACAGCTCGAGCTCAGTGAGGTTGGATGGAGAGCATTTGTGAACAGCAGTTTTCAGTTCTTTCCACAGATTCTCGATTGGATTCAGGTCTGCACTTTTACTTGGCCATTCTAACACCTGGATATGTTTATTTTTGAACCATTCCATTGTAGATTTTGCTTTATGTTTTGGATCATTGTCTTGTTGGAAGACAAATCTCCGTCCCAGTCTCAGGTCTTTTGCAGACTCCATCAGGTTTTCTTCCAGAATGGTCATGTATTTGGCTCCATCCATCTTCCCATCAATTTTAACCATCTTCCCTGTCCCTGCTGAAGAAAAGCAGGCCCAAACCATGATGCTGCCACCACCATGTTTGACAGTGGGGATGGTGTGTTCAGGGTGTTGCTTTTACGCCAAACATAACGTTTTGCATTGTTGCCAAAAAGTTCAATTTTGGTTTCATCTGACCAGAGCACCTTCTTCCACATGTTTGGTGTGTCTCCCAGGTGGCTTGTGGCAAACTTTAAACAACACTTTTTATGGATATATTTAAGAAATGGCTTTCTTCTTGCCACTCTTCCATAAAGGCCAGATTTGTGCAATATATATATATATATTGTTGTCCTATGGACAGAGTCTCCCACCTCAGCTGTAGATCTCTGCAGTTCATCCAGAGTGATCATGGGCCTCTTGGCTGCATCTCTGATCAGCCTTCTCCTTGTATGAGCTGAAAGTTTAGAGGGATGGCCAGGTCTTGGTAGATTTGCAGTGGTCTGATACTCCTTCCATTTCAATATTATTGCTTGCACAGTGCTCCTTTGGATGTTTAAAGCTTTGGAAATCTTTTTGTATCCAAATCCGGCTTTAAACTTCTTCACAACAGTATCTCGGACCTGCCTGGTGTGTTTCTTGTTCTTCATGATGCTCTCTGCGCTTTTAACGGACCTCTGAGACTATCACAGTGCAGGTGCATTTATACGGAGACTTGATTACACACAGGTGGATTGTATTTATCATCATTAGTCATTTAGGTCAACATTGGATCATTCAGA
This sequence comes from Oncorhynchus clarkii lewisi, assembly GCF_045791955.1. Taxonomy (NCBI): domain Eukaryota; kingdom Metazoa; phylum Chordata; class Actinopteri; order Salmoniformes; family Salmonidae; genus Oncorhynchus; species Oncorhynchus clarkii. The sequence continues at coordinate 10,612,993 of NC_092179.1, read as the reverse complement.
GATCCTCACTGAACTTCTGGAGAGAGTTTGCTGCACTGAAAGTAAAGGGGCTGAATAATTTTGCACGCCCCATTTTTCAGTTTTTGATTGAAATTGAAATATCCAATAAATGTCGTTCCACTTCATGATTGTGTCCCACTTGTTGTTGATTCTTCACAAAAAAATACAGTTTTATATCTTTATGTTTGAAGCCTGAAATGTGGCAAAAGGTCGCAAAGTTCAAGGGGGCCGAATACTTTCGCAAGGCACTGTAACTTTTCATTGCTCTCCGACTGACCTGAGCTACTTGTGTTCAAGCTCCCTGCAGGTGTGAAAACACACATTCTACTCTGGAATCAATACCACTGTCTTCAGGGTTGAGAAGCTGATACAGTTATTAAGGACAATGTTAATCCAGGCCCTCTCTCTTTCAAGGAGTGCCTGGAGACACTGTGGTTATGAGGGAAGGCTATTTGTTAGACACAGTATTTGAGAGAAGGCTAGTTGAAGCATAATGTCTTTTAAAGGTGGCGTCCTCTTAGGATTTATGAGAGATGTCTCGTTTTATTTTTCTGCGTGTCACTCTGAGTCTCTCTGGCTGCGTTTACAAAGGCAGCCCAATTTTGACCAATCACATCAGATCTTTTCATGTCCGATATTTTTCAGAGCTGATCTGATTGGTCAAAAGACCAGTTAGTGGGAAAAGATGAGAATTGGGCTGCCTGTGTAAATGCAGACCTAGAGTTTTGCAGTGCCTCTGTGGTGCGAGGCAGAGCTTTAATCCACTGCACTATTCAGTTCCAGAAGTTCTTTATATCTCTGCTGCAGCCTACAGTTACTATTGCCGCCACTGAGAGAGGCTGCCAACTAAAGTTAAGTACGAAAAAAGAGAACTCGCATCGGAAATTGTGTAACATAAACTGTTCGTTTTTGTTATTGCCATTGTTTACCGATAATATATTCAATTTATGTTTGTCAAATGTTCTGCAAGGAGTTCTAAATTATTACATGTTGACATGTGAATCCAAACCCACGCAGTGTTCTCCGAGTTCGCCAGAGCATATCTTCTGGTTTGTCTTATAATGGACAACTTGTCTGTCAAGCATGTTTTTGCCTCGTTCAGTTTATTGCCACTTGGGTTGATTTTTATGCAGATTTGCCGCCTCAAGATATATTTGTGGGATCGAGGAGCCATCTTTATTACGCAATCGGTTACACAACAAAGATGTCTCTTCTTCATCTCTGATCAAAAGAGTCAACATCATCCATGTCTCCAAGGGAGAAGTCTAATTGGAGCCCAAAGCTCAAATTTGTGTCCTCTCGACAACTGTTCCCGTGGAGCGTTTAGTTCATTTGAAGTGGAGGATGATTGACATGGAACTAAACCTCAAGTGATTCTGCCCTGGACTCTGGCCACAGCATACTCACTGTTATTTATTTTCTGCTTTGAATATGATAGCATGTAATTTGAATGCACTGTACCCAGAACCACACAGTAAGTTGGAGCACATTTGGAAAATTTGAGAGAGGAAAAAAAACAGGAATCTGCTTAACTCTTAACTGGTGACGATCAAAAAATGGGGGCAAATGAGGCATTCCTAATTTGTGAAGTAAGAGCGAGCGGCCAGCTGAAACTGAAACTAGATTTTGTTTATTTTGGACCCAGCAAATATGCAATAACTGGCTTACAGATGTGTTGTTAGTAATATATAATCTTTCCTCTTATGGCATGAAATCCTCTTTGTAATTCAACTTTATATTCTGTTTGTTGTTCTTCATTACCCAGCCAGGTTGCAATGGAAAGGTTCTGCATTGCATTAGAACCCGTGCCATACCAGGCTCGTATGTCTCCTCAGTCCTTGGTATGGATGGACTCTGGAAGTAGTCGAACTCTTCTGGGGAACGAAGAGTTTGGATGATGAAGAAGAACGCTGACACTCGTTCTTTTCGCTGTGGCTCAGATTAAAAGGCCTGTTAGATCAAACCTCTCCCACATTTCTCAGACTTTGAAGTGCTATCATTCAAGGCCAGATTCCCTAATTGGTAGCATGGCAGACTGTTGATAATTGGCACATTTACCCATCGAATGCCAGTTGGCAGGCAGCAAGGCCTCCAGAAGTCCACCAGCTGTATAAGGATATTTTCACATCCAACTCACAACACAACCAACTCTCTTTTTAGTGGATGGGAGATGGTACAGGAACCCTTGGCTTACTCATCCCAAGTCTTATAAGGTAAATGTTTTTGCCCCAAGGTATAGATTTCAAGGGTGGGGGTGATCGTGGGAGTGTGAGTTCAGTTCACTACCCCGAGACTCATACACTACTACTTATGTCATCCTCCAAAGATGTCTTATGTTCAGTTCCCAAAACAACGACGGGGCTGAAAGTGTGTAACATTGTTGAGCAGGCCTTTTGCCCCTGGGCTTCTTTCCTCATCTGATAAAACAAGCACAGGAAATGTCTCTGCGAGCTGATTTGCTCTGTGTTTTCCTTTGGCGTCTACCCACAGGGACCACAGACATGTCTAGTGCTTCAACCAGTCCCCTGGCACTAAGTCTCTTCACCCCCCCACCCCCCCTTTTAAAGACAGCTAACATTCCTCCTTCTCTCCCTCTCCTCCCTCCTCTCTCTCCGCCTCTCCTCAGCCCCCCAAACTAAACAAACATAGCTGATCAAGGCCTTAAAATCATCTTTTTAAAAGTCTCATATTTTAGGTTACTGGGGGAATTAAAGGTCCTATAGGTATTATAGTGAGGTAAATCCCAACAGTGTGTGTGAAATATGCTATTGAGTGGAGGAAGAGTGAGGTCATGTTTTTTGGAGATGGAGAGGGAGTCTGAGTAGGGACACGGGTATGAGGGAACAGATGTGTGTGTGTGTGTGTGTGTGTGTGTGTGTGTGTGTGTGTGTGTGTGTGTGTGTGTGTGTGTAAGTGCACTTAAAAAAATAAAACACCCGCAAATGTAGTTGTTTCAACTAATTATTATTAAATAACTGGTTCCACATATTTTTGGGGGGTTTAGTCAACTTTTTGGTCAAAGTTGTTACCTGAACTTAACATTTTTAAGAAATGATGTCTTTGCTCAATTTGTCTCATATGCTCATTCAACTGGAAATGATTATTTTTGGCATCTTAACTTCCAATGTTTTCAACTTACATATTTGACACACATGATTACATTGTGCATATTCATTTACGCAGTAATTGTTATTCAACATGTCCTCACCTGGGATTTGAACTCACAATCTCTTGGTTCATGGCTACTCCACCATGTTTGTATTAATTAATCTGACTATTCTCTCATTATTGATTTGATTGACTTATTTAAGCAATTTTAGCTTTTTCTGTACAGTTCTTGGTGGGGCATATGACTTTTTTGTTTTTAATGTTATTCCTTAATCACTATGATAAAGTGTACTTTTTAACAGATCTGAGGTTTACTTTTAAGTCCAATGTGTAGGAATAGAGGTGGAATCGGTTATTGACACAGACAAGGTGACGTAGCTGGAAGATTAGACCGCTGTGACTGGAGTAGTTGTGAGTTCAAATCCCAGGTGAGGTGAGGACATGTTGAATGCTAATTACTGCGTAAATGTAATTATGTATGAAAATGTTGTATGTCAAAATCACTGTGTGTAACTAGTTCCACAGCCCAAAATAACAATTACTAGTTGAATGAACATATGAGGAAAATGTAGCACACGCATCAATTTTAAGTTTACTGAACTTTTGCCTATGTTTTCTCGTATTAGAACCAGTTACTTTGTAATATTTTGTGTGTGTGGTACTGGTATGGATGGTGGAGGTGGTGAGTGCGATGGGGAGTGTGGGGATTTCATGATGAATGCTGGCTCTCATGGGACAGAGCAGCTGGAGGAATCGGGGCTCTTAGGTAACAAGGGGATTTACCATTCGTATACAGCCGTTTGGATTTACCTCATGCTCAGACACGCAGAGTGGTGTCTTTTTAATTCGAGAAACTGGAGGATTTGCGTCATTGAGTTCTCCGATTGACATCAATGGATGATTTGTGTGTCTGTGAGATCTCGAGTTATGCATGCTTAGGGTTCTGGAGACAGTATTCTGCACTTTATTGCTGACTCTCTGTACTGTGAGAGCACACAAGAGATGAGGATATTGCTCATCTGTGTGTCACACAAGTCTAGGCTCTGACTGGTATGACACTACAGTACTTTGATTAACACTTTAGCTGGAGTCAGTATGTAGTTACATCTCCCCCCCCCCCCCCCCCCCCCCTTTAATAAATAAATAAATGATGTAACAAACATTGTCGGTTCATTACGTTGATTGTGCTGCTTCAGTTCAAAATATGTGACTCTTGGAACTACAGTGTCAGTACTCTTTAGACTGAGTTGGATCATTCTGACCTGTCTGGATCAGGACTACGGCTTCGGACAACGCTCCCTTGCACAGCACAGCAGCAATCCGAAGCGATGACCGCTGCCATTTCTCCTGTTGGAGCCAAGTGTTATGTTTTAAAAGGTGCAGACCTTCTTTTTTTATTTTTATTTATTGTCTCCAGTAATGTTACCCACCTGAATTGGCCAGCCCAGTCTGGGGGTCTGCATTCTGGCTGGTATTAGGAGCAGTAGTAATGGTCTAAGAGTTTATTGAGTGTACTCTGTCCCTCGTAATCAGAAGCATATTCAGGCATTGACATACAAGCCTCTCAGGGTTGCTCAGGAATGTATTACAAGCAACGAGAGGAGCCGAGCAGCGAGCAGATCTCCCCTTCCATTTATTTTCCTATTCACATGTCATTGCTCCATACAGAGGAAGGCAATGGAATCTGATTTAAAGCTGAAGATCAAAGCATCTAAAATGGCTGACATGGAGGATCCATCCCCAATGTAGCAGTTATTTTGTTTATTGTGTGTGTGTGTGTGTGTGTGTGCGCACATTACTGTATGTTGTTTCTCTCTTTCTCCTGGCTCCTAATAATGCCAAAGACTTCTCCCCCACTTCAGAGAAAGGGGAATGTAAGTATCCCCTTCATCCATATATAGTACTGTGCGAGACCTGAGCCCAGCTTGAATTTGTTAGTTTGGAATCATTTCAGTACCATCGGGTAATTCATAAATTCACTTCACTGTTGGGTAACATGGAGCTGGCAGGTGGACTGCCTCCGTCCTATATGGTACCCTATTCCCTTAATAGTGCACTACTTTGGACCAGGGCCCCATAGGGCTCTGATCAAAAGTTGTGCACTATATAGGAAATAGGGTGCCCGTTGGGACGTTACCACTGCCTTTTGACAGGGGTTTTAATCAGAGCTCCTCTGCATGGGAGAGAGGCTGAGTGTCTTACCTCATAAGAGGCCTGCTCAAGGTGATTGGGAGAAACCATCAGTCATGTTATTGTTAAACAGCCCAGGTCTAGGGCAATGGGTCTGGTGCTAATGGCTGTTGAGGTGCTAGCCAAAACTCTGCTAAGAAGGGACAGATTTGGATTCATGCTGGGTTTCAACTCTCCTGCATACACTTGTAGGAAGCTAGCTGATGTATTGCTTGGTCCAAGTATTTTCTTAGTGAAGTAGTTTGACAAGTATTACTATTTGAAAATAAACCCTTCTACCTAACAGGCGGCCATCTTGAGTTAAAGATAAAATGATGAGTAGGCCTAATTATTTAATGGAACAAGACCCGATCTGTAGCATCAACAGTCTGACAGACCGAGAAAACTGGCTAACAAATTGAAATGCAAAAAGAAGTGGCAATCAGCCAATTCCACACATGCCAAGATGAGGACACTATGTCAACAAAACAACAACTCTAAACAAGCAACAAGTGTGATGCTAGGCTACCCAAAGACAATGGAGCAAATCTGCTAGGCCCCGCTGCTTATTTACTCAATGCACGGTTAGACTAAACGAAGTGAGCACGCTCATTAAAGGAGAGTGAGCGCTTCTTAATTACAGGCCCGTTAGCGCTAATGGCTCTCCTCTCATCAGATGAATGCAGACACATCTTCATGAGGAGGAGCGCTATGCTAGCTAGCTAAGACAAGACAAGGCTAACTCTGAGTGAGTTGGGTTGAATAGAATGTACACATGCGATTGGGTGGGGTGGAGGTTTGGGGAGAGGAGTGGAGGGGATGGGAGAGGGAAGGGGTGTGGGCGTATGACGTTGGGTGAGATGGGAGTAGATTTAAAGGGTTGGTTTGGTGGGTGGGTGTGAGGTAGTTGAGTAGGGTAGAGGGTTTGGATGAATAGGGGTGAGGAGGGTAGAAGGGGTGTGGGTTAGGAGGGTAGAAGGGGTGTGGTTGATGGGGTTGGAGATTTTGGGATGGATTGGGTTGGGTACTTGGGGTGAGGGTAGAAGAGAAGGGGGGGGGGGGGGGTGACAAGCTGGCTGGCCTCATTAAGCCCTGCTTTAATGAACCCAGCAGCTGAGGGAAAATGTAGAACAATGAAGGCTTGTTAGAGGGAGGCCTGTGTCAATGTCTACCCCAGGTTGGCATGTTCCCTGGGACAGAGAAGAGGATGTCTGAATGCTCTTGTCCCTAAAGCTCTGTGCCACCCGTTTACTATGACAGACATCTGTGGGACCACCTTGGATAATGAGAAGCCATTAGCTCAGGTTAAAGTTAATGACCAGTAATGGTACACCAGCCCTGCTTGGCCCGGAGTTTGAGCCCGTCTGAAATGAAATACCAGTCACTCAGGCTCAATACATAATAAACAGAGGGAACAGGCTGGAAGTGAATAAGGTGTGTGTGCTTGTGTGTGCTTGTTCAGAGGTGGCACAGGTGGATGGGTATCATGTGAGAAGGAGATGGTTTTCCTTCTGAGCAGATTACTAGCAGAAAATAAACCTAGGGGGGGTTTGGATTTGTTCCCATTGTACTTAAATTTAGAGTAATCTCATTTCCAGTTTTGCCATTAGCTAAAACGGAACGAACCCCTATAAAGGGAACCTGAGCACTCTCCTAAACCCGACGACTTAATTATTTACAATTTCATGGTTGTCTGAGATGTGTTATTCTACTAGATTTGGGAAGTAGACGCTTTAAATAACGTACATGAATCTACAAAAGCTGAATTTGTATCCTTTGTTTGGCAGTAAAAGTCGCCTCATGTTGAAGAGGAGTAATGCTCTTATCTAGAGTTGTGTCAGTGACGTAGCGTTAGGAGGCACGTAAAAAATACTTTGTAGTATAACTGAGGCAATGCGCCAGTGTACAAAAATACTTTGTAGTATAACTGAGGCAATGCGCCAGTGTACAAAAATACTTAAGACACTCACGAGAGAACTAACCACGAGGCTTCCAAGACTGGACAAGACTGAGTGAGTGAGACAGAGGGAGAGAAAAAAAAGAGTGGTGGGAGAGCGAGAGGAGACGGTGAGCGAGAGAACGGGCAGATGGGAAGAGAAAGATGGAAGGGAGAGCGACTGGGATAGAGAGCGAGAGAGAAAGAGACAGAGTGAGTGCTTTGTTATGTCTCCTAGAGCTCTAGTGTTTCCTGGAATGCCTGGCAGCAGAGTCAGAAGTCAGAGCCACAGGGAGGAGGAGAGAAGAAGAGAAGGAATGGCCTTCTGTCCTGACAGACAAGCACTGCTGAGTTGACATAATTTAGCAAACCGTCAATGGTCAAGATGTTTCACTGACAAGAATGGCTATGCTACTGCGTGTGGATGTTGCGTCTGGATGGGGCCCATTGACAGACAGGACTAGGAGAAGAGAGATATACCTATGCTTTATGGAGATCAATGGCTTCTGGCACCCACTATCACCCTGGGGGGGGCACACAGAGTTGCAACCCGTCGCGGACGGACCTCTGACCCCCTGTGACACTAATAATAACAGCCAGCAGAAATATGCACAGAAACGAGATCTCCTATAGCGTAGCCTAGCCTCCAGGATAGGAGAACACTGAGGCACGAGAAGGGTTGTCTACTCTCTCCACTCAGACAGGAATGTATGGTCTTGAGGAGCTGAACCTCACAACTATCGATTACTATTATGTCACACGGTCTTTACACTGAGCTAGCTGCAGGCTCAGAGTCTTAAGGTGAGCTATGTTTACACTAGAGGCAAACACGCATATAGACATTCATATTTATTACACACAGACAGACCTAGACATTGCGTCGTAAGCAAGGCATCTCTAGAACACAGAGAGGGTTGGAATAGGAGACTCCTGGTTTCTGTCTAAGAAGGTGGTGTTGTTGATATGGCTCTTCAAAATCAAGGGGAAGGTTTAGAACCAGTTCACTCACGGATATCTCACAGAGGGATTTGGTTGTGGTGGTGGGAAGTAGACTCGACCAGGGTACAGCTTAGTTACATCCATCGCATCACAGTTAAGACCGTGGTTTTGGCAGTGCAATGAGAATCTCAACAGACAGGAGTTTATGGAAGAGCGGAGCTTGACTGATAAATTAGCCCTCGTCTCTGATCACGGTTTCCACTCCCATTCATCAATCTGTACTGCTACTGAACACCTCTTAGTGTCACACCTGGCCTTTAGCCCCAATGCAGTGACCCCCCCCCCACACCCCACCCCCTCGTACAGATGTGCTCAGGCCTGCTGAGTGATGCTTGGATGCAAAAAGCAACAGACCTCGTCCTTTATCTCTTCCTCGTATTTCGTCCGAAACAAAAACAGCACCGGCAGCTGTCACAATGAGCTCCATTATAATCAGTTATCCTGACAGTGATTACATTTTTTTTTTAAAGTATTTGTTCACTAAACAAACCAAAATGTTTTTACAAGGGAGTCTCGGAGCAGCCTAAATGCTGGACCTCTCCACCTTTCCCCCCCGTCCACTCAGAGTAATAGCCCTCGGTGAGGTCATTGTGCTAGAGCTAGAATCTTAATCCTCTCTCTCTCTCTCTCGCTGGTACTCTCTCCTCTATCTTTCTCCTATCTCTCCCCAGGAATGCAACAGGCCCCTTATTTTGAAAGATCTCTTGTCACACAATACCCTTGAATATCCTTGCGCGACGCTTCAGAAAGCGCATTCCGCAGCCGGATTTACAGATTTGCGCATGGCTAAACGATCGGATTGATGAAAATGTATGCTCTGAGGTAAAACGTGTCATTTTGAAGCAGTGGTCATGGTACCAATTTTCTGCAAGGCAACACCCCCTGGGTAGACACAGACAGAACAAAAGGAGATACACAAACATCTATCAGTGTCTGATTCAGCCCGTCATGATCTGAGCAGGCCTCACAAGCTTCTCCTGGTGTGTAAGCGGTTACGTCATGGCTACGTTGCAGCTCGTGCTGCTTGTACGTTTCCATGTAAAGGCATGACAGGAAGTCATTTCTCCCACTGTGATACGGACCAGGCACATAAATCACTCCGATGTGCCTGGTCGAAAGTATAGCCTCGTTTTTTTCCTCTGGCAATCGAAGGGTCTCTCAATCTCTGCAAAACATCAAAAACATTTTTTAGGGGAAACTTGTCAGAAATGTTTATGATATTTTTCTTCATGAGAAATACATTTGTATGTTCCAGAACATGTGTTCCAGTTGCCGTGGTAGATACAGTGTCTGTCTTGGTCCATCCGCCACTGCTCTGTGTCATAATAATTATGTGGATCAACTCAGAACATGTTCAAATTATATTTCAGTGACTCGTGTTTGCATCTCAATGTGAAAAAAACTGTTTGCATGTTCTTCACAAAGAGGGCAGCAGATGCTACTGAGCCAGACGTCTGTGTCAGGGGAGAAGCTCTAGGTGGTATCTGATTTTAAGTACCTTGGCATCATACTTGATTCCAATCTCTATTTTAAAAAGCATGTGAGAAAGGTCATTCAAATAACCAAATTCAACCTAGCTCATTTCCGATTTATACAACATTTTTGACTACAGAGGTAGCAAAACTGTACTTCAAATATATGATACTCCCCCACTTAACATATTGCTTGACTAGTTGGGCCCAAGCTTGCTGTACAACATTAAGACCTATTCAGTCTGTCTACAAACAGGCTCTCAAAGTGCTTGATAGGAAGCCCAATAGCCATCATCACTGTTACATCCTCAGAAAGCATGAGCTCCTGAGTTGGGAAAATCTTGTGTAATACACCGACGCATGTCTTGTATTCAAGATCCTAAATGGCCTGGCTCCCCCTCCACTCAGTATTTTTGTTAAACAGAAAACCCAAACATATGGCAGCAGATCCACAAGGTCTGCCATGAGAGGTGACTGTATAGTTCCCTTAAGGAAAAGCACCTTTAGTAAATCCGCTTTCTCTGTGAGAGCTTCCCATGTCTGGAATACACTGCCATCAGACACACATAACTGCACCACATATCACACTTTCACAAAATGCTTGAAGACAGGGCTAAAGGTCAATCAGATTTGTGAACATGGTCCCTAGCTGTGTGTTGCCGCTTTCCATGTCTGTAGCTTGTGAGGTGTGGAAACACTCTGTTGCTTTTATGAATTTTGTCTTGCTGCTTTTTGTTCTATGTTGCTATGTCTGTATGCTACGTCTTGCTTGTCCTATTTTGCTCTGTCTGTATGCTACGTCTTGCTTGTCCTATTATGCTATTGTCTATATTGTAATTGTTTTTAATAACCTGCCCAGGGACTGCTGTTGAAAATTAGCCAGGTGGCTAAAACCGGCACTTTTACTGAAACGTTGATTAATGTCCCTGTAAAAATAAAATAAACTCCAACTCTAAACTCGAGGTATATGATCTTGTTGTGTTACCTGCGTAACACAGCTCAGTGAGCATAAACAATGTGCATTCTTTATTTTACTGGACTGATTGTGTCTGGATTTGATGGTCAGTCTCAGCGGAGGGAGAGCATCAGAGGGTCCGTTTCTCACAGTGGGACCGTCCCTCGGCTAAGACTGACCAAAAAGGGGCGACTGTGTTCACGAGCTGATGCGCGAAACTCACGCTGCATTATTTTTGCATCACGCACAAATCCATGTTACTCCTATGACCAGAGAAAGTGAAATATTCCTTGATTTTTTGTAAATATTTTTATACATGGTCTGAGCAAAACGATTTGCTAGCGGTAGGCCTATAGGTGCACTTGATTTGCTCTCCGGGCACGCTGAGTAGGTGGAGTTTGTATCTTCAGACACATGAAATGGTTCAAAATGGGAACACTTCGCCTACCAGGAACGCAGGGCAGATTAAACAAGTTCACCTACTGTCAACAGCGCGAGACAGAAACATTTAGGAATGAATTGGCTTTATCGCAGTTTTTTTAATAGAAATGTTTGGCGATCGACTAGGAATGCCTTTGAGATCGATCGCAATCGACGGTTTGGTGAGGACAAGGTTACTGTTACTTACGCTTCACTATGTTCCATACATGAATTGGGGCCTCTAGTGACACACAGGTCTATTTTGGTACAGGATGTGCTCCCATCCGAGTGCCCCCAACCTGGAGACAGAGAGATGTAGCAGATCCAGACCTTTTGGTTGTACTGGCATCAGTAGTGCTTTGCTTTGAGTAAAACACATCATGTAGGTGTCAACACCCCATCCTTGCTACACCCTGCTACTCTCTCTGGTCAGTGAATGTCAGATTAATGATCTGTTGAGGAGTGGTTCAGGGCCCATTGGGGGTCATTTATGCTAAAAGATGGCAGGTGTCAAGATGGTGGGTTGTCGTTGACGGCACGTGTCCCAAATGGCACCCCGTTCCCCTACGTGGTTCGCTACTCTTGAAGAAGTGCGCTGTATCCGAAATAGGGTGCCATTTGGGATGCAGACAGGGTGGAGGAAGAGGAAGCCTTTCTCCTGAACAGGTGAGGTGAGCGAGTCATTCGTCAAAGTCCCCGGTCGTGAGTGAGTGAGTGTTTCAACTGAGTGAGCTTCCTGTCCCCTAAACAGGATTCAGTCAGGATTCATTCGGTACCCACCCCCTTCTGTCAAACTGCTGTAGAGCGGCTTCTTAGCCACGTCAGTATAGAAAGAAGATGGCAACATTTAGTGTACTGTATGTCCTAGTGGAATTACACAAGACAAAGGCTGTTGATATCCCGTGTCAAGGTTGATGTTTATTGTCATTAATCTTGCCCTGGAGACAGAACCGTGCGATTTCCGCTAGATAAGCTGCAAAGTCAAAATTGGCTATATTATTTTATATTTTTGGTCTTCATTCAAGGTTAGCAGTGTGGTTAAGGTTAGGGTTAGGTTTAAAATCAGATGTTATGAGTTTGAGGCTCTGCTAGCTAGTGACCCGTCTACAGAGCTGCCTCCAAAAAGATTCATGACAAAAAAAACGCTAACCTGCGTCAAGAGCGGAGGCAGATATTTATTGAGATTAGTTGGTGTTCTGGATATTTGGACTAGAGTCTTGATGTATTATTTCATAGGTTACATGCTGACAGCTAAAACCACTCCGTCTTGACTAAATACAAGGGAAAAAGCCAAGCAAGCTTTTTATTGCTTTGTTCTACTGCTGGGTTGAAGGTTTTTTTTTCCTTCCTCTTGGCCAGTCGTTTGGTTTCCTTCTTTGATTGACAACAGTGGCAGGCATTTGTCAGGGACCAAATAGTCTGGGGGCAGATAAACAAACGGTTTCTAACTGCAGCGCAGGGCTGAGACCCCTCGGATTGAGACTGTGTTCAGCCAAGAGAAATGTAACCTACGGTACAGTCCTTCAGGCTTTAGAGTGCAGAATGTCGACCCTTGGAAGAGAAATATGTATATTTGTCTAAAAATGAACAAAGAAAGGTTAGTTATTTTCAACTCCCTACTGGCTTCAAATGGAGTCGGCCTTTACCACAGGATCACACACCCTTGTACCATAGCGATCCAGCCAGACAAAGATATAGAGTTGCAATGTGGTCCTCCTTGTCTAGGGCAAGCCAGTCTAATAATATTCTGGTTTTTACTTTGCACTGTCCCAGGGATGCCACCATCATCAGGCATGTTGCTTAGGGATACAGCCAGCCCGAACCAAACCTGGTTTCAAATAGTATTTGAAGTCTTTCAAAGAGTTTAACTGTGCTTGATTGAGCTTGCCAGGGTTAGTGGAACCACTGGACTAGCCCCCAAAGTGCAATCCCCACCCCATCTGGCACGCCAGGCAGACTCAGAGCAAACACTCAAAGAACTTCAACAATTCCCAATACTATTTGAACCCTGGCCTCTTTTGTGGTCAGTATGTTATGAGTGGGAGAGCTGCCTGTATCTCACTGCACAGCATGTTAGTTAGAAGAAGAAAAAATTCTCTCTCCCAGTTAGGTTACGGGAAAGGGAGCTTTTTTTTCTTCCATATTTGGTCATATGGAGTACAGCCAGTGAGCAGTAGCCTTCTGATGAAGTACAAAAAAAACATCCCTATTTTGTGTGGGATTTGTTCTCCTTGGGCCGTGCTGCTCTGATACGGGCTGATTGTGGATCTGACGTTGAAAGCGCACCATTTAAGGCACGGCACGAGCCTTTTAAAACACAACGAGGACAGGAGAAAAGACCTCGTCATTCTGAAACTCGCTGAATCTTTACAATGTCATTAAAGGGTTCACTGTATAAACTAATCCTAATGCAAATGACTCTCTTAAAAAGCAACGTTGATAGCAAGATGATGTTTTACTGACATCCTCTTTTGTCCTCTCGTCTCAGCTGTTGGCAGCGATCTCATTTGGACTGAGTATTGGACTAGGGTTGATGGTTTAACCCATGGTGACGTGAATTAACTATGGCATGGTGGGTGTATTTGTCTTTGCCGACGAGCACGACGAGTCTCCGACATGGTGCTGTTAAAGACAGACATGTAGCGAAGGTTGAAGCTGATCAACTGAGGAAAGCTGATGTACAGGTGTGTGTGTGTGTGTGTCAGGCCGAAAAGGAAGGCCCCTCTGGGGGGAGAGAGGAGGTCATAACACGTTTAACAGGTTTAATAAGCATTACTGGGGGAGTGGAGAGGAGAGGAGGAACAGAACCGTGTTTGGGACCAAACCAGAAGAGTAAAAATAGATTATTCCAATGACCTAATGTTCTATTTAAAACACCAATTGAACATGCCACGCCGAAAAAGCCACGTTTAATCACACTGGCACTGGGAAATGTATCGAAATGTTCCAGGATAGGGCTAAATTTGTAATCTCTTATCAGAATTATGTAAGGCATTCGGGTGCCTTTTTTTTCCTTCCCAAAAAAGGGTTATGTGAGTAATTTGATCAACATGTTACATCACACACTAGGTTTAGTAGCTGCGATGTCAAGCATATCAGTGAAAGAACCTTGTCTAGCACAACACTGATTGGACGGTAACATCCAGTGATCCGTTGTTGCCTGTGATGATCACAGTGTGTCGGTGACGGATTCTCAGCTGTGAGCTGTTACAGGTGACCTTAGGCTATAGCTAGCAGTCAGTCTGAATATTCGTCTGGGAAAAGAGATGTGTCAGGGATCGTGAACCATTGTCTGGGAATGCATGCTGGAGTCTCCTTTTTCATCCCCAAGTGGAAACTCAGAGGCTTGGACCTCTTTTTTTTTTTTTCAGCCCCAATATTTTCCCCTCACTCCTCAATCTTACAGCCAAAGTCAACACAATAGCAATCTGTGGTGATTTGGGAGGGATTGTGTGTGATCATCAGACTAAGTCACTAATGATGGTGCGTCTTAAGAATTCAAGTTTAGTCGGTCCGTATACTGCCCTTTCCAATGGGCTCTCAGCTCTCCAATCTTCTATGAATAGTGCTTTAATTTGCCGAATTCTTCCGTATTAGCGCTAACCCGAAACTTCTCGCGGAATGAATTTGTTTTGGAGAGGATAGAGCCCGAACATATGAAGCAGATGGTTTTGAGATCGAGCTGAGCTCAGATGCTTTTGGCCACCTCATATCCTGCCCAAGGAAAGATGTGTCCCCGCTAAAGTCTTCTGCTCTGACACCACAGGATCTGTCCTCGGGTCAACTGAGTTGTCTGACAACCCCTTGGCATCAGTATGTAGGGGAGGAAGTATGTGCAGTCTCACACACACACACACACTCCTCCTCACATTCTCCCAGTGTTGACAATGAGCACGTAGTCAGCAGCTGGTCGGATCATGCCTTTGCGGTCCAACAGCAGTGTCTGTACCGTGACAGACTAAGAGACGGGTGAAGGAGAGAGCGAGGCAAAGAGAAAGAGAGTCAGAAATCATGGCCTTTCCCCATGCCTAAAACTCCAGTGAATTGATGTGGCCACATCCTGGCGTGTTTCACTGCCTGGGCTGGGCCAGAGGCAGTAAATGTGTTAATGGAGGCGAGGCACAGGGCCGGCGTGTGAGAGGAGAGGCAGATCACGCTGAACGGGACCAAGGGAGGACAACCTCTTCCAAACACATCATTACAGGTGGCGATGGACAGGACACATGCACGTTGGCTGGGCGCACAGGGACACACACAGACCAAGACAGACACACACTCCCAGATGTTCTCAGAGATGGAACATTCCTCTGCCCTCTGTATTGCTATCCACATTTGGATACATACCCATACCCCTACAGGTATCATCTTGGCGTTTGCCCATCTCAAACTGCCCCCCTGAGCACCTGACCAGTCAGTCAGTCAGTCAGTCTGCCTACAGAAGACCATGGTATCTACTACAGCTAAACCTCTGTTCTGTTCCTCTCCTCTGTGTATGAGTAGACAGAGTGCAGGCTGTGTGACTGTGAGACAGTCCTGATGGCTCCTTTGTAAACACTGCTGGGTGGGAATGGGGAATCCTGGCCTGTCATCTGACTGACAAGGAGTGACTGCTACACTATGCAGGGCTTAGTTTCAGCTCCAGTGGGGACGCTGCTCAGTCTCATTACTGTACAGGCCATTAGCTGGTCTGCTGCGCTGTAATACAGACACCGTCAACACACACACAGTACACACAGACCTGAACTAAGACCTGAGTCCACCATAAAACATCACACCAGCAGGTCTGAGATCAGTGTAATAGGATTTTGGCTCACCGCCTAAATGACACTGCACCAGGATCAGGAGGCGACACACCTGCAGCGTTGACAGACAGACAGACAGAGAGCCCTGACTCAGAGTCAGCCAGTCGGACAGAGTTGAGGAGCTCAGTTGGGGTGACCTGACCCAGGTGAATGTCATAGTCTAGACAGATTTCACTGTCTTGGCTCTCGCACCACACTCATTGACAGAACTGGGTCTCGAAACAGAAAGAGCCTTTTGATCACTAGGTTTCATTGGAACACTTTAAGTGAATAGCAGCCGGGGGGGGAATGGCATGAAGAATGGAGTTTTAGTAGTTTTCTCCTTTTCCACACAGATTTGAGACCCTCCTCCTCCTCAACGTGGAACAGGCCGAGGCTGGAGTGACTGACAGACTGACTGACTGGTGCTCAGATTCTCTCTCTCTCTCCAGGTGAGAGCACGCCTCCCGTTTCCTCCCTTGGGCAGCTTCTCACTCACCCTTTCCCCCCTCCCTCCCCATCCCTGTCTGTCAGTGTCAGAGCCAGACATGATTCATGTCTCCAACCGGAGGACGGGGAATTGGGGATACTGTTGTTGCGGC
Organism: Oncorhynchus clarkii lewisi; assembly: GCF_045791955.1. Lineage (NCBI taxonomy): Eukaryota > Metazoa > Chordata > Actinopteri > Salmoniformes > Salmonidae > Oncorhynchus > Oncorhynchus clarkii. The sequence goes on along the minus strand of NC_092179.1, from coordinate 10,596,551 downwards.
CGGAATCTGTTGCGCAGATAATCACGCCATTGTCAGGAATTGAATGGTATGGTTAGATTATATTACAATATGATGATCAGGAGGATGATGAAGAGGAGGAGGATGGTGAACTCAAGATTGTGATGATCAAGATACAACACTCCTTTCGTGGCCTCCAACGGCTCTTAAATGCAAGTAAAACTAAATGCATGCTCTTCAACCGATTGCTGCCCGCCTGTCCAACATCACTACTCTGGACGGCTCTGGCTTAGAATATGTGGAAAACTACAAATACCTAGGTGTCTGGTTAGGATGTAAACTCTCCTTCCAGACTAACATTAAGCATCTCCAATCCAAAATGAAATCTATAATCAGCTTCCTATTTTGCAACAAAGCCTCCTTCACTCATGCTGTCAAACATACCCTCGTTCAACTGACTATCCTACCGATCCTTAACTTCGGCGGTGTCATTTACAAAATAGCCTCCAACACTACTCAGCAAATTGGATGCAGTGTATCACAGTGCCATCTGTTTTGTCACCAAAGCCCTATATACTACCCACCACTGCAACCTGTATGCTCTCGTTGGCTGACCCTCGCTTCATATTCGTTGCCCAACCCACTGGTTCCAGGTCATGTATAAGTCTTTGCTAGGTAAAGCCCCGCCTTATCTCAGCTCACTGGTCACCATAGCAGCACCCACCCGTAGCATGTGCTCCAGTAGGTATATTTCACTGGTCACCCCCTCCTTTGGCTGCCTTTCCTTCCAGTTCTCTGCTGCCAATGACTGTCTTATATCTCCCTCACTAACTTTAAGCATCAGCTGTCAGAACAGCTCACAGATCATTGCACCTGTGCATAGCCCATCTGTTAATAGCCCACCCAACTACATCCTCCCCATATTGTTATTTTTGCTCCTTTGCACCCCAGTATCGCTACTTGCACATTCATCTGCTGCACGTCTATTACTCCAGTGTTTAATTGCTAAATTGAAATGATTTCGACACTATGGCCTATTTATTGCCTTGTCTTACTACATTTGCACACACTGTTTATATACTTTTCTATTGTGTTATTGACTGTACGTTTGTTTATTCCATTTGCACTGCTTTGCTTTATCTTGGCCAGGTCGCGGTTGTAATTGAAAACTTGTTCTCAACTAGCCTACCTGGTTAAATAAAGGTGAAATAATTGTTTTTTTTAAATAAAAAAGATGATGAGGATGATTATAGTGGTAACGATCCTGATGAAGACGTTTATTGTACATGGCCAAACCAAGGCTCTCACAGTAGCCTATGGATAGACTGACAGTGAGTAAGAGTGACAGCAGCCTACCTCTCCACCCCACCTGAGAGGCCCAAACAGGGGCCAGAGCAAAGAGCACATAGCTCACATTCCACCAGCACCTCCTAATGAGTAGGCCCCAGCGAGAGAGAGGAGGTGAAGGACGCCTTGGCCTCACTCTCCCTTTCCCTCTCTGCTCCTGCCACACAATCCCTGGGTCTTGTGCCAGCCCACCACTGACATGGCAGATACCTGGGATACCTCTATTTCTCCCAGCTCCCTCCCTCCAACCACACCTGGCCAACCTTCACACCTGGGTCACCATGGCAATGTGCACACAGCTTGCGCTTCCCTGCAGGTACAGGCAGAGCCATGGAGCTGGGAGGGTGGGAGCCGGCCCACAATCCCCTCCTCTTCTCTTAAAGGGAAAAGAACAGAGCATTCCTTGTGATGCCAAAAGTAGAAACCTTAGGCAGAGTCCCCATAGCATAACCATGTTTGCTTTCATGTCCCCACTAACAGTGAACTGTGCATGTTGGTGCTATCTAAGGATATATTAGAATATATTCTAAGTAGGCCAAGTTTGTGTTGGCATCAATGCTTTTCTCTTTTCTTTCTGTCTGTCTTTCTTCCGTTCTGCCTCTTTTTCTCGGGAGTTAATTTTAGTCCCACGCTCGAGTCGTCCAGAGCGGCTGCAGTCAAAAAGTTGGTGGGTGGCAGTCCAAATATTGTGTCATTTAATCAGTTTTGGACAATCTTTGGATAACATGGACTAAAAGCTGCTGTTGTATCTCAGGAGAACTCCCTCCCGCTCTATTTTCTTTCTGTTTATCCGATGAAGAAGTGTCAGGGTGTAAGTTATCTGCTGACAGGCCTGCCAATGTTAACGTTACATTTGACAGCTTTTTTTGTTTTTGTTTTGTTCAACAACTTAGTGCTTCGTCCTCTGGAAGAATCTTCTGGAGTTGTTTTTAAAATGGCGCTTCTTTCAAGATCCTGTGCTAACATTCGGAGGTTAAAATGCTGCATTCCACAAATAGTTTCCGAGGCATAGTCTTGAGATGAATGTGTTTGTGCTAACGTGGTGAAGACAAAGTTATTCGGTTGTGTGTCACACTGATGACTCGTGGAAAAAGAGGCCTCCTATGCTGTTCTACTCGCAGACCAAAACAGTACGTCGACATTTCAGTGCATATCAACATTGCAATGCCTCTAAGAATGAAATGGTGCCACATTCTCTTCAATTGTCTCTCCTTGTGAGTAGAGAACACATCGTTTTGGATGTTGTTAACACAGACCTCTCCTGAAATGATAGGGGGACATGAAGCTAGCGTTGTCTGGATAACATCAACATGGCTTTTAATATAATGTTCCTTAAGCGCTGGGTAGTTCCAGACAGAGAGTTGCGGCAGAGCATTAATTTGACTAGTAAATGTTTCATTATTGCCGTTGTAGCTCTCAGGAGCTGGCAGACAGAGAGTGGGGAGAGGAAAAAGTCATTGGTTTACAGTAGAGAGAGAGAGAGAGAGAGAGAGAGAGAGAGAGTTTACAGTGGCAAGAGAGTGCTGAGAGAGAGAGAGACTTTAATTTACAGTGGGTGGAGAGGAGAGAGAGGTAGTGAGTGGAGAGAGACGATAGTTTACAGTGAACAGGGAGAGGCAGTTCTAATATGAAACCCTCAGAGAGAAAGTCAGAAATATGTCATTCCAGGAAGCTCTCTCTCTCCATTCTTCTGCTCCATGTATGTTAGCTTTGACAGAATATGGGTGGTCCTCTCAAGCAATCAGTGCAACACTGACATGTCTCCATTTTATTGAGGGTTATACTCTGGAATGCAAAAAACAAATCTCTGTACTCACAGGCAAACTCAAAATCCAGTTGAATCTAATATCAAATTATGATCTATGCATAAATCATTATTCTTAAATATCCCCCAAATCATACTCGTACTAATAGCGTGCTCTCAGTCCCAGTGCTGCTTTTAGGAAGTATGTGATTAAACTTAACGCTGTTGTAGGCTTTAGGGTTTTCAATATTGCTCTCATTTTGTCTAATTACAGTTGTGCGAATTGCCGAAATCCAAGTGCCAATTTTCTTCCTCCTGCAAATGGCGTAAGTGTATCTAAACATAGAGAGCAAATTATTGCGGTGTTGGAAATAATCTGGCCCGAATCACACGTGTGTCGTAGTTTGACTATGATAGCCCTCTAGTTAAAATGAGAAGGAGGTGGGGTTTGTGAGAGGAGAGGGAGAGAGAGTGAGCGAGAGAGGAAGGGAATGAGAGAGGGACTTGCCCTGGGAGTGATGGGTTTTGTTTAAAGCATACCTCCCCTGTCCTTGTGTTTCCTGTCCTCGTGTGCGTGTTGGAGACCCTTTCAGGTCCTCTCTCTGTGTGAGGCTACAGAGGGGCACAGAGCAGGAGGCTACAGCAGGATCCACAGCACAACTCAGGAAGCCACCCTGCCTCTCGAAAACTGATCCCAGATCTGATCCTAGCCAACCACTGACAACTCTGTAAACAAAACAGGAAAAGGAATAGAGGTTTGGGAAAGAGAGAGAGAGAGAGAGAGACGTAGAGTTACAGGAAGGGAAGGGAGGGCGAGTGGGAGGGAGGGGAGGAGTAGAAGGACGAAAGGAAGAGGCGTTTGCCTTTTCTGTTGACTGCCGAAGCCGGTGAAAGATTGTGCAGCAGCAGGAACTCTTTGTGTTGTAGCCGTACTGGGATAAAGCAGTGGGAAAGAGGCTGGAATGGTGTAAGAGGGAAGAATATACAGTATATTTCAAGATCTAATCAACTGCTCAGGTATAGTACTGTAGCCTTTCACTCAATGTACTTTACTATTAGCTGTAGTAGCAGGCTAGATTGGGGTTGTGTATGGTTGTGTTATTGTAAGAGAAGAGCGTAGGTTGACGATGACCGGCTAAGGATCTTCTGGGTGGTCCCGCTCCTCTCCTCGGTCACGTACCCAGGGTATTTTTAGTGAGGAGCGTTAACATCCTGTGCCAACTTCTCTTCCTCCTCACACGATTTCTCCTCCTCCGTCATTCCTTCACTTTCTCCCTTCGTTTTTTTTATAGGAAAATGTGACTGTCTGGCTTGGCGAGATATCAATGTACCGTAAATGTACTGCAAGTATTGGTAGTGAATGTCGTAGTAGGCACACAAACATGCATCCCTGTATCGAGGTCTAGAGCAGAGAGACCTCAGGGTCGTTTTTCACTACACATCAAGCAGAAGAAAACTGAAGGAAACAGGGAGGAACTACCTACCATTTAAGAAACGCCTATTTTAGTTTTTCTGTTGCAGAACCTTTTTAAAATGTTTTTCGTTCCATGTCCTAATGAATATGACCCAGCAGGATACAGAGGTACCGGATGGTGATAAACCCGTATGTCCTTCCAGTATATAAACTAAAACGTTGTTAATGATGATGTCATCCTGCAGGGCGTAACCATGGACGACGACTTTGAGCGGCGCAGAGAGCTCAGGAGGCAGAAGAGGGAGGAGATGCGCCTGGAGGCTGAACGGTAAGGCTGGCCTCCTCTTCCGCCTCTTCTTCCTGTCGCCGCTTATTGCTCTTACTCATCTTCATCCTGCTCCTCCATCTCTTCTCCAACCTCTACTCCTGCTCTTCTTCCCTCTCCTACTCCTCCTACTTCCCTTCTTCTTCCTCCTATTCCTCCTCTGAACCTCAAACCTCTGCCATATCCATCAACAACGACACACACACTTACATATCTGCAATATTATTGTCTTGTCTCATTGGAGTTTATCATTATAAACTGGGTGGTTTGAGCCTTGAATGCTGATTTGGCTGACAGCCATGGTATATCAGACCGTATACTATGTGTATGACAAAATATTTATTTTTACTGCTCTAATTACGTAGGTAACCAGTTTATAATAGCAATAAGGCACCTCAGGGGTTTGTGATATATGGCCAATATACCACGGCTAAGGGCTGTGTCCAGCCACTCTGCGATGCGTCGTGGGTAAGAACAGCCCTTAGCTGTTGTATATTAGCCATACACCATACCTCCTCGGGCCTTATTGCTTAACCACTCTGAACATGACGTCATAACGGTAAATGTGCAGCCAGAGGGAGTTGCAGGTACACGTGTTGTCCAGAGGGGGTGTTGATGGCACAGTGAGTGCTGTGATCATATGACCTCAGTGTTCTTCGATGCCCAGTTGAAGTCATTTAAAGGGCTTTGAGCTGGGCTCAGGTTGTTACAGGTCCCTGTGATCTCCATGCCAAGTTGGATCCAGAGAGCCAACCCTTTAAATAGTTTGGACTCTCCTCAGGGCTTTAAAAACATCACTCAGCAAATATTGGCTTCCTCTCCTCATGCAGGCAATAATCTACCACTGATCTGATGACATGTGTTGTGTTCTCTCTCTCTTTTTCTCTCTCTCTGACTCAATACGTTCTGCTTTGTCTCTCATCGTGTCACTGGTAGAATGTACTGTTGACCTCATATAGAAAGCCTCTGTGCATCCTCAAGTCAAATGAGTTACTGTAATACATGACAAGCCCAGACATTTCAATTGAGCTCACCTCAAATGGATCACCTCAACCATGTCTCCTTTTACGGAGCAAGGATATAGGAGACTACCAGGAGCTTAGTTTTCTCAGCCTGTCTGGGTAGCTTCATCCCTTATCCCAATTATACTTACAAACAACAGTCATTTAACCTGCCAACACACATCATACAACTGGAATATGCATCATGGGCAATAGGATATGCAAATGTGTATCTCTGGAGGTCCAATCCCTTACTGAGAGTGACATTAACTGAAGATATGATAAGTGCTCTCTGCAAACAGGAGCTATTGAACAAGCCTGAACAAGTCTGTAAAGCCTTGGATGACACTATGTTACTGCTTTGAATGGCAAGCTACAAAAGTGTCAGTGCTCACTCTTAACATGTGTTGACAATACAACAGAACAGATTCACCGGAATGACATTTACTCTCGCGGGTGGCCAAATAGAACTATCAAAAAGCCACGCCTCCAGTCTTCTTCTTCTGATCTATGACCTGATGGATCATAGCTCGTAAAACCAACTGGTTGGGTGAAACAACTCAACGTGTGTTCTGTCCGCTATTTAACCCAGCATTTTGTTGTGCGGTTTGTTTGTTTGTTTGTTTGTTTAAACTTGACATCTATGACATTGTCCTCCTGATTTGTAAATACTGTAATGTGGCTGGAAACGGGAAATACTTCCCAGTCGACTTAATCAGTGAATATAATAATCTTGTACATTTGAATTGTGACGTGTGATTATTGTTGTTCAACAAATGTAAACTTCTGCAGCAATGTTGGCGTCTATTGTCGTACCTTTTGGGGCGTGTGCCTCATCGCTCCAGCTCTACACCAGTTGATTGAACCGATAACTCAATGCAGTCGTTCTATTTCACAACGGCTCATAAAAGCCGTGTTTTATATTATTTCTATTATATTATAATGGAGAACATGGAATCTGGCAGAGAGAACAGACTGTGTGCGAGTAAGAGTGGTAAGCTGTAGGCACGATGGGAGTTTGTTCACGTCTGTTTATTTAGTCAAAGGAGTCATTTCAGTTGGCGGGACCATGCGCGATTTTTCAACCCACTCACGTTATTGATAAAAGATTACATTGATAATATTTTGCAAATATGCTGTAGCAATCAATATTTCCATGTCTCATTGCAAATGAGAGTAGGCCGTCGTTGTAAATAAGAATTTGTTCTTAAAAAACATGTTGTCTTGTTGGAATAATCGAGTCAACCATCACCAAATATGATGTAAAAAGAAAACACACACACACAGACAGAGACACACAGAGAGAGAGGAGACACAGAGAGAGAGGAGACACAGAGGAGTGAGATTCAGACGCCAGTCTATACAATAATATCTGCAGTCAAGGCTGCCAAACTCTTTTACATTAGAAGTGTTTACTAGTAGAGATCACAAGGAGCTGTTTCCTAGTCGTTAGGCCTTGGAGGAGGTGTGTGTGTGCGTGCGTGTGTGCATCACAGGAGGTTGGTGGCACCTTAATTGGTAAGGACAGGCTCGTGGTAATGACTGGAGTAGAATGGTATCCAACACATGGTCTCCGGGTGGTTAATGCCATTCCATTTGCTCCGTTCCAGACATTATTATGAGCCGTCCTCTCCGCAGCCTCCACTGGTATGCATGCATGCTTGGTTTACTGTATTGCCCGTGTACATGCAATATGGAGGTCTGAAAGTCCTGGAGGGTTTCAGCCAGATTGAACCGTCATCAGGTGGTGAAGGCTTGACGAGCTCCATTCGCCTCCCTTAGCCCGGTGAGCCAAGATTCTTGTCTGCTCTCCGTGTGTGTGTGTGTGTGTGTGTGTGTGTGTGTGTGTGTGTGTGTGTGTGTGTGTGTGTGTGTGTGTGTGTGTGTGTGTGTGTGTGTGTGTGTGTGTGTGTGTGTGTGTGTGTGTGTGTGTGTGTGTGTGTGTGTGTGTGTGTGTGTGTGTGTGTGTGTGTGTGTGTGTGTGTGTGTGGACCTAGGAGTTCCCCAGCACTCGTGGCTCTGCATTGTGTCAGACCCAGTCTAGAACAGAACAATCTGTCTTGTTGACAGAGAGGTGAAGCTCCAGTCCTAATCACCAGCAGGCCAGAGACGACAAGGCCAAGGTGGACTCCGCTTCACCATCTACTGTGTAGTTCTGCTGGGTTTAATACTCTGCACAAACTGGAATTAACATTTGATTGAATTAATCAAGCACAGTCTAATGAATGTAAAGGCATCCGCACATCTCCCCTAAATAATGTGGTTTAGAAAGCAGTGTTTGTGTTTCTAGTCACTGTGGACACAGGGGTTACCTGACCGGGCTTTTTGTACTGCACTCTGTGACAAATGGCATACAGCGATATAGCTGGGATCTCAAGCTGTCTGGTTGGTGGTCTGCACCGTGGACTTCACATACTGTCCTCTGCCCTCTGTGACTGACCAGGGCTTTGCTATGACAATGTAACACACACACACACACACAGGAAAGTTTTGACTGGTTTTAATTTGTCCCCTTTAAAAAAGTATATTCTGTTGGAATGTTCCCAAACCTTGTAACCCTGTCCTGTGTTCTGTCATGTCACACCCCTTTTATGCAGTTATGTCTTATTTCATATGACATGCAAAACAGTTCTGTGCAGGCCAGTGTTTGTCTGTGTGCTGCCCTTTGAGAAGCGAAGCTACCATTTTGCCCCCATCTCCTCCACATCTGTGTGCAGGTCAGGTCTCCAGAGAGGCCAGGAAATAACACCCATCCTCAGTGAATGGACTGTTCCAAACAACACCCATCCTCAGTGAATGGACCATTCCAAACAGGCCCAAACAACACCCATCCTCAGTGAATGGACCGTTCCAAACAACACCCATCTTCAGTGAATGGACCGTTCCAAACAGACCCATATAACACCCATCCTCAGTAAATGGACCATTCCAAACAGACCCAAATAACACCCATCCTCAGTAAATGGACTGTTCCAAACAGACCCAAATAACACCCATCCTCAGTAAATGGACCGTTCCAAACAGACCCAAATAACACCCATCCTCAGTAAATGGACCGTTCCAAACAGACCCAAATAACACCCATCCTCAGTAAATGGACCGTTCCAAACAGACCCAAATAACACCCATCCTCAGTGAATGGACCGTTCCAAACAGACCCATATAACACCCATCCTCAGTGAATGGACCGTTCCAAACAGACCCAAATAACACCCATCCTCAGTAAATGGACCGTTCCAAACAGACCCAAATAACACCCATCCTCAGTAAATGGACCGTTCCAAACAACACCCATCTTCAGTGAATGGACCGTTCCAAACAGACCCATATAACACCCATCCTCAGTAAATGGACCATTCCAAACAGACCCAAATAACACCCATCCTCAGTAAATGGACCGTTCCAAACAGACCCAAATAACACCCATCCTCAGTAAATGGACCGTTCCAAACAGACCCAAATAACACCCATCCTCAGTAAATGGACCGTTCCAAACAGACCCAAATAACACCCATCCTCAGTGAATGGACCGTTCCAAACAGACCCAAATAACACCCATCCTCAGTAAATGGACCGTTCCAAACAGACCCAAATAACACCCATCCTCAGTAAATGGACCGTTCCAAACAGACCCAAATAACACCCATCCTCAGTAAATGGACCGTTCCAAACAGACCCAAATAACACCCATCCTCAGTGAATGGACCGTTCCAAACAGACCTTAATAACACCCATCCTCAGTGAATGGACCGTTCCAAACAGACCCATATAACATCCATCCTCAGTAAATGGACCGTTCCAAACAGACTCAAATAACACCCATCCTCAGTGAATGGACCGTTCCAAACAGACCCATATAACACCCATCCTCAGTAAATGGACCGTTCCAAACAGACCCAAATAACACCCATCCTCAATAAATGGACCGTTCCAAACAGACCCAAATAACACCCATCCTCAGTAAATGGACCGTTTCAAACAGACCCAAATAACACCCATCCTCAGTAAATGGACCGTTCCAAACATGCCCTCCCCAACCGGCAGCCTGCACCATACACTCTCACTGGGCCTGCTTGTGTCTGTTAGGGCCTCTGCCCAGCTCTGAAAGTTTTGGGTGGACTACAGTAGGAGCAGTGGTCTGGTTCCCTCGCGTTTTGGTGCTCCTGTGACCCACCCACTCAATTTCGGGGAAGTAAATTTTGCCCCACAATGTATATAATGCAAAGAAATGTGTTTCGACAGGACTCATATTGTCAAGCTATAACTCAAAAGGAACTCGTGCACCAGTGTGACTCTCACCATGGGAAGCACTGTACTTGCCCTTTACTCAGTTGCTCAGAAATAAGCGCAGGAGCTACAGAGGTGGTTGACGAGCAGGTTAAAAGGTATGTAGGCCTATGGACCACTGATAACACCACAAGGGTCCCGAAGAACGTCTGTAGACTTCAGGACAGGGGAAATGACGCTGCGCTCTCTGGGCCTGGCGGAGACAGTGGAGGACGGGGACGAGCGTGGGAATGGGCCAGACGTTTTGGCAGTAAATCACCCCCCCCCCTCCCTGTGCACTCTTTCTCTTTCAATCTCTATCTCTCTCTCTCTCTCCATTTTAGTCCAGTAGAGGTGAAGAAGTAGTTTCCCCATGGGCTTTCCGAAGTTGTTTTCACAGACATTGCTGAGATATTTTGCCGTAAAGAAAATATATGGGAATCTTTTCCCCGAATGTGTTTGGTGACTGGACATTTCGTGCTTACTCAAGTAGTCAGGAAACTGAATGCAACATTAGGCTTAAATCAAGTTTATTGTACACACTGTAAAAACGGACCACAGCAACAAATTTGGTTACGAGATATAAAACAAATGCGGAAGTGTTTTACTGTTGAAAATTTCACACACTTGCAATAAAACGATTACCTTCATCCTCCAGCTACAGAATTTACTCCACCGGGAAAACATCTTCACGTGATGGCCGACCATAAGTTATGCTTGTCATTGCAAGGGAAGCTGGCTAGCCAAAGTCAGGCTCCTACTCGATAGGAAGATTTATTATCTTGAATATGGGATAAGATCTCTCCCTATTTTCTCTCTCTCTGATGGGAGGAGAGGCCGTACTGAAGTGATATGTGGTCTATAAGGAATGAGGATATTGCATTGGGGCCTTCGTTGGTGCATCAGTCTAGAGCCAAGAGCGCCAAGCGTTTGATTGACAAGAATGCTAACTAAGCTGTTAAGAGTTGGTTGGACTGTCCATGAAGCATCGTCAACCCTGAGATACTGTCATACTAACTGCGCTGTGCCACTAAGGACTGGCTGTTGTCTCAGTTTCCCATGACATTTGGGCTGTTTCTGGGACAATACTATTCTCCGGAGGTTGAGTCGGTCTTTGCTGCTTTTCCTTTTTTTAATGTTTAAAAAAAAACTGCTCTTCTAGCCAGTCATCTATGTGCAAATGTTAAGCATGAAGAGCAATGTAGACTGTTAGAATAGAGCTTCTAGTCTGATGGAATTGTAAATGCGTATCAAATTGCAGAGCGGTGCAGACCTTTTAGCATACACACTCTCTCCCTGGCACTCAAACGCACATGCACTCCCATGCACTGTAAGTGAGAGGGAGAGAAAGAGAGTGTGGGTGTTTCACAATATGCACGCGTACTCATGTGTTCCGAGTACGCAAATAGGAGCACGGAGCAGTCGGAGTATGAGCACAAAGGGCAGTTCTCCGATGCGTACTTTGTTCCTACACGTTTTGAAGCATGCGTCAATGCAAGCTTCAACTGAAATATTCCCAAGATCGTTGATGTAAGATGACGAGAGAGAGAGAGAGGTGTGTCGCTGTCCCCCCAGGTTTAGTTTGGGCGTGAGCAGAGTCTTGTGTTCAATTATAACAACATTCCTCAGTCAGTTTACCCAGCAGGAGAGCCTGCTGTTCGCAAGCTGTAAAGTCTCCCATAAAACCACTCTGCTTAACATGTTAACTGCACATGCTTCAATAACATGCAGTACGCACTGCCAAACGACCATATGATGTTAGCTTAGCCGATGCCTGACAGTGATGTTGAAGATCACACAGAGGCAGACAGAATGGAGCTCTTCTCACAAACAACAGAGGCTGGAAGAGAAGAAGTTGGTTCAGACCTTTTAGGGGAGAGGCTTTCCCAATGTTTCATGAACGATTCATGAAATTGACGATTAATCTACATAGAATGGACTGGTGCCTTTTTTAAAAGCACATCTGTGGGCCGGAGACTTTCCTGTCAGACTGTCAAACAGCAGGGCATTGAGATCAGTGATCTGGCCTTTGTAAAGTTCTCGGCAGGCTAACATGGTACAGGCAAAACACACAGACTCACACGTGTGTGTGTGTGTGTGTGTGTGTGTGTGTGTGTGTGTGTGTGTGTGTGTACACACAGACACTATACACACTACGGCCCTTCACACACTACAGCTCCCGACCACTCCAACCCTCCACTGGGCCGAGCCTGGGCTGAGGCAGGCGTGGGCCAGCAGCCATGTTACGGTCGGGGTCCTCTCCTCTCATTGCTGGCCAAGCCACATCTCCAGACACTGTTTTCATCAGGCTGTCAAAAGTGAAACCTCAGCAGCAGTGGTCTGCGCTCAGTAGCGTAAAGCAGAGCAGGGTAGGGTGAGAATACAGTGAGTCTTTTATCTACTTGACACCATGAGTCTTTATATTGTACTGTAAATACCCTGATCCCTGTCTAAGGAAAGAAGGGCTTACTCTCAGCATCACTGGGAGAAAAAAATGACTTACTCTCTCTCCCCTCTCTCCCTCCATCAGGATGGCCTTCCAGGGTAGTAATGAGGATGAGGAGGAGGCTGCAAGGGAGCGTAGACGCCGGGCACGTCAGGAGAGGATGAGAGGGATGGGAGGCGAGGAGCCCAGTGACAGCGTGGTGATGACCAACAGCCACAGGTAAGACCTGAAGACGTGTGTTAGCTCCCAAACATAATGCCTAGGCTTTAGCTCAGGGGCTAACAGTATTGTGGTGGGCAGGAGATTGTGGTTTGAACCCAGTTTCCCCTTTAATAATGGATGTGTGTGTAACGAGGTTCTTATAGTAAAGTGAAACAAAAACTAGTCATCAAAAAACAATTTAGTGAACTGAAGAAAAAAAAATTAACAAATCTGTTTGAAAAACTATACTGAATAATTGAAATGATCATCTTCGACTTCAAAAGTAATTAAATAGAATAACCATCACGAATTATGTTCAGTTTTAGTTTTTTGGCAAGATGGCTTTGCCAAGAGCAGCACAGCAGATATTTGGAAGGTTTGAGTGGTAAGGCTAAATCAACCTTACTGCAGACGAAAGACGAGGAGGAGTGAAGTCGGGGGAGATGCATCTGCGACAGCCGAAAGTCGGACACCAATGTGGTTTTCCAACAGCGAGGCAAAGGTTTTCTTTACAATGTCGAAATCAACATGTATCTAACCCCCATGTCACACACCAAGCAGAAAATATCCCAATGTAATATTATGTTGTTACACGTTGTACAGTCAATGATGTAGAGAGAACCTCAAATATCACATTTATTTGTATATATCCACTGTACACATAAACCACGGACAATTGGTTCCTGTTTCAGTCATGTTCGCGCGGGTCAAACAAAAACACCCTAATGATTGGTTGACAATACAGCCTCCCACAATGCAGACGATGGCTGCAGGATGAAGTCGGTGAGGAGCAACTGCAGAAACGTCATCACTGTTGGATAATTTTGTTGATGTATTTTTAATATTTTTTTTGTATTTTATTATCCCCAATTTTTTGGGGATCTTGTCTCATCGCTGCAACTTCCCAACGGGCTCGGGAGAGGCGAAGGTGGAGTCATGCATCCACCGAAACATGACCCGCCTAACCGCATTCCTTAACACCCACCAGCTTAACCCAGAAGCCAGCCGCACCAATGTGTCGGAGGAAACACCATTCAGGCACCCAGGCGGCCACAATGAGTCACTAAAGCGCGATGAGCCAAGTGAAGTCCCACCGGCAAAACCCTCACGATGCTGGGCCAATTGTGCGCCGTCCTATGGGACTCCCGGCCAACGCCCGTTGTGGCACAGCCTGGGAAATGATCCCGGGTCTGTAGTAACGCCTCTAGTACTGCATGCGATGTAGTGCCTTAAGCCGCTGCGCCACTTCGGAGGCCCTATGTTGGACCATTTTTATCCCCAGAATGCAACACGCTTTGAAAGATTTGACAAAAGTGATCTGCTCGAACGCGTCATTTGAGACGAGCACGATGCAAGACGATGCTCTCACACAGAGTATCTGCGAATGTGCACGGGTGCGCTGCACACTGCTACAGCGTGGGAGCTACGGGACCACAACTGGTTCCTGGTTGTTGTTGTGGGAATTGACCCACTACTACTGTTTTCTTTGTGCATCTACAGTTGAAGTCAGAAGTTTACACACACCTTAGTCAAATACATTTATACTCTGTTTCCTGACATTTAATCCCTGTAAAAATGTCCCTGTCTTAGGTCAGTTAGAATCACCACTTTATTTTAAGAATGTGAAATATAAGAATAATAGTAGGGAGAATGATTTACTTCAGCTTTTATACCTTTCATCACATTCCCAGTGGGTCAGAAGTTTACATACTCAATTAGTATTTGGTAGCATTGCCTTTTAAATAGTTTTACTTGGGTCAAACGTTTCGGGCAGCCTTCCACTAGCTTCCCACTATAAGTTGGGTGAATTTTGGCCCATTCCTCCTGACAGAGCTGGTGTCACTGAGTCAGGTTTGTAGGCCTCCTTGCTCGCACATGCGTTTTCAGTTCTGCCCACACATTTTCTATCGGATTGAAGTCAGGGCTTTGTGATGTCCACTCCAATACCTTAACTTTGTTGTCCTTAAGCCATTCTGCCAAAACTGGAAGTATGCTTGGGGTCATTGTCCATTTTTGGAAGACCCATTTGCGACCAAGCTTTAACTTCCTGACTGATGTCTTGAGATGTGGATATATTTCCCTACTGATGATGCCATCTATTTTGTCTATTTTGTGAAGTGCACCAGTCCCTTCTGCAGCTAAGCACCTCCACAACATGATGCTGCCCCCGTGCTTCACGGTTGGGATGGTGTTCTTTGGCTTGCAAGCCCCTTTTCCTCCAAACATAACGATGGTCATTATGGCCAAACAGTTCTATTTTTGTTTCATCAGACCAGAGGACATTTCTCCCAAAATTACGATCTTTGTCCCCATGTGCAGTTGCAAACTGTAGTCTGGCTCTTTTATATTGGGTTTGGAGCAGTGGCTTCCTCCTTGCTGAGCGGCTTTTCAGGTTATGTCGATATAGGACTTGTTTTACTGTGGATGTAGATACTTTTGTACCGGTTTCCTCCAACATCTTCACAAGGTCCTTTGATGTTGTTCTGGGATTGATTTGCACTTTTCGCACCAATGTAAGTTCATCTCTAGGAGACCGAACGCGTCTCCTTCCTGAGCAGTATGACAGCTACGTGGTCCCATGATGTTTATACTTGCATACTATTGTTTGTACAGATGAACGTGGTACCTTCAGGTGTTTGGAAATTGCTCCCAAGGATGACCCAGACTTGTGGAGGTCTACAATTTGTTTTCTGAGGTCTTGGCTGATTTCTTTTGATTTTCCCATGTCAAGCAAAGAGGCACTGAGTTTGAAGGTAGGCCTTGAAATACATCCTCCAATTGACTCAAAATATGTAAATTAGTCTAGCTTCTAAAGCCATGACATAATTTTCTGGAATTTTCCAAGCTGTTTAAAGGCACAGTCAACTTGGTGTATGTAAACTTCTGACCCACTGGAATTGTGATACAGTGAAATAATCTGTCTGTAAACAATGGTTGGAAAAATGACTTGTGTCATGCACAAAGTAGATGTCCTAACCGACTTGCCAAATCTATAGTTTGTTAACAAGACATTTGTGAAGTGGTTGAAAAACCAGTTCTAAGTATGTAAACTTCCGACTTCAACTGTACGTCATCTCGCCCATGACCTGACCCTTCACCTTATGCATAAGTGACATCCCAAAACGCACACACTAAACACGTAAATGGCTCCCAGCCTCCCACAAATAGGCTTTCTTCTGTCCCTTAAACTGAAACAGAAAATAAATGATGTAAAAATGTTTTTATCATACTTGAACCAAATAAACATCTTAAATCTAGTAGAAGTAAAAACGAATAGAAAATAACAAAACTATAGCAACCTTGGTGTGTAACCCTGATCTCATCCGCTGTTGGAATGCAGCTCAGACCATCCCTGGAGGAAGTTTCCTGTCCAGGTTTCCTGTCAGCTGTCCTTTCCTATCCTCTTCTGTTTTTGTTTTTTTACAGTTTACTCTCTCAACAGAATAGATGCACGGTGGGTTGCTGTCATACTGTCGGCTAGTAGCCTTTCTAAAGCGTAGACTACGTCTTACAGTAGAGAAACCCAGACATCATAGACTTACATCATTTAGACAGAGGCCCTCTTCTTTTGTCTACCAATCAGTCATAAATAGCTCACCCTACTGTCCGCCCCCATACCATGTCCAGTCGAGGTCCGTACAGCTGTCGACACTGGAAGTAGTGGGCTGCTCTGACATCCACCAGTACAGATGCACTGTTGTAGTGGAGAATGGTTTCTCTCTGTGAGGTCACAGCCATATCCTGTGGGTATTGAACAAGTCAGGGATTGTCTCGTCCCTGTGATCAGACGTAACCCGGCCCGTTGTTGGTTGTGTTAGGTTCTGTGCTAACATCTGCCAAACGGTGTTGTCAGCCTGTATTCAACTCTGTGGGTATGTGTGAGGTGGTTGGATGCAGACCAACGTACTGTGTTGTATGGATATACTGTCAGCTTGCTATGAGGCTCGGCAAAGGAGGTAGCTAGTCGCTAGGATGAAAAAAGCAGCCATGAACTGTCGTGTAGGCCTAAGTTACGCTGTTGGACCTAACATGTGGATAAAAGAACAACCTGCAGCTAGGAAGCCAGAAGACTCAGTGAGGTAAATTGATTAGACGTGTCAACTGGAAATGGAGCTGAAATGCTATTTCCCCTGTTGTTGATGTCCATATGAGCCTCTTAGAAATCCATATTGACTGTGTCGTGGTGCCCTGATCTTGGGGATTGTTCAGCAGAGAGGGGTAGTTTAACTTCAGAAGCAGTGACCACAGAGTGAATTCAGTGGTTTACTGTTTTTGTCCCTCAGTGTGATATTGATTGAATGTGTAACTGACTGTGACATTCTCTCTTTTTTTTTCGCTCTCTCTTTTTATCGCTCTCAGTGTGACCGAGACTGTGTCGGAGTCCTCCTCCTCTGTGACCTCCTCGGGTGGAGGAGACGATGATGAGCAGGCCCTGCTGGAGCGCATGGCCAAACGAGAGGAGCGCAGGCAGAAAAGGATGATGGACGCTCTGGAGCGAGAGAAGGATCAGAACCCCGGCAGTGCCGGTAACCACGGCAGCGGGGAGAATAGTGTGGATGAGAGGTCCGTCGGCCGCAGGGGCCGTTACCGAGACAACGAAGAAGAGGTGGAAGAGCGGAACTGCCGAAAGGAGGAGGAGGGGAAGGCTGCTCCGGAGGAGGAAGAGGCTGAGCAGGGAGAGGAAGAGGAGGAAGAGGTGGTGGATGAGAAACCGAGACGATCCTATATGAGAGAACAGGTCAGTCTATTCTTATTTTATACTTTTCTGTCCATTTTCACTTCATTTTCCGTCGGCATGTTTTCATTCATAAAATGTACCTTATTTATCCATAGGAATCCATTGACGAGAACACTAGAGACGAGGTAGGACCACGGATATATTGATTGGATTGGTGGCTGGAGTTTGCTGATCGTTTATCTGATTTTGATAAAAACGTGAAACTCCCGTTCCTTCTCATAGGAAGATACAGGAGAACAAGCGGTGGTTTTAAATGAGGTTAAGGAATCAGTCGACTCAGAGGCAGAGGTTGAAGAAGATGCTGAATTAAGTGATAAGGTAGAGGAACCAGATCAGTTAGAGGTAGAGGGCACGACAGTGACACCGAACAATGAGACTGAGGAAGACTGTGACATATCAACAATCCAAAACGGCTTGGATGTGGTAAGACCTTAACATAGAGGTGTGAAACAGGAGCATGACAATCTCTGGATAACTCAAATGTCTCCGAAATAATAGTCTAGCTGATCCGAAATCTGATCAGAAATCATACTGTATCATAACTCTTAAGACAACTCCTCATGCCTTTGTCAATGGAGCAGAGTAGCGGTGTAGCCTAAATGAATGTTTCCCAGACATTGAAGTTCTCTAGACGCTAAATGTGGTCACAGTGTGGTTTTGCATCCACGGTTACAGAGCTGCACCTTATAAGGTGTGGTTGTGGTCACCAGTCGTGTGATTATCTTTAATGTAGTTTAATGCCATGCCATCCACTGAGTGGTCACAATACGGTCACTGTGTGTTCAGCTGCATGTTTGCCTCTGTGGGGAAGAGGTTGTGTGTGAAACCTGTGTTTTGCATCTGTTGTCATGTCTACTCACTTCCCGGTTTTGCTCTCAGGCGTGTGTCCCAAATGACACCCTATTCCCTACATAGTGCACTACTTTGAAGACTTGGGCCAAAAGTAGTCCAGTGGAGGACAGGGTGTCATTTTGGACAAAGCCAGGGTCACAGAGTGGAGTCACTGGTCCTGGTTGGAATGGTGTGGTGTCACATAGAAGCACCCAACCACAGACACGAGCATTCCTTCATTCCCAGAGTTCAGTGTGCTCAGGGTGTGTTCTGTGCCTGCAGGTGAATGAAAAGCAGAATGGAGGTCTGCACGAGGAGACTCCTCCAAAACACAAAAAAACAGAAAGGACCCTGAGGTAGGAGCCAGAGACATACGTGCTCTAATGGTTTAATGCTACACGCAACACATGCACGCATGCGTACACACACAAACACACACGCACTCTGCGGTCTTCGCTTTACATTGGTCATGATTCAAAATATGGGGGGAGGAGAGAGGTGGGAGAGTCTTGCCCAAGGTGTCTGTAAGGTAATTGAAAGGCAAATTTATCCCAGCGCACACAAACACACTGTTGCTTAGCGTGGTTTGTTTCTAGAGCAGAGCTGCTGTGTTTGACATGGGTCATGTAATCCTAGCTCCCCAGGGGGAAGTGCTGGAGTGAAACCTTAGACACACTGTTACCTTAAACAGCGCCAGGCTGAGTCTTAGCGTGTGTGTACGTGTGCATTTGTGTGCTTGTGCGTGTGGGCTGTCTTTCTACCTGTGTGACGACATTAACTTCTCCTCCTGTGCGTGACCCGCAGCCGCGGCAGCGTGCGCTCCCCGGAGGCGGGGGCGGAGGAGGAGCAGGACGACGCGGCGAACCTGGAGGCGGAGCGCAAGCTGGAGGAGCTGAAACGGCGCCGTGGCGATGCGGAGAGCGAGGAGTTCGAAAGGATGAGACGGAAGCAGCAGGAGGCTGAGCAGGAGCTGGAGGCGCTGAAGAAGAAGAGGGAGGAGAGGAGGAAGATCATAGAAGAGGAGGAGAGACAGAAGAAACAGGAGGAGGCCGAGAAGAAGGACAGAGAGGAGGTGGGGTTTGAAGTGGACAAGGGGAGTGTCTCTTTAGCAGTGATGTCACTCTTTCCCTCTTTCTCTCTCTCTCTCTCTCTGTGCCGCTCTCCTTCACTGTTCTGCGCTCTCTCTCTCTCTCTCTGTCTGTCTCCGTCTCTCCCTCTCCTCATCTCAAGACTGTTCCGTTGATGTAGTCATACCACCTGTTGAAGATAACAAGCTATATGTCATATTCCTGCCTGCTTCACCATGACATGATCTTACTATATACTGCATCGTTATCGGCGCACCCCTATTTGAATCCCAATAATAATTCATTTATAGGCCATCATTCTTCTTCCCCTGCTATATGACCTCACCCTAACATATCTAAGCTATGATAGTCAGTCCATAATTTGCCTGTTCACACTTGTGCTTGACACTGCACCATTCACTGTCCAATTACCTAGTATACTGTGCTGTACTGTCTTATCCAGACAGGTTTCTCTGGTTCCATCTCAAATGGTATCCCGTATCCCTATAAACTGGACTAATTTCGATCAGGGCTCTGCGGATACGGCTCTGGTCAAAAGTAGTGCACTTTATAGGGAAATAGGATGCCGTTTCAGACACGGCTTCTGTCATTTCCAGACAAGTCTCAGGTCTGTGCTGTGCTTGGCTTTGAACAATGGGGTTGTCTCATGTTGTGGTGTATAAGAGACTGTTTGGTGTCAGGGCGGGAGAAGCCTGGATATAGTTGGACATCAAATATAAATCGTGTTTCCCTACTGCACTGTACAGTACCAATAAGAAACAGACTGTAATACAGTAACGAACTGTAAAGAGGTATTTTCACTAGAGGAGTAGTGCTTTGATCTATAGACTAGGCCAAAGTTCAATTTAGAGGAAGATACCCGCGATTAGTTATCGTTTGTGTGCGTACATTCCTGGTTGTGCGTGTGTGACCGTTTTAATAACTGAGCGTTCTGCTGTGTTCCGCATCTCCCAGGAGGAGAAGAGGAGGATGAAGGAGGAGATAGAGAGGAGGAGGGCGGAGGCGGCCGAGAAGAGACAGCAGATGGGGGTGGAGACTGTCGACGGAGAGGCCAAACCCTTCAAATGCTTCAGCCCCAGAGGATCCTCCCTCAAGGTCAGTCAACAACTTCTGACCTTTGACCTCTCAGTCACCTCCCTCTGTGTTGTCTGTCTATGACCATGTTCGAATACTGTCACATAGATTTAACCCTGTCATCAATCTAGCAAGTACACTGCAGGGATCCTTAAAGCTACTCAAGTTGTAACAGTTGGCTCCCATATAATAGCTTGTACTTCTTAGTCTTTTTGGTGGCATAATCTCTACCTTCTCTTACTTCACCTCATTCTAGGTAACAGGACAGTTTTGCTAGGAACATTACGGCGTCATTGTTGTTGACAATAAGTGTGTCTGTTCTGTTGTCTTCTGTCTGTGTGAGTTTGTCTGTTGTCTTGCTACTGCGTACAAGGCATGGAAACTGGAAACGCCACAACTTATCACCATAAAGATAATATTTGTCATGGAGTAGTGTGTATAATCAACTTATGTGAATAAACGCTCCAGTGTTGTGGAAATAAACTCCCATGCAGTGAATGTCCATGGGGGTTTTCACTATTCTGCCAGTGGAGAAAATCTAATTACTACAAGTTTAGAAAATACCCATCTCACAGGCTGGACTCACTGAAACCTGCCCTGAAATAGTCTTACTTTGTGTTTATTGTTTTTTTAATAATTTTTGAGGTAATAATCTATTTCCATTTGTTGTCGTTTGTGGTCTGGTCTGTTGGTCAATGTTAACATCCTTCCATTCCTCTCCACAGCTTTACTTTGTCATCATGTTCACTGTAGGTACAGCTGATGGTAGAAGTTGCCCATAGGTTACAGATCTAGGATCAGATTACCCTTCCCCATATCTAAACCTGAACCATTAGGAGAGAGGAATATAAAACCAGACCCTAGATCAGTGTCTATGGGCAACGTTGT
Source organism: Oncorhynchus clarkii lewisi (assembly GCF_045791955.1). NCBI lineage: Eukaryota > Metazoa > Chordata > Actinopteri > Salmoniformes > Salmonidae > Oncorhynchus > Oncorhynchus clarkii. The sequence continues at coordinate 10,575,230 of NC_092179.1, read as the reverse complement.
TGTTCTACTCATAGCTAATGCGTGTGTGATGCATTGTTCTGAGGTTATACTCATTCCAGTGTCTGTGTTAACATTATTGTTTTACAGTGGAGTGAGTTGTTTACCTTTTTGTTTGATTCAGACTTACACACTAGTCAATTTAATAGTAGTTTGATTTATTTTAGTTGATTCCTCCAGTGTGCTGTTCCTGTAGTTCAAGTCACCATACCGTAGTTGTGACAACATTTCCTGTAGTTCCAGTGTAACGAAGACACAGGAGGACATACTCCGATCCTCTTGTACTATTCCAGAGTAGTGACGTTAGGATGCGACGTTCCAGAAGTATTCCGGAGTAGTGACGTTAGGATGCAACGTTCCAGAAGTATTCCAGAGTAGTGACGTTAGGTTGCAACGTTCCAGACGTATTCCAGAGTAGTGACGTTAGGATGCAACGTTCCAGACGTATTCCAGAGTAGTGACGTTAGGATGCAACGTTCCAGAAGTAGTCCGGAGTAGTGACGTTAGGATGCAGCGTTCCAGACGTAGTCCGGAGTAGTGATGTTAGGATGCAACGTTCCAGACGTATTCCGGAGTAGTGACGTTAGGATGCAACGTTCCAGACGTATTCCGGAGTAGTGACGTTAGGATGCAACGTTCCAGACGTATTCCGGAGTAGTGACGTTAGGATGCAACGTTCCAGACGTATTCCGGAGTAGTGACGTTAGGATGCAACGTTCCAGAAGTATTCCGGAGTAGTGAAGTTAGGATGCAACGTTCCAGAAGTATTCCGGAGTAGTGACGTTAGGATGCAACGTTCCAGAAGTATTCCAGAGTAGTGACGTTAGGATGCAGCGTTCCAGACGTATTCCGGAGTAGTGACGTTAGGATGCAACGTTCCAGAAGTATTCCAGAGTAGTGACGTTAGGATGCAACGTTCCAGAAGTATTCCAGAGTAGTGACGTTAGGATGCAACGTTCCAGACGTATTCCAGAGTAGTGACGTTAGGATGCAACGTTCCAGACGTATTCCAGAGTAGTGACGTTAGGATGCAACGTTCCAGAAGTAGTCCGGAGTAGTGACGTTAGGATGCAACGTTCCAGACGTATTCCGGAGTAGTGACGTTAGGATGCAACGTTCCAGACGTATTCCGGAGTAGTGACGTTAGGATGCAACGTTCGTATTCCAGAGTAGTGACAGTATTCCAGAGTAGTGGCGTGCAATTCCAGACGTATTCCAGAGTAGTGGCGAGTAGTGACGTAGTGACGCTAGGATGCAACGTTCCAGAAGCTCCAAATGGGAGTCAACACAGTTGGCTAGATAAAGAGGGCTGCTCCCTTCAAGAACGTCAGACTCGGAGGATGCAGGAAACCGATTAGGTTAATAGGATTAGTGTACCCGCACTGGAATGGGAGCTCTTTAAAATGTGCTGCTGCAGCCTGAGAATGGGGTATTTCCTGTCGAGAGGAGTATTTTAGCAACACCCACATTCGGTAGCAGAGCTGAGCTAGAGACCAAGCAGGGTCCTTTTTTATTTCATTTTTTAGAGGGAGCGGGGATGGATGATTGTTTTTTTCTTCTTTTCAGGAACGCTCCACCCCCCCCCCCCTCTCAGCCCTGTTGTCGTATATCATAAACAGCAGTCGGAGCGAGGTTCCCACAGAGCAGGGTCTGAAAAAGGCCTGTGCTGCTCTGCTGTCTGCTTTTCCTGGCTGGGTGACAGTAGCTGTAGCTAGTGCTGTGGAGAACAGAACAGTCAGTCACATTGTGTCTCGCTGGGCTAGGAAAAGCCCAGTCTAAACAGGGATGTAATGGGAAAGGTAGAACAGGAGAAAGGAGGAGAAGGAGGGTGCTGCTGTGTTTGGGTGGTGTGTGGGATGTGGGATTACTGTGTGTATTTGGGAGTTGTGTGTGTGTGTGTGTGTGTGTGTGTGTGTGGCTACTGCCTAATAAATGGTGGATGCATAATTCACTGATCTGTCTACAGATTGGTGAAAGGGCAGAGTTTCTGAACAAGTCGGCACAGAAAAGGTGAACAGTCGTTTCCATTTATTGTTTGAATCACAACTGGTGCTCTCAGTGTGAAGTCTTACAGTTCAGTAATAAAATGACCCTTTGGCTAATTCTGTTGTTGTTATATGTTCTGAGCAGCACGGTGAAGACGTCTCACTCTCCTGTCGTCTCTAAGATTGACAACAGACTGGAGCAGTACACCTCTGTTGCGCAGGTCAGAGGTTACGCATCAACACAAATCACCTGACTAGACCTACTGTTACCAATGAGCCCTATGAGAACAATGTGAGAAACATGTTGGAAAGACATCTTGTGTTGACTGGGACTGTATAACTGTTACCATTGCTGATTATCATATCTAGCACATCGAGTATATGTCAATACTGCTCTGAATCGAAAAGCTACAGTACATGCATTAGATAATGCTAATGATACTATACTACAATATGCTTTATTTATAAGCCTACTCTGTATGGCTCCTTTCTCCAGCCCATTTTAAACACAAGTACCAGATATGAAAACGCAAAATTAGACATTTCTCTTCTCTCCTTTGCCAACATCGATCATTCCCCACTCTGAATCCAGCACTAACACAGTCTCCCATTCCCTTTTCTCTCTCTCTCTCTTTCTCTCTCTCTCTCTCTCTCTCGGTCTCTGTCTCTGTGTATATGTATACACACAGAACAAGGATATGCGGTCCCCACGCTCCGGTGCTGTGGACCTGCCAATGGTGACAGATGGGATACGTAACATCAAGACCATGTGGGAGAAAGGCAACGTGTTTAACTCGCCCGGGGGCGGCGGAGGCACGTACAAGGTGGGGACCGGATTAACAACGGGGACTCTGGAACTCCATTTGGGAGCGGTTTGGGAGGAAGTCAGGACCGGGGAGGGGGGGGGCTGAGAGAGAGGAAGGGGTTTCACTGCCACTTCCTGTTCATCCCCGATGACGAGCTGCCCAGGGCGTTCTGCTGAAGTTGAACTTTGTCCTTTGTCTTTTTTTTTTCTGTTCCCCCCTCTCCACACAGGAAGCAGCTGGGATGAAGATAGGTGTGGCGGGCCGCATCAACGACTGGCTGAATAAAACCCCCGAGAGCAAAACGCCGGGAGGAAGGCCCGCGGTAGGTCGTCTCCACGGCCACCACTTACTGTACAGTGCTTTTGTCCTCTTTGCACCTCATCTAATCCTTAATTGAGATGAACCTTTTTCAAGGGAGACAGCGAACAGACACTCATTATGAAACATACTATAAGTGCGGCCCCCAACTCTGTGTTGCACTTCGGCTGTAGTATAAGCGAGTATTCATCAGACCAGACTTAAGCTCATTTGACACGACTGTGGGAAGCGTTGGAGTCAACATGGGCCAGCATCCCTGTAGAACGCTTTCGACACCTCGTAGAGTCCATGCCCGGATGAATTGAGGCTGTTCTGAGGGCAACTCAATATTAGGAAGGTGTTCCTTAATGTTTTATACAGTATTTACTAATAGTTTTGAGAAGCGCTGTTAGCTACCATGTATTTTTTTGTATATGAATTAATAATTGCCTGCAAATAATGGTTGTAAGTAGTAGTAAGATGATGTGCCGTGTTGGGAGAAAATAGTCTAGCGTCACCCAGGGAATTTGAAATACAAATCATAGCAAAGTGGATGAGTTATAACCATGAAGTCATGAAGGGAAAAAAACACACAGCACTTAACAGCAGTCATTTATTTGTGTTGTAAAAGCACATATCACATATTGTCAGAGTACGTATTAGTTTTAATATGAAATGTGGCACGGTTCCTACCATGGATCACATGCAGGTTATCAGAAGGACTTAGCGATTTAGTCAGACAGGCTGCTTCCCATGCTGGGCTGCGTGGATGCATTCCAACATACCAGTGATTCGTCTCAAATGGCACCCTAATCCCTACGTAGTGCACTACTTTTGACCAGGGCCCATATTCCGCATTTATCCCATTATTTTACCCAAAAGGCTCAGGCTTTTCTGTTTCTATCTACGCGGGCCCGGCACCCGTGTCTCACTGAGTCATGGCTATGGTGAACCTGCTTTAATTAAAAGCAACAGTCTTGAATGATGCAACGGTCGTCTTTAGGCGGCAGGTAGCCTCGTGGTCAAGAGTGTTGGGCCACTCACCAAAATGTCACTGGTCTGAATCCCTGAGCTGACTAGGTGAAAAATCTGATGTTCCCTTGAACAGGGAACTTAACCCTAATTGCTCTTAACCCTTAATGACTCAAATGTAGGGTCACACTGATGATAACTCAAGACCTGACATGAACATAAAACACTGGCGCCCCGCTGGTGTGGGGGTAAGTCTCAATGGAAAAGCGCTTGTAGAGTACTCCATAATGCTCTGATCAAAAATAGTGCATGGAATAAGGGTGCCATTTTGAATGCACTCCAGTCCCTTAATCACTGTGGTCCACTCCTGGACTATATTTCATCTTCAGACAGTGCTTATTTTAAGACGTTCAGGCACCCAGACCTGTTTTCGAATAGATGCACAGATATGAATGCAAACTTACATACATACGGTAGCCACTGCCATAACCACTGCAGGAGTCATCGACCATGGTGGCGTAGTGATACGCCATGTGGCCGCTAGAGGGCCGTTGCCATGGTGACGCGGCGTTGAGAAGAAGTGGTGCAGAAGGTCCGGGCGTTGTGAGTGGTGTGGTGTGGCTGGTTATACGGTCGGTAACTTGATACCTGCTGCCGACCTTTGACGTGTAGCTTTTTAAACCGCTATGAACCCCTGTAGTTTTGCATGGACGTTAAAAGTAACTGTCTCTTAAATAATTTCCGTAAAAGACTTGATTGATGAATCGTGATCGCTCTCCGATATAGATTCTGATATGGGTGACTGACTTGCTCTCTGGGAACGTTTGCTCTGGTCTGCCTCTCTGCCTGCTGACAAATGATGTCTTGAAGTGACTGCAACACCTGTGTCTCCCTCTTGTGGTTAAACGGAGCATAACACAATTGCATTTCTGAAATAAATATTTTACTGACTGTCGCTCTTTCTTCTGTCTTCTTTCCTTTAGAAGCTTCTTCCATTCTTCAATCTGACTGTTTCTCATTTCCTCTGCGAGATCAGCACCTCTGCCTGGTAGTCCTTCTCTGTCTTTTTTTCCTTCTTCTTCTTCCCGCTGGACTTCTCTTTCTGCCTCCTCTCCTCTCATCCCTTTTCTCAGCACCTCAGGTATTGTAAAGTAATACAACCCCACTGTTGACGCATTTCTGTTTCCTCAACTCAAATACTGCAGCCATTGTTGGAATTGTGTGTCTTGAATATGAGTTGACGAGGACTACAGACACTGATGCACCCCCCCCCCCTTCCTTTTTCCATCCCTCCCGTCTCTCTCTGCAGGATCTGAAGCCAGGGGATGTGACTAACAAGAGAAGTCTGTGGGAAAACAAGGGATCCTCCCCAGCCAAGGTAACCTGGCCCACCTGAACTCTTCGTAGTACACACACACACACACACACACACTCTTAGGGAAAAAAAGGTACTATCTAGAACCTTGAAGGGTTCTTCAGCTGTCCCAATAGGAGAACCCTTTGAAGAACCCTTTTTAATTCTAGGTAGAACCTATTTGGTTCCAGATAGAACCTTTTGGGGTTTTGGAAAGGGTTTTCCTATGGGGACAGCCGAAGAACCCTTTTGGAACCCTTTTTCCTAAGAGTGTACACACACATACATAAACACACATGCATAAACACACATACCTGAGTTTAGACCATGGCTAATGCCATGAAGAATGTACACTGAACAAAAATATTAACGCAACATGTAAAGTGTTGTTCCCATGTTTCATGAATTGAAATAAAACATCCCAGAAATGTTCCATAGCAACAAAAAGTGTATTTCTCTCAAATGTTATCTCACAAATGTGTTTACATCGCTGCTAGCGAGTGTTTCTCCTTTGCCAAGATAATCCATCCACCTGACAGATGTGGCATATCAAGAAGCTGATTAAACTGCATTATCATTCACACAGGTGCCCCTTGTGCTGGGGACAATAAAAGGCCACTCTAAAATGTGCAATTTTGTCACACAACACATTGCCACAGATGTCTCAAATTTTGAGGGAGCATACATTTGGCATGCTGACTGCAGGAATGCACACCAGAGCTGTTACCAGAGAATTTAATGTTAATTTCTCTACCATAAGCCGCCTTCGTCATTTTAGAGAATTTGGCAGTATGTCCAACTGGCCTCAACCGCAGACCACGTGTATGGCATTGTGTGGGTGAGCGGTTTGCTGATGTCAATGTTGGAAACAGACTGCCCCATGGGGGCGGTGGGGTTTATGGTATGGGCAGGCTTAAGCTACGGATGACTAACACAATTGCATTTTATCGATGGCAATTTGAATGCACAGAAATACCGTGACGAGATCCTGAGCCCCTTTTAAAGTATCTGTGACTAACAGATGCATATCTGTATTCCCAGTCATGTGAAATCCATAGATTAGGGCATAATGAATTTATTTCAATTGACTGATTTCCTCATATGAAGTGTAACTCAGTAAAATCTTTGAAATTCCTGCTTGTTGCGTTTTATATTTTTGTTTAGTATAGTTACAGATATGCAAAAAGTTAGCAAAAATCCAAAAAATTACTGGAATTTGTACCATCATACTTTCTCACACAACTGTGTCCCAAATGGCACCCTACTCCCTACACAGAGCACTTTTAAAAAAAAAAAACGTTTTACTACAGCCCTATGGGTCTTGGTCTAAAGTAGTGCACTACATATGGTGTAAGGTGCCAATTGGGACACACACAGTATACTCCCCAGTACATTCGCATGATGTCACACAACAACAGTACACCTAAAAGTATACCTGGGGAGTGTTTTGAGGCCTTTGAGGCCCTGTAGTATTCATCTGCTAGCTAATAATATCATATGATGTACATTTGCCAGCTAGGGGGATAACAACGGCTTGTTGCTTTGTCTTGTTTCTGTTTGAAGAGCTCTGAAGAAGAGCTCTCTTAGCTAGTTGACTTCACCGTTAACTAGTCTGGAAACCCTGGAGAGGTAAAGATGTTTTAAAGATGTCAACTTCGCTGCACTGATATTATCACTGGAATGACCTCAGTCTACTACGATGTCAGGTCTTCTTCTCTTTTATTGGTAAAAATCACACTCTGGCCTGGTCCCAGATCTGTTTGTAACAATGACAATAGGAGCTGGCAAGTCAGCACAAACAGATCTGGAAACAGCTGCACTGTAAATAGAGGTCCCTGTTAAGGGCCATGTGTTGTGCTATTGCTATTCTATAGGTAATTAGAGCCTCAAGTGCCTTTCACAAAACGGCTGTTCTATATTTTTTTCCAGCCTCTCATTTCTATGCCTCTCTTGACACAGCAGCAGCCATGCTTCCTGTATAGTCCTTTCTACTTTGCTCTATATTTCAATTCATGTTGTTGTAGAAGTACACTTCATTTTACACATAACTCTGGCCTTGCTAGCAGAACTATTACTTGCTACTGTATGTGTGGGTCCTTTTAACCACATTCTGAACAGGCAATTGTAAGGACAGCTATCTCCAACCTCTACTGTGACCCTTGTAATACAGGACCCCATGGCGCTCCAATGACCACAGTGTTGGCCACAACCCCACCATGTGGCCTCTGTTATTTACGAGGAAGATATTTCACCGATAAAAGACACAATAATGATATTTATTTATGGAATGGCTCTAAATTTGTCCCCTGGAGCAGAGAGGCTTGTGAAATAGGCCTTGCTCTGCAGTCTCCCGATAGCTGAACACACAGACCGAGTATAGCAACCTGCCAGCAGTGCAGTCCAATCCTGTGGCGAGCCACATAGAGCTGGAGGGGCACTAGACTGCTGGTTAGTGCTGACGTAAACCAGGCGTGGAGCTGGGGAAGGTAGGGGGCTGGCGGTTATGAGCTGTGTTATTAACTAACCACACATTGTGGTGATGTCAGGAGAGCTGTATGAGGGGATAGGGGGCGTAGGGGCCTGATGGGCTTGGGATGAGTTTATGGAAGCGGGCGGAGTATCGGTGTTTGCGTCCAGAATGGCCCTGGTCAAAATTAGTGCACACTGTAGCGAATAGGATGATATTTGCGACACAGACAGGACAGTGTTACCACAGGGAACTGTGGGAGATGTCGTCCACGAACCACCACGACCAGGCTTTACTGGATAGACTTAGTGTGGTTGTGTGTTTTTTGTAGATGCAGGGTTTGGATGTGTTGGGCAGGATGTTCATGTTGTTTCCCAATTCCCCCGATTGGCTGGAATAATCTTCTTGGTTCGGGCAGGTAGCCTAGTGGTTAGGGCGTTGGACTAGTAACTGAAAGGTTGCAAGATCGAATCCCTGAGCTGACGAGGTAAAAAAAAATCTGTCGTTCTGCCCCTGAACAAGGCAGTTAACCCACTGTTCCTAGGCTGTCATTGTAAATAAGAATTTGTCCTTAACTGACTTGCCTACTTAAATAAATAAAAAAAAAAATATATATATATTTTTTAAATGCACCCTGTCTCAAACCTCTCTGTCTCAAACTGAAGGCCCTAAAAAGAATGGAAATCATTCTCAAATTAACATAAAACCTTCCTTATTAATGTAGAAGAGATCAATTTGGTCGAACCACAGCCTGAGATTGAAAGGTTCCAGTGCACACAGTATCTCTCAGGGTATGGCAGCATTGACTAAATGGACTGTTGAAGTGACTGCTACCTCAGATGACTTTCTCTCTGACTTTTCTCTCCATCTATCTTCTCTCAGGTGACTGGTAGAGGGGAGAATAAATCTGTTGCCAATGGTGAGTCCATTCTGTTACCATAACCAACATAGTTTTAAGGCTTATGCGGAGGTCAAAGTTGACTGACTGTGTGTGTATCTGTGCCCATCTTGTTTGGGCCTATGCATGTCTTTGTATCTACAATAGTCATAAGTCTGCTCTACTGACAATACCCACCCAGAGCCTGTTGTAATTTACGACCATGTGGCCCAGCAGCACCCATAACTCCCTCCCTTCCTTCCCCAGCTCCCATAACTCCTTCCCTCCCTCCCTATAACACCATCGCCCCTGGGACCTGGTGCCAGCTGTAAATCATCTCTGTTTGCTGTTTGGCTCTCTGGCAAATGGCGGTTTCAGATGCCACTTTCGCATTGTGTTCTATTTCCAAAGTGGCCTGCCCACCACGACTCTTTTGTCCCAGTAGAGAGAACTGGCCTTCAGGGATGTCGGGCGTGTCTGTGAAATGTGTCGTTTGTCCAACCCCCCCCTCATCCTCAACCCCCTCCTTACCCCGACATGGATTCTATTGTTGGGGTCGGACCTTCCAGGCTGTGAACAAATTAACAGCTGTTGGGTTGACACACTACTAGCTCGTGTGGTGGAAGATTATCACGCCATACACCTAATTTTGTCAGGGGCTAGCAGAGGAGAGGCAAACGTAATGTAACAAGCTCACTTCACCGTTCAGGCAAGGTGTGGTTCCATATTTGGTGCATTCTGAAAATCTCGACCCCAGACAATCTGTGTCTCTCTCTACTTTTAATGGTTAATGTGTAAAGTAGAGCGAGACGCTTGAAATAGCTACACACATCCAACGTTTCTCGACACACACACACACACACACACACCTTGTATTCACTCCCCCTCTTTGTTGTCGCTGAGAGAAGGGAAAATGACAACATGGCAGGAGTCAGTTATATAAATGTCAGTAGAGACGAGTAGGCAGGCAGGGACCTCAGAGGCCTCTGACACTACATCAAACAGCATGCAACAACCCCAGTCTCATGCAGAAAGGCCTGCTTGACTGTTTTTCCCTGAGGGCTCTAGTCATACTGCAAAGACTTAACACCAGATCAAGATTACTACCAAGACCGAGGTCTCTTTAGCTGGCTAAATTTGACTGACTGTGTGTGTAAAGGCATAATGGTTTTGTCCTTCGGCTAGACATCCTACACCTCTTTCTAATAGTTAAATAAAGGTTAAATTATAAATAGTTTTTTTTTTTATGTAAAAAGTATGTGTGGGTAGGTGGATGGATGCGTGGGTCTAACCCATCTGAAATGGGTTAGAGGTTAGAGTATTCAACTCTTAGATTTTGACTGTAGCTCTGATAGACTTGTCTCTGTCCCTCAGCAGGTATGGGACACGAATGATACGAAGAGCTTCTTCTGAAGGCTGGTGGGGACCAAGACAATCCAAGACTCTTCCTTTTTCTATGTGTATTATACCAAAACAATATGATCACCACCCTGAGGGAACCCAAGGAATGGAGAGAAACAGGAGATTTTATTTAAGAAGCACTGTACTGAAACGAATAGCCACCATCTCGTATCTACAGTGTAGTGCCTTTGCACAACGAATTTGCTATGATTTACTTTCTCAACAAACAAAATAATATGCTGTGAAATGTGGATGTTTTTATGATATGGTCATTTGTTTTATATGTAATAAGAAAAAACTTGCAGAATAATTTTTAAAAAAATTGAGATTAGATGTATTTCCCATACGCTCTTCAGTACGTGTGTACTTTTGATATAGTAGAGACATGTTTTTTAATGAGGTTTCCAGTTCCACAATCATCTCCGTGTTCCAAAGAGAGATATCTACCATCAATGCTCTGTCCATGTCGTCCATCTCACTTCTTTTTTTTATTTATATTTAAAGCAAAGCTTCACACACAGCTTATTTTATTCATGTTCACCAGTTCAGGAGAGAGATTATAAGCACTCCGTAGATTTGGCTTATTTCACTTTATTTTGTCTTACCGATAGTGCAACAACGGTCTGAGTTCATGTGTGTTAGCACAGAAGTACACGTCGTTATGAATATATTACTCTGTATCTTCTATTACAGCTTTATACTCAAGATTTTGTTTCGCTTTTGTACTCTAAAATTAAATGACTACCAACCGACAAGAGGCAATGAAAGGCAGTGCAAGCAACTAAAGGAAAGTTGTATATTAAGACGGCTATTATAACGTTTATTATCCTCGTTTCAATTTATTTATGTTTTTTTGTTTTTTTTACGTGTTTTGTCATTGGCTGTTTTTGTGGCTTTTGTACCTGCTGTTTTGAATCTCTAAATTCACTTTGTTCAACTTTCAAACAACCCATAATGCAGCAGGTGTACTTAAGAGTTACATCGTCATTTTAGGGACTCTCTGACCCACAACATTCCACACCACTAAGCACGCCGCCGGGCTTATTCACATGCATGCTCCAATGGCTTCTATCCAGGATGTTAAGGACCTCCGCGTTGTCAGTGAGGTTGTCTGAATATAGCAGGCCAGATACACATTTATACACCGTGCCTGTACCTTGAGACGGCATCGGTTTTAAGCCGTATGCCGCCTTGCCATTTAAGCCCAAATCCCATGTACTAATAACTATAGGACTCTGGAAGAAGGGAAAGTGCACATTTAGATGTGGACAATGATCGAGGATTGAATCAGTCAACAGAAGACACATTTTGACTCCAGACGACAATTGCGCTTGACGCTTGTTTTGAGTTTTCTTAAAGTTGCATTTGCGGTATGTAAGATCGTGTTTCCAGCACAAATCCTTTACATCCAAAATGGTCTCAAGGCCTTGTTGTTGCAGGCACCGAATAAACTGTACCTTCCACTTTGCCAACTCAGTTTGACTTCAGCTGTTTCTTTCTTCTTCTTCTTCTCTTACCGTTTCATTATTGAGGTTTATGCGTTTCACGTTTCGCTCATTCATTTTGCATGACATGCTTTGTTGATCTGGGTATTAAATAAAGGTTATCAGGGGCATTGAAAGATTGTTCTGTGTAAACCTTGACAATCACATGCCATGACTCCTTAGAACTACAAGCAATGGAGTCTGACCCAAAATATATGGCATTATTTAACATTGCTGTTATTTCATATTTGGGTAATGTTGCTTTTTATTTCAAACACCCTCATTTATTGTGTAGAGTTAACTATGCAAGGCACACTATCTGCGGTTTCAGATCAAACTTTGTGATGGGAGTGGGTAGTTTCCTACAGAATAAATGTTCTGAAATATTTGTACCGCTGACTCAACAACCGCAATAAAGAGATATAAATTGTTCCAATTTGTCTAGTTTATTTTCCTCTTTCTCTCTAACACTGAACTCACAATATCATTGGCTGCTTAGACCGTTCAACCTCTACCTATCTTGGAACTCGGAACCAAATGAATGTTAAAAGTCTGTGTGAGTATGACATTACATGACTATATCTATTAGATCAAGTCGTTGTTCCTCCTTTAATGGTTGAGAGATATACTAGGCTTTCTCTAGCTCCAGCAATAGACTTCACTGCCCTAGCCAATCAGAGATAAGAGGTGGTGACATTGGTGGCAGGGCTGTATTATGGGAGCCTTAAGAGTCTCATTGAACTTGTCTGTTTCTGGATCTCAACGAATAAGACCGGCCCAGCACTACTTTACCATCTCTCTTCCCCGTGGGGTTTGGAGGTAAGGCTATTAACTGTGACCCCTGACTTGACTGTGTGATGGTAACACTTTACGGGGATGCGTGCATGCATGAATGCCTGCTCTGAGGCTGGACCTATGCCTCATAACCCATGTCAATCCGGGCACTGGGGATGTGGAATAAATGTTCTCTGGGCAAGAGGGACCATATCATATATTTTTTTTGCATTCACAAATGCTGAACTAATACATTTCAGGCACTGCCAGAGAGAAAAGTTTATGGATTCTGGGTTTTTTTTCTCCATTTGTTTGATTTGCTTCTCATGGCTCAGACTGGACAGAGACAGACTGTCAGTGGGCGCTAAGCTCGTCCTCTGTAGGGGGAACTGGGTGTTAGCATGCTTTGGGCTTTGACTTAATGCTGAAAGCGGCACCCGCAACATTCCTGCCACTGTCAGACCATGTTATTCCAGCGATCGAGCCAGGATCCAATACTGACCACACACATTAAAGCAAAACACATTTAATTCCACAGGGAAACAAGTCTCATCGCCTGTGAATTCTCGGTGGATTTCAGTTAATACGTTTTCAGACACAGCTCTTTAAACAGATGGTCTATATTCTACTTCACACCTCTCTTAGCTGGAGTTCTCTGTTGTAGCTATTTGGGGGTCGGACTGGGACACTTGTCCTCAACTGAATTGAAAGTCTGTGTTAAAGAGCTACACTGTAGGCTAGCTACTTCAGTCCAAATGTATGTTATGCATAGGAGTGTGTCCCAAATACACTTCACATGAACTGGCATGTAAGGTCAGACGGTGGGCACAGGAAGGGACAGAAAAGGGGTTAGGGAAGGAGGGAGGGATGGGTGAGGTGAGGGGTAATGGTTTTCTAATCCAGGTCTCTAGGGTTGCTTCAGTTTTTACCTTCATGGCAAATATGGTCAATGTTAAGATTGACTCCCATCTCCTCTGATAGTTTCATAATGGGATCATCTTGGGAATGTAATGCATGTTGCTAAAAAGCTGTGGAGTTGATGGGTGTTGTATGTAAAGCTCTAGATGGCTGGCCAACCCCTGTTGTCCAAAATAAGCTGGCCTTGACTGGCATGTTATTCATTGATTTACTGTGTGTGTGAGTACGAGCACGCAGGCACTCAATAAGCTCAGCCAACTTCATTGTCTGGAAGAGCACCTAACACCTGCTGATGATCTGTGCTTTATCATGGTTAAAAATAACCCCTCTGTATATCAACGGAGTGACACTAGTTTTATGATCTGACGATTGGTCTTTCAAACGGAAAGGTGTCATCTCAAATGATTCATCCACACAATAGCATTCTGACATTTGTTAGTTAAATATAGGACTATATAACCTCAGGAATCTGTTCCTGTCTGTAAAGGTAATGATAACCTTCAGGTTGTCCCTAAAATGCCCCGAATGTGGTATGACAAGGCCATCAGCTTGAAATAATAAGTTGGAGTTGAATTAAAGGGACAGTACATATCTGGGAGATATCTGCTATTCCTTAGCACATGTGCAACGTGTTCACCTTCTGCTTCTAGAATAGAGTAAACACATTTAGTGCACTGATTTACGATTGGGATGGCAGGGCAGTGGTTGTAAAGAATGAAATAAAAAAGTTGAATTTACTGTTATCTGTTTGCCTTAAACTGGAAATCTATAAACAAAGTATTGGAAAGTAACAGTGCATTTTAGTGCCTGGTGCAAAAATGCTTAAATGTGGCCCTCAAAGTGTCCATTGCAGTCCCAGTCCCAGTGTAATGGTTAGTGTGTTATCCTGACTATAGAGCAGAGAGGAGAGGCCCTCCATGCCAAGAGGAAATGGCTGAGGATTAGTCTTGGAGCTGTTTAGAGATGGGGGCCTCAGGGCAGCCAGTGCCAGTGGTGAAAGAACACCACATACGCTACTGTTCAAAAGTTTGGGGTCACTTAGAAATGTCCTTGTTTTTGAAAGAAAAGCAAAATTTTTTGTCCATTAAAATAACATCAAATTGTTGTAAATGACTATTGTAGCTGGAAACAGCTGATTTTTTATGGAATATCTACATAGGCGTACAGAGGCCCATTATCAGTAACCATCACTCCTGTGTTCCAATGGCACGTTAGCTAATCCAAGTTTATCATTTTAAAAGGCTAATTGATCATTAGAAAACCCTTTTGCGATTATGTTAGACCAGCTGAAAACTGTTGTCCTGATTAAAGAAGCAAGAAAACTGGCCTTCTTTAGACTAGTTGAGTATCTGGAGCATCAGCATTTGTGGGTTCGATTACAAGTACATTAGAGTGTCTAGTTTGAGAAACAGATGCCTCACAAGTCTTCAACTGGCAGCTTCATTAAACAGTACTCGCAAAACACCAGTCTCAACGTCAACAGTGAAGATGCGACTCCGGGATGCTGGCCTTCTAGGCAGAGTTCCTCTGTCCAGTGTCTGGGTTCTTTTGCCCATCTTAATCTTTTATTTTTATTGGCCAGTCTGAGATATGGCTTTTTCTTTGCAACTCTGCCGAGAGGGCCGCATCCTGGAGTCGTCACTTTACTGTTGACGTTGAGGCTGCTGTTTTGCGAGTACTATTTAATGAAGCTGCCAGTTGAGGACTAGTGAGGCGTCCTCTAACTCAGTTGTGCACCGGGGCCTCCCACTCTTTCTATTCTGGTTAGGGCCAGTTTGTGCTGTTCTGTGAAGGGAGTAGTACACAGTGTTGTATGAGCTCTTCAGTTTCTTGGCAATTTCTAACATGGAATAGCCTTCATTTCTCAGAACAAGAATAGACTGACGAGTTTCAGAAGAAAGGTCTTTGTTTCTGGCCACTTTGAGCCTGTAATCAAACCCACAAATGCTGATGCTCCAGATCCTCAACTAGTCTTCTTTAATCAGGACAACAGTTTTCAGCTGTGCTAACATAATTGCAAAAGGGTTTTCTAATGAACAATTATCCTTTTAAAATGATAAACTTGGTTTAGCTAACACAACGTGCCATTGGAACACAGGAGTGATGGTTTCTGATAATGGGCCTCTGTACACCTATGTAGATATTCCATTAAATATCAGCCGTTTCCAGCTACAGTAGTCATTTACAACATTAATCATGTCTACACTGTAATGGACAAAAAATTTGCTTTTCTTTCAAAAACAAGGACATTTCTAAGTGACCCCAAACCTTTGAACGGTAGCATACATGTACATAGACTCCACTCAAACACATCAGATATTACTGTACTGTGCATCTCTATTTGCCACGGATGTAAAATGTTACTAGGTCTGAGTGGGTTTAAAACGGTCCCTATTCCTTATCTAGTGCACTAGAGCCCTGGTTAAAAGTAGTGCACTATATCAGGAGTAGGGTGCCATTTTAGACACAGATTTGTGTGGGGAGGAAAGATTCAAAGGGTTCGGTCTTTATCAAGTATTTCTGCAATCCATCCATGCCCCTGTCACCACTCTATTCCTTCCCCCCTGCGCTTATTTGTGTGAAACAGAAAACCTCAGTACTCTTGTCTCTCATGTCCAGGTAATCCAATCTAAACATGGCAGATGAAGAAAATGAGTAAGTGTCGCCTATTTATCTTTGTCATCTCAGAAACTATAGAAATGACAGCCAGTGTATCTAGTGATGAAAATGTTATCCAAAACAATGTCTTCCAACAAAATGTCTCATGTTTTTATGTTTGTTTTCTTTTCAGGGAGGAAGGTACAGTAAGACTTTAAGAATGTATTATTACTTTTTGACTGAACAAGATATGCTTCAAGCCACTGTACGCTGAGTGTACAAAACATTAGGAACACCTGCTCTTTCCATGACATAGATTGACCAGGTGAATCCAGGTGAAAACCTATGATCCTTAATTGATGTCCCCTATTAAATACACTGCAATCAGTGTAGATGAAGGGACAGGTTAAAGAAGGATTTTTAAGCCTTGCGACAATTGAGAGATGTGTGTGTGCAATTTACAGGGTGAATGGGCCAGACAAGATATTTTGAAACGGGGCATGGTAATAGGGGCCAGGCGCACCAGTTTGAGAATGTCAAGAACTGCAACACTGCTGTTTTTTTTCACGCTCAACAGTTTCTCGTGTGTATCAAAAATGGTCCACCACCCAAAGGACATCCAGCCAACATGACACAACTGTGGGAAGCATCCCTGTGGAACGCTTTCGACACCTTGTAGAGTCCATGCCCCGGCAAATCGAGGCTGTTCAGAGGGGAAAAGGGGTTTACAACTCAATATTAGGAAGGTGTTCCTAATGTTTTGTACACTCAATTGCACATATGATAAGATTAAGATTGACTATATTAGCTATATTGCTGAGCTGACTTCACCTATGTCTGCGCAGTCGCAGAAACCCCCGCAGAGGAAAGTATTAGCTTTGCATGGCTCCGTGCGTTACTTGGACATTGTTTGATGGAGCGCATGATATATATATATACTGTAGGAAGTCTATTGTGCTTCTTGTGTCATTGTCAAAGCCTGTCATAGGCCATTCGTTACTGTTTACACTCAAATTCTCCGTGAATTTCAAAAAAAGCATGCTTCGTGTACCTGATCAAAATACACACGTTAAGTGAGATCTTTTTCACGTGAAATTTAAAATGCTATGTCTACGTTTTGTCTGTCAAGATAAGCATGTGGAATTTGCATATCATTTGTATACTGATTTCCTACCCTTCTGTCTCTGTGGTGTATGCTTACATCGACATCCAATTCATGAGAATGAGACGTATACCCTTTTCTTGCGTCCATCTCCATAGACAGTGTTGTTCACTCCAGAATGATTCTCAATGTTCTGACAAAGGTTGCATGACATGTTTGTATGTACTGTATGGAAATCACGCTGATACTGAAGCAGATTTAAACAATTGGATCCAATCTGATCCTTATGTATGAAAATGACTTTCATACCAGTTTGATGGTGTAATAAACAGTTTGCCTTGATCTTATCGTAGAAGTGGCCCCGACGACAGATCTAGGATAAGATCACCCAACCCCAATTCTAAACCACAATCATTATTATCCTTAAACAATATCTGAGCCTAGGTCAGTGGTTAGGGCCAACTTCTACCAACTCATTGCTTTATATAGAACCACTAATCAATCTTCTGTCCACTCATCAGTCGAGGTTGAAGTCCCAGCAGAGGAAGGTAAAGCTTCCCATGTGCTGTGAACTGCATGGAAACAGATCTATATATTATCAAGATACGAATATTGTACAGCTAGAGATTCAGTTTTCTTCAGGGTTGAAATCATCTATATTCCTAGGTCATACATACCAGTTTCATAAAATGCATTGTAACATTTTGCCTCTAGTCACTGGTACCTTCATTTCAGGCGGCATACAGTATTCCTATAGTTAGCGCTGCCTTCATGATTTTGGCTGTATTAATGATGAACAAAACAATGCGCTTTATTCATATGTCTGATGTCCTTACAATAGAGGCTGCTCCTGCAGAGGAAGGTCATGTCCTTCAATGCTTCATATGTAGAGATTCTGCATGCTAATACACATGTAATATACCCCACATACAAGTTATATACTGTACCCAAATAGGTTACATTTAGAAACATTTAGAAAAATATTTTGGTTTTGTAGTCAATCAAGTTGAAAGCAGATGTCTAGCAGATATATATATAACATCTCTCGTCATGGAGATGCAAAATAATATTGGCTTCCTAATCAGTGCAAAGACTGTATTTCTCTCTGCCTTATTGTCTCTGCCTTAGCATAACAGTGGCTGACACTAAACAAACGTATGCTTTTAGCTATAACAGAACCTGCCCCAGAACCTGTAGAAGGTAAAGCTTTTCTTGGCTATTATTATTATTATTATTATTATTGGCTACCTACCAAAAAAGTTATCATCTTTATCAAAGGGATAGTTAAGTGATTTATCTGCAGTATATCTAAATATGTACAATTGCTGAACTATCCCGTTTTCAAGTCATTTGCTTCACTCATTGCAAATTCACTAATCAACGACATGACTTTTACCACAGAACCTGCCTCTGCAGTTGTAGGTAAATAAACCGTGTCATGGCTTGATATGCTTCTTGTTTTTGCACATTATTATTATGATTGAATGATAATAATAATTGATCCCCTTGCTAATCCTTCCCTACCGTTACCATAGAGACCACACTAGACGTAGAACCAGGTGACGCTTTCTTGCTTTTCACATTAAATATCACTGCTGCACGTTAGGATGCACCCTAGCTACGGCATCATGATTAGACTTTTCTTTTCCGTCTTGCCAGAGATAAGTGTTTAGAGTAAGTCTGTCTTGTTTGCTTCAAGCTTTATTCACATACTAATATTGTATCTTCACTATAGAACCAGAGCCAGAACCAGAGTCAGAAGTAGAAGGTAAAGGCCATTTTTGCTTTACCATGGTCTTTAGTTTCTAGTATATATGTATATTTGTGCTAATAGTACACATTCACTAATGCCAGTGAAGTAATCGAAGACACATGAGCAATTGGCATTATATTAATGTAGCATACAGTACATACGCATTTTCACAACACTGGCTGAGTTATTTTTATTTATATATATATATTATAATATATATTATTGTTCTCGACCTCATATTTTTACACTCAACTGATCCACTCCTCGTTCTCTTAACCTTACAAAAGAGCCCACTGCAGTAGAAGGTCATTTTGATATTTCACCTCGACATTACGAAGTTTTCCCCTGCATAGATTATACCTTCTATCTGCAGTAGTAACATAATATATTAACTAGGCACGACAGCAGCATGCAGCTAATCTGTCCCACGGGTGCTGTCAAAGCCGCAACAAAATATTAGTAGTAGAAGTAGAAGTAGAAGATAGTAGAAGATAAACGCGTTTCTTGGCTTCAAATTCACTTAGTTTGAGCTGCATTTGATATCCCAGATGTGTGCATGTCATAAACTGTATTATATACTGAGCCCTGAACCCTGAATGCTCATTGGCTAACAGCCGTGGTATATCAGACCTTATACCACGGGTATGACAAAACGTGTATTTTTACTGCTCTAATTATGTTGGTAACCAGTTTATAATAGCAATAAGGCACCTCGGGGGGGTTGTGGTATATTGCCAATATACCACGGCTAAGGGCTGTGTCCAGGCACAAAACAGCCCTTAGTGGTGATATATTGGCCATATACCACACCCCCTTGGGGCCTTATTGCTTAAATAGCACACCTTTCACTGGTACCATTTGGGCCCCTTTAGCATACCCAGCGAACAAACGTATCATATTGATAACCCCCATTACTGATTCATTTGTACTGATTCAATACCAATAGACCTTTACAGCATGTGTTTTTACAACGTCATATTCTCACACGTCACTGATCCACACTTCAGTCTTATCGACTACTAAACGAATCCTTCTCATGTCCCTCACATAGAAACGCCTGCAGGAGAAGGT